>NC_069380.1:23658000-24007000 GCF_027475565.1 Acinonyx jubatus | reverse complement strand
AAAATGCTACCAGGAAAGAACTTGTGGACTCCTATACTCCTGTACTACACACATCCAGTAACTAACCCTGCCTCCTATGCTGTGAGGTTTTGTGGTTCTTACCTGACATTGCCCACGTGGCTGTTGGTTCAAGAGCAGCCACCTTACTCAAAATTGAGCACTAAATCTCTTCCCCAAGATTTTAATTGTTTTCCTGACGACAGGAGACAAAAGACATAAAACCTGGAACAGACCCTGAGGTTAACACTGGCATTCAGAGAGATGTAGGGACAAGAAACAGGGAAGAAATCCCTGATGTTTGCACTCCTGGCTCCAGTAGGAAGAGCCCGGAATTTCTAGAGCTTGGGTAGTCAACCCCTCCCTGAGTCCTTTCAAGAGGCTAAGACTGTATAAAATCCATTTAAGTTGGACTTCCATCATTTCTAATTAAGACTACAAACTAGTAAGGAAAAGATAAGACCAGGAGCCTTCAAACAGCTTGTTCAAGCTCACATCAGGTGAGGAAGAGCAAGGCAAGGTCCAGTTCAATTGTAAGGCATGTGTCCTGTTCACTGTACAGGAGGCATCCTGGCAGAGCTGACCAACTAGAGTTTCTAGAGTTAAAAAAAAAATGACTATGATGCTTTCAATGTTGCCAACAAAATTGGGATCATCTAAATAAGAGTCCAACTGGATAAATCTAAATACAATTTTTTTTTTGCCATAAAAACAAGAACAAAAGAAACACCTGTGGCTGTGCTGGCAGCACGTATTTTGGCTATGTTTAGGATTTGGGAGATACAAAAGAAAGTATATATTCATGGGATAAAACTTGATAAGCTGAGCCTACTGGGGCCAGTTTCAATGCCAGTAGCTAAGACAGATCAAGGCCAGGAAAAGAGGTTTACAAAACAGGTAGAGCACAGAGGAAGCATTCCTCACATTGAAATTGAGGTCTAGGAAGAAGTTTCCAGTTTCCTTGCCATTTCTGTTTTTTTTTTTTTTTTAATTTTGGAATTTTTTTATTCTGTTCATCAAAGTGATACAGGTTCATCATAGAAACTTTGGACAGTATGAAGAGATTGGGGAAGGCCACCTGTAATCCTGTCTTATAGGAAACTGTTAAACTTTTGAAATATTTCCTTTGAGACATCCCTATGTATTTTTATACAATACAACTTTACGTACTGTCTTTTTTCCTTTGTTAGTACCAGAGGATATGCATTTTCCCCAGGACAGTATTATTTGCTGAAAGAAAAAATGGGGATTCACTGAACAGCCACCAACAAGATATTTTAGAAGCCTCCTCTGGAAAAATGTCCAGTTCCTAGAGTCATGTGGTCTTAGGTGGGCAATACCTAAAAGAACTGGACAGACCCTGAAATAGAGAGAAGGGCCCTTAGGTCTTTGATGGGCACAGGGAGCCTGCGGGGGGATTGATAACAAGGTAGGGCTAGAAAGGGAAGGTGGCCAATAGGGGGCGCATTCTCAAGCCACTCCACAGTGAAAGACTGAAGTTCAATCCTGGAGGAAGCTCTGGGAAATGGTACAGAACATCTCATAACTCAGAATTATCCTGGCCAAACTCTCAGGAGGTATTTATATCCACCCCCAAAACTCCTTCAAAAACATGCCTAGAAATGCTTAAAAAAATAAATGTATGCTCATATCAATGCTTTGGTTATATAAGAAAATAAGGAAATCCCCAGATTCTCCAGTTCCCTGTCTCTGCCTCTCCCCGGCCCTCTCTCTCAAAAATAAAAAATAAACATTAAAAAAAAAGAGGGGCACCTGGGTGGCTCAGTTGGTTGAGTGTCAGACTTCAGCTCAGGTCATGATCTCACAGCTGGTGAGTTTGAGTCCTGCATCAGGCTCTGTGCCGACAGCTCAAAGCCTAGAGCCTGCTTTGGATTCTGTGGCTTCCTCTCTCTCTGCCCCTCCGCTGCTGGCGCTCTGTCTCTCTCAAAAATAAATAAAGATTAAAAAAATTTTAATAAATAAAAAGTTACTTTACCTGTGTTCCCCTCTTGTGGGTCTACCTGATAGAAATGACCAATAGGCTAAGTTTTTCCTAAATTTCAATATACATCAGAATCTCCTGGGAGAGGGAGCTGGAGACCAGAATATCAAAATGAAGGCAATGCCATGATGGTGCTGGGAGAACCGGTCCATCATCCCCTTGACCAAGAGATGGTGTGTTAACTAGTGGGCACTCCGTGACAGAGACAGATACATGGGCCTCGTCAAGGTGGGTCCTGAGCAGGATCTGAAGCCTGCAAAAGCCAGCATCCATAGAGGGCTGTATCTTCACTGAAAGGATAGAGGGGAAAAAAATTAGCCTATCTACAAAGAGAGATGTCAAGGAGAGTAGCCAATCCTCGGGTGAGAGGAAGTGGGAAAATAGCAGCTCCTGTGATGTTGTTACTACAAGCCTCATCTTCCATAGATTCATGCTTTGAATTTCCGGTGCAGCTGTGGTCTGGGAAACCCCGAGATGAAGAGTATTTACTTACAGCGTCTCAGGGTGTTCACACCCCGGGACACCAAGGAGAGGAAAAAGCAATCCCTTGCTGAAGCAGGCCCCACAGATGCCCCGGGATTACACCCAACCGAGCGTGAGCTTCCTGTGCAAAATCACAAAAGAGGTTCTGAAACTTGAAGCCTGAAAGGTTTCTATTTAAATGTAGTGGTGAGACTCAATGTGAACTGGCGGGAGGCTATTCAAGTATTTATTTATCATCTTAGTGTGGTGTTTAGAAGACAGCAAATACAACACAGGAGAGGCGATGTAGAGATGGTATTTGAGAACTTTCTGAAACTGAGAAAGCATTTGAATGCTTGGATTCAGGACACACAACAAATTTCAGGCAGGACAAGTGAGGATACATGTATACCTGTCGTGAAGGGGGAAAGACAAGGTGACCCTGAAAGTGAAGACAGGAGCCCAGACTTCTTCATTCTGCCTTCTAGTGGATGGGTGCTCCACTCGTAAAGGTACTTGAGGAGGACCATCTAAACAGGTAGGTAGAACCCTCCACCAGCAGTCCTGGAAATCTGTGTCACCATACAGCCAGGGCTAATCCAGCTGTGTCCGACCAGAAGATCTGAAGAAGTACACCTGTCTGTGGGCAGAGGAGCCTGTCCTGGCGAGCAGGTCTGGAGCTGAGTTTTGGTGCGTTACATGAAGTGTCATTGAGAATGCCGGACAAATGTCTCCAGGAAGACAGTAAAGAGGTCTTTTCTGACAAGGTCCAAGAGATGATGAGACCAGAGGAACGGAATGCAGCTAACAGTTGAAAATCCACCTGACCAGCCTCGGAGCTTCTCGTATGCTGGACTTGAGGTCAATTGGTTCGGCAACACTCATGAAAACAAAACAAACTAAAACTGCTGAGGATTTATAGAGGGCGGCGGGCGCAGACTCAGTAGCATTTTACAAGATCACAGGGTGTAGGGTGGAGGTGGGATTGGGAAGGAGAAGCAATGGTGGGTAGGCAGTCTACTTTCCACTGTGGTTACAACGCCCAAGTACTTGGCCAGCAAACTCCCTAACAACTATCATTTTTCTCTGAGAGGTAAAAGAAAGCTTTTGATCTCTTGGAATGTGATCGCCACATAAATACCTATTATAGTCACTGAAGCTGGGGATGGGGGCAGAGGGAAAGACGTGCCTACTGCCCGAGGAAGATTCCACATAGGTAGACTTCACCTTGCCCTCAAAATACTGTCTACGCTCCTGTCCTCCCCAGTCCTTAGTGAATGTTCTTCAAAGAGTGTTCTATACACAGTGCTGCAGCACAATCTCCATTAGGGCAGGGGTCTGTGTTTGGCTTACTACTGTATCCTCAAGGCCTAGAACAGTGGCTGATACATAAGAGGTGTTTGGTAAATATTTGTTGAGCAGATGAACGAACAAATGCCTTCAATTTCTGTTCATTTTCCCTTCTATCCTTATCACTCTATTGAAAACACTCATCGTAAAGTCATGGGTCCCGTCCCTATGGCTTCTTCCTGTATAGGGAAGCATAAGGGATTGTTGACCACCTGCTTCTTGAAACCCAAGAATTTTCTTCTGATGACATTTTAATAAATGTTTATTTATTTAAGAGAGAGAGAGAATGCACTTAAGTGGGGGAAGGGCACAGAGAGAGAGGGAGAGAGAGAATCCCAAGCAGGCTCTGCATTGTCAGCAGAGCCCTTGACCATTCTACTCTCAGCCCTTCCTCTGCTGCCCCTCGCCCCTAACCAAATATCTACAATAATAAAAATAAGATACAGAGCTAAAGCCTTTACTTGGGTTATTTTAGTTGATCCTCACCATGGCCCTACGAGTAGGCCCCATTATGGTCATTCCTCTTTTACTCTCCTGAGTGTGACAGGAAGTTGTAGTGGGGCTCTCTCTATCCCAGTTCTGACAGAGGTCCCCAAGTAGTGGGCACTCTGTTCGGCCACCTTCCAAAGGGAGGCGCTAGGCCATCTGCAAAGGGGCTGCCAACCCAGCTCTGTCCAACACCCCCTGCGAAGGGAGGAGAAGAGCTGAGAGACCAAGGGTTTTCGGAGAAAGTTGCGGGGTGCGGTGCGCTTCCCCGGCCTTGCCCTGTCATGGGAGATGGGCAGCTGGTCTACCTCCTGCCTCGTCACATGGGCACACAGGGAGTATTTGGAAAGCCTGACGGGTGCTCCCTGGAGTCTTTGACACAGGGGCCCGGCGTCTGAGTCCTGGCCTGTGGGGTGGCAGGACGGAGAGAGGGGCCATGCTGGGAAGGAACGGTGCTCCCTCTGGGGTGCAGCACAGGACACAAGCTTCTCCAGATGCAGTCTCCCTTCCCCCCGCATGAGGGAACTGCCCTGGAGATAAGTTCTTGGTGGGGGGGGGAATGGGCCACGGCTGCAGCAGAAAGGCTATGGGGGGGAAACGCATTGTGAAATCCCTCAGCACGCAACAACTGAGTAAGGCTAGCATATTAGCAGGATTATCTCTGAATTCATATTTTAACAAGACGTTCATTCCGACAGCTGGGATACCCTCTCTGCATGATGCAGCACGTTCGGGCTGGATTAGCCTACATAAGGCCAGAATGTTCTACAGTCCATCAGGTCTTATCTGTATCTGACTAAAAAAGTGAGCCATTTGCCATTTTCTCTGGAAAACTTTATTTTTTCGTGCGTGGTCTACGGTCATTGTCCTAATCAAAACACTGGGTGGCAGTATTTTTACTGAAATGATTTCATAAGCGCCCCGAAAGGAGTAGGTTTCTGTCTTCTGAGAAGAAGAAAAATCCTGCTTCACCAGCAGTGAACAAAAAGGCAGTCCACCATCAGTGCACCACCCGCACAGCCCGTGCTGAAGATTCCAACTCCAGATGCAATGTTTACCCACATACACACACAGACACGCATATAGCACACGCAGACGCGCGCGCGCACACACACACACACACACACACACACACACACAAGCCAGAACGCCGTGCCGGAAATACTATCTTGATGAGTTAAAAGAAAAGTCTGTTGCCTCATCTAGTTCTCACCTCCATGCCCCACTTTGAATGGTACTTGGATCTAATGAACCCGATGAGATGAAAATGCTAATACATTTGACTGGTTGAGTATATACACCATTGTCATCCAAACAAAGGCGCTGCTGGGGTTCTGTTCTTTACATTCTATTGCCAGGAAGTGAAGTGCTCATTAAACACGGCCAGTGCCAGGCTGACACCTGGTGCCAAAGGGATAAGAATGAAATTGGAAATTCAGTGCTCTTGGACTGGATTCCTGGTCTCCGGCCAAATACAACAAGGGTGTACATTCCCTTTATTTTACCTCTGAAGACCAAAAGGACATTTGCTCCTGGACTGGCTGGGGCTACACAAAGACCCACAGAAGTTTACAAAACTATGTTCTCCTGGAGGAAACGATTGTATATCTACCGCCAATCACTCTAGGTACAGGGTGATTGCGCAGCTGATATTCAGTGTGTTGGTCTTCACAATCCTTTTACTCAAAAAGTTACGGTGGGGGAATTTTAGGGGGAGAGGTCTCACACATGCCGCATGCATCCACGGTATGGGTAACTATTTCCATGTCATTGCACATATCAGCATGCCAGTAGGTTATGGAAATTATAAAGCATGCACAGAAATATACGCTTTAACAGGAGGGGGATGAACTCAAAATAAGCATAGACAGAAGCTCTTATGCACCCTCCCAAGATAGCACGCCTCATTTTGGAGGCCAGTGACACTGATGTACCTGGTCACTAACATCTGGATAGGATAATGGTGATTTCAAAGGCCATCTCGTTCGGCGACGCTCCACAGCCCTGTGAGTTAAACAGCGTAGGAGCTCCTGTCCACCCCATTTGCAGACGAGCCATCAGTCCCAAGGTATCTTATAGATGCGGGAGTCATGTAAGGTTTTCTTCTTCTGAAAGTCTCACTGTGTCACAGAGTAAGTGAATTCTATTTTTTTTTTTTTTTTTGCGTTTTTGAATCAGAATTGAAATTCCCGGAAGTATAAAGAAAGTAGAAGGCATGAAAGTTGTGTTTCTGGGCCTTGACACAGCTGGGTGTAAGCACTGTTTGTTCTTTCTGGCTTTCCACATTTATTAAACATTAAGGTTTAAAATTAATGTTTTACAACCCCAAATATACACGCGTAACTTCCGTTTGTAAAAATGATGTCAGTCATCAAAAATAAAGCCCTTTGACTATCATCTTCAATTCCGAAGCTCTTCTTTTTTCCCGGGAGTAATGGCCATTTATTTTCATTCAGACCTTTTCCCATGACGTATTTGTACCTCTGGAACATATAACACATTGTGTTGGTGGTTTAAAAACATAACAGTACTGAATTATGTGCATTGTTCAGCTTATTTTTATTCGTAAACACTTGGGGCTGTTCTCATATTTTCTCCATGACAAGCAATGTTGCAATGCAGGGCCTGGCCGGGTCTACTCTTGGTCGTGTCTCCCCACAAAGCTGCTGGGAAGTCATTTTGCAGCACCGTACATGGAAGCGTGCCTGTTTTCCTCACCGACTTGAGACACCACCAACCCCCGAATTGGCCTGCAGCAGGATTTCTTTGGTCCACTGCACTCTTCTGAGTCCAAACCTATTTTCATTATCGCTGCTTTCCAACGTGTCTTGACACCAGGTAGAGCAATTTGTTCTTTTTCAAGAAAAAAGCGTATTCTTCCGTATGAATTTTATAATTAGCTTGTCAATTTCCGTAGACAGCATTGAGATTTGGGTTAAGGCAGCATTGCATCTATAGATTACTATGGGGTGTGTTAATACTTTTACAATATTGAGTCTTCTGTTCCATAATATATTGCTCTCCATTTGTTCAAGGTTTACTTTACTAAAGACCTTGTACAACTCTTGCTCGGGTGATTTCTAGGTACTTTCATTCTTTGTTGCTGCTCTGAATGGGATCATTTTCCTTTTATACTCTTTTGTTAGATTATTGGGGCGACTGGGTGGCTCAGTCGGTTAAGCATCTGACTTCAGCTCAGGTCATGATCTAGAGGTTTGTGAGTTCGAGCCCCCCCGTCGGGCTCTGTACTGACAGTTTGGAGCCTGGATCCTGTTTCAGATTCTGTGTCTCCCTCTCTCTCTGCCCCTCCCCTGTTCATACTCTGTCTCTCTCTGTCTCTCAATAATAAACGTTAAAAAAAAACCATTAAACTTTTTTGTTAGATTATTTATAAGCTGATAGGAAAATTATTAATTTGGAGATGTTGATCTTCATTTGAATACTTTGCGCCCCATCTTGAACACAGCCGCTGCTTCTGTCCTCAGGTCACCGGTGCTCCTGTGGCCACTGCTGCTCCTTGATTTGCTCCATCACTTCTGCTCTCCTCACCAGGAAGCACCGCCAATCGTATGTCCTTTCTTCACCCAAACCCGATAAAATGAAAGCTTTAAAACAACAACAACAATAACAACAACAAAAAAAAACCAGACACGTGGCAGTTTTGTTTTAATAAAGTGATTTTGGTTCCAGAAGTTTCTTTTGTTTTTAATGTTTGTTTGTTCGTTTAGAGAATAGGAAGGGGTGGAGAAAGAGGGAGACGGAGAATGTCAAGCAGGCTGCGTGCTGTCAGCACAGAGCCCGACCCAGGGCTCTATCTCACGAACTGTGAGATCATGACTTGATGCAAAATCAAGAGCTTCACTCTCAACCCACTAAGCCACCCAGGCGCTCCGGTTTCAGGAGTTTCATAAACCAGTGGAATCTATGTTGTATACGCTGTGTTCATCCAGTGTGCCCAAATGCAGATCTGGCATTTGCGAGATTTGCAAATTTCTCATCTGCAAATTTTTCTGATGAGAATATGCAAAAAGGTTGCTTGGCTAACTTGGAATATGTTTATGAGCTCTTCTATATAAAATTCATGTCTCTTTGTCACAGCTTACAATACATATATATTAAAAATATTTTTAAGGGGCACCTGGGTGGCTCAGTCGGTTAAGCGTCTGACTTCGGCTCAGGTCGTGATCTCGCGGTCCGTGAGTTCGAGCCCCGCGTCGGGCTCTGTGCTGACAGCTCAGAGCCTGGAGCCTGTTTCAGATTCTGTGTCTCCCTCTCTTTGACCCTCCCCTGTTCACGCTCTGTCTCTCCCTGTCTCAAAAATAAATAAAATGTTAAAAAAAATTAAAAACAATATTTTTAAGATGTTAGCTTAGAATTTTTCCACTGTAAGATTTCGTGAAATAGTTTTATTTAAACTCCACTTGCATGTTCAAAATCAGAGACATCATGAGCTGATTTTTTGAGGCATCACATATTACATATTACCTTCACTTCTTAGTGGTTTATAAGTGAGATATAACATTACTTGAATCTGTAACTGATGTGGCCACTGGAAATTTTATCCCCCCAAATAAGTGTCCTTTGTGTAACGTTGGAAGTTTTTCTTCTTCTTGCAGTATATTTATGATCTCGACAGAATAACTACTTAATGCATTTTTTAGTGTAAACTTCATAAAATAACACATATGAAAAAATGTATAAACCTTTTTTTAAATTTTTTAAATGTTTGTTTATTTATTTATTTATTTATTTATTTATTTATTTTTGAGAGAGAGAGAGAGAGAGCGCATGAGTAGGGGGAGGAGCAGAGAGACAGGGAGACATAGAATCAGAAGCAGGAAGCAGGCTCCAGGGTCCGAGCTGTCAGGACAGAGCCCTCCATGTTGCACGCTCATTTTCACTAATGTAGCATATTCCACTTCTGAATATACTCCAATTTTACCCCTTCTGTGTAGGTGGACATTTGGATTGTTTCCAGATCGTGGCTATTACGAGCAGTGCTGCTAAGAACATTCTCATACGGGTTTCGCATGCCCTTGCTTCTCTACCTCGGGGGAATCGCTGGGGAGGAACACGCGTGTTCCACTGCGGCCCACGCCCACTGGCGGACTACCACACAGCCTCGCCAACACTTGGGGTTTCTGCCGTCCTAACCTTAGCCCTGAAGGTGGGTGTGCAGTAGTATTTTATTGTAATTTTTATGTGCATTTTCTTGGTCCTAGGAAGTTAAGCACATTTTCATGGGTTTATTAGGCATACTTACATTCTGTTTCGTGAACTACCCATTCGAATCTTTAGGCCATTTTCCTGTTGGTTTCCATCTTTTTAAAAAAAGGAGCTCGTGGGAGCTCTTTAGATATCTAGATACAAATTCTTTATCAGATATGTTTTGCAAGCAACTCCACCCTCTTTAGGGCTTGCCTTTTTCTTCTCAAAGGTGGCTTTCATAGTATTGTATTCTTTCCTAAAGGGATCATAGAGGGTTTTACGACATCTGTAACCCAGGAAATGTGTCAATTCTTTTGCCTCCTTTTATACCTGATTCTGTCAGGTGCCTTTTAGAAGCACACAAAACTAGTATTAGGAGGTCATTTTTAGGTTATTTTTTTTTTTTCACTATGAAGTCATAGGAGATGGTTCCTTATGTGAGCGACTCTGAGAATTATTTCTGGTGGGAGAAAATATTTTACATTTAGGCATATATAAGAATTCATCCCTCCCCAGGCCAGTCTTTGCAGCACAGAATAACAAGCTTAAATTTACTGGTGTCCTATAGATCCTTGACAGTCGATTCTGTGTTGTGAAAGAGTTCATTTTTATTACAGTTATCATTGGCTAGATGTCAGCAATTATTTACTGAATATTTAAATGTTTTGCATTTACCTTGTAAAAGGGCAAAGCAACAATTTTCTTATAATGCTGAGCCAACTTGGCAGAGTAAAGCTCCCAGTCATTCAATCAAACACTAATCTAGGTATGCTATTAAGGGATTTTGAAGATATAATGAAAGTCCCTAATCAACTGACTTTAAATAAGGAAGATTATCCTGGATAAAACGGAGGGCGACACCTTATCAGGACTTAAAAACAAGGCTGAGGCTTGCTCCAGATAAGAAATCCCACCTGTGGGCAACTGCTTCGGCCCACAACTGTGGGGTCCCATCCTGCTCATGAACCTCCCTTCTGGCCTGCCTTATGGATTTTACACCTGCTTAGCCAGCCCTTACAATCACAGAAACCAACTCCTCATAAAAAAAATCTCTTTATATATCTCCTACTAGTTCTGCTTCTGATTAAATTTGCAGCTAATACAGCGATCTTAGAAGTACACAACTGCTTTTCTTTACAAAGGAGTTACCAAAAACATGCACAAATTCCACGAATTAAGTGAACTTATTAGAGGACATGAGACTGTTTAGACTAGAACCATTTTGTGTGTAGCTCACTATGGGGCTCTAACTTGGCTACTGGTATTTCAGTAGCACTAATTTAAGAAATTCTAGTACAATCTAATTCACATTTAAATGCTACTAATTTGATAACTTTAAGAACCTGATGACTTCTTTGATTACCATATTAACATGCATTCATATCAAGTGTTTAAAATGTATAATCTGTGTGAAACAGGTGAAAGGGATTAAGAGTACACTTATCTTGATGAGCACGGAGTAATATATGGACGTGATGAATCACTATATTGCACACCTGAAATGAACAAAATGTTAACTACACTGGAATGAAAAAAAAATTAATGTATAATCTTCATGCTTCTCTAATAGAAAAATGTTTTTAAAATAATCTGGGGAGCCCGGGTGGTTCAGTCCATTAAGTATTCAACTTCAGCTCAGGTCATGACCTCAGTTTGTGAGTTTGGGCCCCCTGTCGGGCTCTCTGTTGTCAGCAGGGAGCCCTCTTCGAATCCCCTGTCTCCCTCTGTCTGTATCCTCCCCTGCTTTCTCTCCCCTCAAAATAAACATTAAAAAAATAAAATAAAATAGTCAGACTTCATCTATCATGTTTCAAAATGAGTTTATTCATATTAAGTTCGTAAAAGGAACACAATTTGGTATTTACAAAGAGACTGATTACTTTTCTTGGTGAGCTCACCAAGCTAAATTTCTGCATGTAACTACAGGAAAATATCTGTTTACAGAAACATACGAAGCAACTTTCCTTACATAGAGCTATTTTCAGATTGAGTCTTATTATTTAATTCTCGTCTCTTGAGAAATCGCGCAGAAACCAATGTCCACAAATCTGTTTGGCTTAATAGATAAGAAAAGAAGTCTCATTGGATTGGGTTTATGAAATCTGGCTTCTAATCTTAGCTGTCCCACAAATAACTGTGTAATGATGGAGAATTTACTTAATCTTTCTGAGCCTCATTCCTTACTCAACAACAAATAGTTACTAAATGCCTCCTAGAAGCCAAGTGGTTGGCAGATACTAGAGACAGAACAATAAACACAATGAAGACAGTCCATGCCTTCACAGACTTAAAGTCTGGAAAAGTGAGGGGTTTAGGCTAAATTACCTCTTAAACCAATTCCTGAGTTAACATTCTATGATTTAAATGCGATTATATTCATATTCTGTGGCCTGAGGTTAATACAATGATTTCCAAATGACCTTGAGAAAGCTGTAATGTATTAAATATTTCCCAACATTGGCAAAATAACTTGTAAATCAAAAGCAGGTTTTATATATTCATTCAGAAAGTGATTCAACTATGGAATGGTGCATTTTTAGCACTACGAAATCCAATGCATTGAAATCATTTTTCCCAGCAATTCTGTTTATTACAATTTTATAATCCTGAACAAATTTTCTTATCTGAGGTTTTTCATGCATTCAGGTATTTTGCATGATGTCTGATGTGATCAGTAATAAAGGTTGCAATGAAGTAGTAGCTATGATCATAACCCTAGAAGACAAAAGAGAGGAACATAATATACTTTCCATTCAGAAACATCAAAGACAATAAACATATCTCTCATGTCATTTAATTATGTGCAAACAGTGAAAAAATTACAGTATAAGGAAGGCTTATAATCAAAATCAAGCTTAGGGGTGCCTGCATGCCTCAGTCAGTTAAGCGTCCGACTCCTGATTTTGGCTCAGGTCATGATCTCATGGTTGTGAGATTGAGCCCTGTGTTGGGGCTCCCCACTGTCATGGAGTCTGCTTACGATTCTCTTTCCTTCTGTTCCTCTCCCCAGCTCATTCTCTTACTCAAAAATAAATACATCAACGAACAAATAAAGTCAAGCGTATACTTGTACTTCAACATTTTCTCTGAACATTATAAGAACAGCAAAAATATGAAGAAAAATAAACATTCTCCATAGCTTAGTTTCTAGATGCTGCCATTACTATGCAAAGAGAGGAAATGACACATTAATTAAATGTACAGGATATACAAGTGGTCCTATCAACAAGGGCTAAAAGAATCAGAATTTAAAGAAGTCAGAAACATTGGCAAGAAGTTTTGACTTACAGAAGAAACACATTAACATCGATAAGACAGAAAGTATTAAAATGCAAAATAAGCACACATAAACAAAATAGAGAAAGAACAAAAAACATCCAATGGTCAAATGTTGTCTGGGAAGTTAAACACTGCCATCATAAAGTTTTGTTACAAATTCTACTTTCTACTCAATAAAAGTCTATCACATCATCATTTGAGGAAAAAGGAAAAATTCATTAAAAACAGACATCCCTTAGCAATAAACCACACTGGGGAAAAAAGTCAGTAAACTGTTTAGAAAACAATCATGAAACAGAAAGAAAATGTAATTTTCTGCCAAGCAGTTGAGTTGAAACGGATCTCAAACTATCTGGTCAATTAAATCCACTGACAAAGGGGCACCTGGGTGGCTTAGTTCTCTAGGCATCTGACTTCGGCTCAGGTCATGATCTCATGGTTCATAAATTCGAGCCCCAAGTAGGGCTCTTTGCTGTTCGTGTGGAGCCTGCTTCGGGTCCTCTGTCCCACCCCCTCTCTCTGCCCCTGCCCTGCTCTCTCTCTCTCACAAAAATAAACAAAAAAACTTAAAAATACCCCCACTGAAACAGGTCAATGGAGAGGCAATGCCCCCAGGGGCATCTTGAATACAACAAGAGGCTTTCTAAAGGAAAAAGAAACAAAATTAAGCTGGGAAGAACTAAGGGGGTTAAACAGCAGGTAATCTGGGGGCAGCCTCCCTTCCAAAACACAATGAACACGCAAGGTGAATACACCGAAAGGACATAAAAGTCTTAAGACTTTTAAGTTTTTACCTTAATCTTGTGAATGGTCTCTGATGGGAGAAAATGGGAATTTTCCTAAGCACTTAAGAACCAAAAAGAGCCCTAATAAAAATATCACCTGGGTTTCAAGGAACCAGGCAAATCCCTAAGGTTTTAGCGAATCAGTCAACGTTCTCCATCTCTTACTTCCAGGAGTATGCGGGGTACGTATCTCAGAACGGCAGTTAATAAAGAGTTCTAGTTTAAAGTCATCAAAGCAACTCAAAAGCACTGTCTTCTATTTACTGTGGCCGAACCATAGAAGTGAGTCTGACAGGAACGTTGTCAAAATTAAGACTGACCTTTGGAATTATTTGGCTTCACATTTCTCAACGATTAGACGAGGCCCAGTTAATTCAATTTGGAGCTAAAGAACAATTTCTTATGTAGAGAAAGAAACGTGAAGAAAAGCATTTTCCATTCATGGAATTCTTGAATTGTTATCAGGTTAACCAGGCCCATGATTTGCAATCCACAAACCCTAGGGAATACAGTCCCAAGTAGTAGCTGCTGGTTTTTAACAGATGAAATGATGTATCTGATGGACAATAGGGACCAATGCAAGGGAATGGATGCCCCAAGCACTTGAGGAGCAAAGTCCCTACGGTGACTGCGTATGCTGTATTTTTATGCAGTTTCACAGATGTTTAATGCCTTGCAGTTTCAGGCACATAGTGGGTAGTCACTATTACCACTGCTATTATTATTTATTATATTATTATTATGACTATATTAGAGAAGTCCCAGGGTAAAACAAAGTTACAGTTTTGAGCTCTCAGGGGTGTACTGCAAAAACACAGTACGTTTTATCTAAAATACCAAACCGATGCCCTTGACTTCCATAATGATATTTTCACAGAAGATCCACCTTTACGAGAAAACAGAAAATGCCTACTGTGACACACCAAGAAAGAGTTAAAGGCAGGAGAACACATTTGAACTACTGGCATTCTGGTACACAGAAGATCCTTATATAACCTCAGCCAATTGTGTCATCCCTGACCAGTCATGATCTATTTATCAATATGATTAAATGGAGGTGGGTCCTTTCATCAAATTCTCTGAATCGGTTTGGTTTGTTAGGCAGCTTGCACAATTATATATATCCGGTGACACTTGAAAGAGCCTAGGTTTCCTCTTCTACCTCCCACTCTACATGGAAAAATCATCAGTAGCAAGACTCTCTCAGAGTATAAAAATAAATGAACACATTTCTTTCATTCTTCACTCGGCTCTCAAAAAAGCAGCAATGTTCCAGCAGCTATGATGAACATTTGTCCTAAAGGGCAGTGCTTTCCTACATATTTTCCAGACCCAATTAGAAAGGCGCACATGTGAATTCCTGGGTTATTAAATCTCTTCAGAATACAAAGAAGACTGTGGAAAAGGTGTTCACTTGTTTACTTAATAAACAATTCCTGAGAGTCTGTGCTGGGTAATCGTGCTGAGTATGAGGATACAGGGACGCCTGAGAGATCCCTGCACTTCTGGAATTCTGTGCCATGTTCTTACTGTTCTCTGACAGGCAGTGCAGAGGCCAAAACCATCTATGAATCTTCAGAAAGGGCCTTGAAGAGGTAGTATGCAGCCTTGCTTTGATGTTGTTTCTGGAAGTTTCCATTAGGTCACTGAAATTTTTCCCTCACAGTGTAACTTTAAAACTGAAAATTAGACAAATGAGGCTTCAGAGTAAAATCTGATCTTTGTATACTATCAGGACTCTGCTATCTAGTGCTTTTTCAATTTAGATTCACTGAAGCCAAAAACAGAAAAGGAAAAATTCTATGAGGTGACAATCATACAAATGCCTCTATGCACCACACTTAGCTCTCAACTTTCTTCTGACAGTAGAGAGTATGTACAAAAAGACCCTGAGAGGGGTGCCTGGGTGGCTCAGTCAGTTAAGCGTCCGACTTCAGCTCAGGTCATGATCTCGCGGTCCGTGAGTTCGAGCCCCGCGTCGGGCTCTGTGCTGACAGCTCAGAGCCTGGAGCCTGTTTCGGATTCTGTGTCTCCCTCTATCTCTGCCCCTCCCCTATTCACGCTCTGTCTCTCTCTGTCTCAAAAATAAATAAACGTTAAAAAAATAAATAAATAAATAAAAGACCCTGAGATTTAACACCAAAAAGAAGTAAATAAATGAAGTTGGGTAAAGCATGTACATGATTGTAATAATTTTCTGCCTTTCTCCTCAGTTCACATACTTTCTATATAGACCCCATTTTTTTCAGCTTACTTAATTCTTCACCACTCCCATTTCATAAAGAAATACAGTTATACTGTACTTATAAGCAAATGATAAAGCAGGTAAAAGTCTCGGACCTAAGGTCATCTGAAGTCAGTGGAAGCCAGCCTGAAAACCTGAAAGCAACTTCACCGAAGCTATGCCCAGTCATGTCTACTCAGTCGCTCATTCAATTATAACAAGCCTAAACAAAACCTTCAGACTGTGGCCCTTGCCAGAAGGAAACTGAATGAAAAACTGCCTGAGCTAAAGACTGTGACTGGTTATTTCAATACTTTCTTGCTTTCTTTTGTTTTCAGAATTCAAGAACGTTTTGTCTTGACTCCTCATTAAATACACCCATTTATGTTTTTTACTTGTTTAGGCTATGAGCATTTCAGAAATAAAAAGTTTCTTTATTTTTTTCCCCCTCTAAGAATTTCATCAGTGTTTTACTTCTATGCTGTTTTTATAACACGCTCTATAGAGATTTTTCAGTCTCTGTTGGCAGGCTGAAACTTTGCTGGTGGTGGTAACAACACAGTTTCCTGGCACAGCCTCGCAGGGGCAAGAAGAGGCATCCAACATTGCGAGTGCCAAGAAATCATTTGGAAAGAAATGGTTTGTTACGTTACTTATAGCTATGGTTAATACAGTTAAACACATTACTTTACAATCAAATCAGTATTTGGATTTCTCAAAGTTGGTTACTGATCTAAAACAGGCAATTTAAGTGATTAAATGTTTAAATATTTTAACTAATCTAAGTAAACCCTATTACTTAAAGAGGGACACTCAGAGAAAAAAAGGTATATCCAATATATTGGTTTTTGACATATTTTTCCTCGTGTGTGTGTGTGTGTGTATATATATATAATATGTTACACAGTATATTTATATAAATTGTTCACACGTTCAAAATATTAGGGAAATTAAAAAAAACAGGAAGATTGTTCAGATCTGTTGCATAAGTTAGACGGAGAGGAGGCTGTGCATAAGTTCTCGTATTAACTAATTCCATCCCTCTGTTCCTCAGAAGCACTGCTTTACCGTGCTTGGGATTGCTTAGACGGATGACAGGAGGTCAAGTATTTTCATTTCAAGTGACCTTGCTTCCAATCCTGGTTCTACTGTGAACTAGTTGTGAGACCTTAGATACGCAGGTTACTTTTCTGAGCCCATAAAGTAGATGGACAGGAGCCATATTAGAAAACCCACAGCAAACATCACACTAAATGGGGAAATACTGAAAGCTTTTCCTCTAAGATCAGGAACAAGACAAGGTACCTACCCCTGCCACTTCTATTCAACATAGTACTGAAGTTCTAGCTAGAGCAATTAGGCAAGAAACAGATATAAAAGGCATACAGATTGGAAAGAAAGACGTAAAATTATCTCTGTTCATAGATATGCTCTTCTCTGTACAAAACCCTAAAGCCTCCAAAGTAGCAGGATACAAAAGCAACACACAAAAATCAGCTGCATTTCTCTATACTAGCAGTGAATAGTCTAGGAAGGAAATAATGAAAATGGCTGTATGATTCCACTTAGAGGAGGTACTGAGTAGTCAGATTTACAGAGAAAGGGGAATTATGGTTGCCAAGGGTTGGGTGCAGGGAGGAACGAAGACGTAGTGTTTAATGGGCATAAAGTTTCAATTTTACAAGATAAAAGGGTTATGAAGACGGATAGTGGTGATGGCTGAGCAACATTATGAATATATTTATTAGCACAGACATGTACATTTGAAAATACTTAAGATGGCAAATTTTATGTATGGTATTCTGCCACAACAAAAAAGTTGAAAAAAATGAAAGAGCAAACAAACAAAAAAACAGATGGGAGAGGACAAGAATGGTCTCTCATGTGGTCACATAAAAATAAAATGACCTAATGCTGTGAAAACATTTGGTAAACTGCAATGTGCCACATTATACATTAATCTAGATGTATCTGGACATTTATTATCGTAATTACACATTTTAGATCAATGTGTCTGACACAGTACCCTTGAACATGAATAAAAATGTTTTTAAAATCACAATCATTTCAGGGCACCTGGGTGGCTCAGTTGGTTGAAATCTGACTCTTGATTTTGGCTCAGGCCATGATCTCAGGGTCATGAGACTGAGCCCCACATTGGGCTCTGCGCTGAGTGTGGGGTCTGCTTAAGATCTCTCTTTTTGCTCCTCCCCCATGCACGTACACACTCCCTCTCTCAAGAAAAATGAAACTTAAAAAAAAATCACAATCACTGGGAATGCAAGCTGGTGCAGCCACTCTGGAAAACAGTATGGAGGTTCCTCAAAAAACTAAAAATAGAACTACCCTACGACCCAGCAATTGCACTACTAGGCATATCTCCACGGGATACAGGTGTGCTGTTTCGAAGGGATACATGCACCCCCATGTTTATAGCAGCACTATCCACAATAGCCAAAGTATGGAAAGAGCCCAAATGTCCATCGAGGGATGAATGGATAAAGAAGATGTGGTATATATATATATATGTGTGTATATATATATATGTGTATATATATATATATATACATATATATATATATACATACATATATATATATATACACACAATGTGTGTATATATATATATATATATACACACACACATATGTATATATACAATGGAGTATTACTCGGCAATCAAAACGAATGACATCTTGCCATTTGCAACTACGTGGCTAGAACTGGAAGGTATTATGCTAAGTGATACTAGTCAAACAGAGAAAGACAAAAATCATATGACTTCACTCATAGGAGGACTTTAAGAGACAAATCAGATGAACATAAGGGAAGGGAAACAAAAATAATATAAAAACAGGGAGGGGTACAAAACGGAACAGACTCACAAATATGGAGAACAAACAGAGGGTTACTGGAGGGGTTGTGGGAGGGGGATGGGCTAAATGGGTGAGGGGTACTAAGGAATCTACTCCTGAAATCACTGTTGCACTCTATGCTAACTTGGATGTAAATTTAAAAAAATAAAAAATAAAATCACAATCCCTTGTAATTTACAGTGTTCACTTTTCATCCTGAAATATTTTGTTTATATATTCCTAAGCTTATAAATAAGTAATTTTGTAAAAATAAAAACAGAATTCCTTTAATTATAACTGTATTAGCATAGAGTTAGGCGAGCAGTGGATAACCAAAAGTCATTTAGTCAAGGAAAACTTGCCAAGCAGCACAATGTTTAGGTTAGCACCTAACTCAAACTGTATAAAGTGCGGATGTGTGTGAGACCAATGGTTGACAGCCTCTGAGCTTAAGGTGTACACGAAGTGAAGAGTAATTAAGCTTATTCTTGTTATTTCCTGTGAGAACAGCCACATGTGTGTAAAGAAAGACATATCCAGTAATTTTGTTATTCACTGGTTCTACGGCCATACAGAAAATTATAAGTACTTTTCACTGCCAAAGCGTTCTTTTTTTCTATGGAATTTGGTCTTAGATATCATTAATTTAATCAGAAGGCTTTCACATTAAGTATCTTATTATAATTTTAAAAATATCTTACTAGAGGTAGTTTTCCAAATTCCAAATATAAAGTATTATGGAATCTTGCCTTTTTTAAAGTTTTTTTGAAAGAGAGAGAGAGAGAGAGAGAG
Source organism: Acinonyx jubatus (assembly GCF_027475565.1). Taxonomy (NCBI): domain Eukaryota; kingdom Metazoa; phylum Chordata; class Mammalia; order Carnivora; family Felidae; genus Acinonyx; species Acinonyx jubatus. The sequence goes on along the minus strand of NC_069380.1, from coordinate 23,987,560 downwards.
AGAGAAAGAGCATGTGAGTGGGGGGAGGGGCAGAGGGAGAGGAAGAGAATCCTAAGCAGGCCCCACGCCCAATCTCATGAACAACCATGAGATCATGACCTAAGCCAAAATCAAGAGTTGGATGTGTAACTTAGCCCCCCAGGAACCCCTGGATTTGCTTTTTTATAGTTACTTGGAACAAGTTGAGGTTTCCTGGGACTCACCTCTTGTAATCTAAAAACAACAGGGACTTTCTTTTCTGTACAGGCAGCAATGAAGTTATCAGGTAGTAACTGTCCATCTGAAAGGAACTGGTCATCTTTTCCTTGATCGATTAGTATGTCCAGCTGAGAACCTGGGTAGGACTTCACAAGATGGGTAGCATCATAAGCCTAGAAAAAGAAAAACACTGAAAAATAAATTTGAAAGTACCCAGAAAGATATTCTTCAGAAGAGACCAGAGTAGAACCAAATAGAAATTTAAAGTCATTTAAGCTCAAAGGCCTTTTAAATCAGAAAACACTTTTTACATTGGTTTGCCTGGTTTTTATTCACAAGATCTTCAGAATTCTATGTCCCAATTATAGCCTCTTTTCTACTTCCACGCAGTCCTGAGCCAGTGGCAAGAGTTCTGAATCTCAGCATTTTTCATAGAATATAGCCTTTTCCCTTCTAAACCTTTGAGGTTTTTAATCATCTCTTAACTCCAAAAAAAACAAAAAACAAAAAACAAAAACAAAAACAAAAAACCCCACATCGTATCTTTTCCTTTATGAATCCCACCACAAATTGACTCTTTCTTCTGACTCCCTTGTATCTTTTTCTATTTCCAGATATTCTTTGTTTCAAATAAACAGTCTGTTTTGTTGTCTTCTCTTTTTGGCTTTAGTACATTCAGCCTTCTCTTTTATGGTGTTGAATAGCACCAAATATCTGCTATCCCCATGAGCTTTCAGGAAGATTTAATGTAAATAATCTGAATCATATAAACAACTCCTCAAATTTATGATCTCAGGAGCTGCCACTAGTTAGAATTTTATATTTTATTATCCACTTTTAAGTATTCTAGATTATTCATATATATTCACTAGCCACAACTTCCATGCACCAATCAAGACAAACAAAACCCCCAAGATTTCCCCTTCTAAAGTATCATGCTTTATTAAGACTTGCTTTCTTTAATCTTAAAGGAGAGAGTGGAAGGGGATCTATAAAGTCCAACTAGTTCTAAATTCTGTGATTTCATAGTCCTTAGGAGAAGGAGAAAAATTATAGATAGTCCAGGAGAAAAATTATAGATTCCTTTATCGGTTACCTGTGCCTTTACCTCTCCCTTCCTTTCTCCCAACCAGCTGGTCTTTTGCTCAATGCTTCTATGAGACCCTAAGCCCCGTGTTGATGGGAAAGGTGACCGCTTTTGTGACCTAAGGTCTCAGAACTCTACACAGACTCTGCACAGTGGCAAGGACTGCTAACACTGATGTATGTGCACTGTCAGATCTCAAACTGCCTAATAGCAATCACGTTCTGCATTCTTCCACTGTAACAAAAATCTAAGCCTAAGCAAAACACGATTCTAATTTAGTGACTGCAGGATTAAACCTCTGCTTTGTTAGAATTTCAACGACCAATCTTAAATAAAATTGAGATGCATGGGTGAATGACCTGGAACACACAACAGTAAGACAAAAAAGTTTTTCTCTTCCCCCCACTCAAGTATTTCCTACTTGTTCACATGCATATGATGATGAGTACATTTGCAAAATATTCAGACTCTTGGTGAAGTTTGCAAATAGTCTATTTCTGCACAAAAGTCAAATGAGTCTCAAGAGAAAGAGCCATTTTTAATTTTCATTTTGAAGCATCTGCTCCCATGCTTCAAAAAGCAATCTTGCTATTGGGAATGTTCACATAGATGTACATTACACAATATCTATTTTTAAAGACTTTTAAGTCTGGAATTGACTATCTCAATCTGAGAGATGCTGGATTTTGAAACAGACACATGAAACAATTAAAAGGCCGGGACTCATGGTTCCTGTTGTACAAATGAGCACAGGGTTAAGAGGCAAATCTAAATTTAGGGATAAAATGTGGTATTTTTTGGTAATGTTACTTAAGAAATAAACATGTAAATTAATCATTAGCAGAAAAAACATGTAGTCTCAGAATGTCTGCCACAATTCAATACAATGAGGAAAAGGGCTTTTTTTGTTATTATTACATGTATTTCCTTTTGTTAATTATTTTTAGCTCTGCGTCTGTGAGTGAGCTAGGAATATAATGTCTGCGATATGTAGCGTCTTCACAAATTTGAAAACTTAAAAATGAACATTAAGACAGCCTTCCCAGTACCTACCTTCCATTTATTTTGATCTGTTCCCAAATATCCACTGAAGGCTTTTTTGCCCCAAGGACAGAGCACTGGGTTGCAAATTGGAGCAAATGCTGACACAGACTTCAGAAACAAAGGAAATTTAAAAACAAGTCATATTTTGCAAAATCAAACAGGAACACATATTTGCAACTTGCTTAAAAACTCAAAAGTTTATTTGCAACTTGCTTATAAACTCCGACTTGCCATGAAAACTACTTGTGAACAATTCTCTGTGAGTTATCATATGTGCTGGGACGGCAGGCCTCTCCATGATACATCTCTCATGTGTTCAAGTAAGAGAGCTAATTAACCATAGGTGCCAACATAGTGGAAAGCAAAACAGTACATTTCATTAAATAAGGCACAAATGCAAGTTTACGTTCAGACTTTCTACTCCTTTTTTCCACTTAAAATTAATTCGTAGTGATATAAAACAGTTCGTACCTACTTTTGTGAGGTTATTAAATCTGAGACACATTCTTTCTCTTTAAACAGGACCAAGAAAGCACTGAACAATGCCCTTAAATGTGGCAGAATTTTAATACAACACAATTTTGGGTCCTAAGCGGTGTTGTTTTTCTTTCTTTTTTTTTTTGAAAGTTTATTTTTTATTTGGGGAGAGGGGGAGGGAGAGGGAGAGAGAGAGAGAGCGAGCGAGAGAGTGAGAGCACATGAGTATGTGAGCCAGGGTGGGGAGAGAGAATCCCAAGCCATCTCCTGTCAGCTTGGAGCCCTACACACAGGGCTTGATCTCATGAACTATGAGACGCTTAACCGACTGCGCCCCCAGGCACCCCCATGCAATGTTGTTTTTCACTGGGTAAGTGGCACAGATGGAATGGCTCAGTTTCAGAGCACTTATCACTGTGTAGGTTTATCAAAGTCTAACGCTTTTTTTAAAGGACAAAAAAAACAACTGAATTTGATTTTCTTCCTCAAACGTAATAAACGGATTGTCGTACGTACAAAAATATAAGACCATTTTATTTATTTATTTATTTATTAAAAACCCACTGCCAGGATTTGAATTAATTCAACTTTATATAGCAAAGCCCATTAAAAGAAAAATATTTGATGCTGCAAAAGAAGCTGGCATAAGAAATATTTTCACTTCTCAGTGGCACACCCGAAATGACTAAGAAGTTCCTTCTGGGGGAAGGAAATGGATTAAACAAATCTTGAGGTATCCGACAGCCCTGTGATTTTAAAGACAGAGCAGTCCTGAGATTATCCCTGTTTCAACATTCCCTTTTTCAACACGATGGTATGCTGCTCTGCCAGTCAGACATTCTACATATGGTGGTCATTCCAACTTGGCTCGTTTAAACAACAAAAAGTAAAGCTATACAGTTTCAAATAAATGAATGGAAAGACTGAGGATGTTATCTATCAGTTACGCTGCAATCCAATTTTCATCCAAGGCACTGAGAAGAGAGAATTCTTCACTTTCACAAATCATGAATATCTTCTTCTTCCCTCAGAACATCGAACTCAATTAACAAATATATTTCCTGGTAAAAATATGATATATACTGCAATAGTACTGCAATAGTAACAAGAATACGACTTAGAGGGGAAACAAAGCCGAGAAAGCTATGGTTTGAATAGAAGCAGTAGAAATTGCTTTATAATGTTTTTTTTTTTTTATTTAAAAAAAAATTTTTTTTTTCAACGTTTATTTATTTTTGGGACAGAGACAGACAGAGCATGAACGGGGGAGGGGCAGAGAGAGAGGGAGACACAGAATCGGAAACAGGCTCCAGGCTCTGAGCCATCAGCCCAGAGCCTGACGCGGGGCTCGAACTCACGGACCGCGAGATCGTGACCTGGCTGAAGTCGGACGCTTAACCGACTGCGCCACCCAGGCGCCCCTTTATAATGTTTTTAGTAGACCAAAGGTGATAGAATTCCAATACTTCTGATTCTGGAGCATATAATTTTGTGTTCAGTTTAATGCTCTTCCCCTACAGCTCATTCCCAACACTAGAAAAGTTTAGTCCCAGTACTAATAATAATATCCTACTATCGCTCTTTGTAAAGTTCCTAATTGATATTATCCAAGAGAAATACTTGTCACTGGAAGCTTCGGTAATCTTACTTTGTACTTTCCAGGATTCTTCAGAGCACATATCAGAGCTCCGTGGCCTCCCATGGAGTGGCCAAAAATAGACATCCTTTGGGGGTCCACTGGAAAATTGGCATTTATGAGTTTGGGAAGCTAGAGAGAATTTAATAATATGACAGAAGGTATGAGAAGTTTAAACTTTTCCAAAGTTATATAAAATAATTACACAATCAATACTTCCAAATCTAGTCTTACAATAGTATGAACTAATAAAGATGAAAAAATAAAAATCTCAGGTAGACAAGGATTCTTAACGTAACACTGGAGAAAACCTGGTACATCCTTCTAGGAAAGCAGCATAAAGAAAATGATGCAGAAAGAACCTTTAAAATGTCTAAAATTCACTTCTTGGCATCTTTCTAAGGAAAAAGTCCTTAGGGGGGAACAATGATACATAAAGACACTCAATGCAGTAAAACTTAATAGAGTAAAAAATATATGTAAATATGTAAGTATCCTATATTACAAAAAAGTAAATTATGACACGTGCTATCATATTATGAAATTATTAAGGTTATGTTACCAACAGAGTATTAGAAAATGTTTGTTTTATACAATTAAAAAAATGAACATGAAAAAAACTTTTATAATTCTAGGAAAACTAGTCATAGAAAAGAAGTCTGGAATATACCAAAACATAGCTGTTATTTGGGGTGCAGAATAATGGATGATTAAAATTTTGTATCGTTGAGTTTTATGATGTACATATGCAAAATTTAGAAAAATGCATAAACTACACGTAAATATTATTAATAGAAGCAGTGATTTAGCTACTTATTTATCCTTTCTAACTAAGCCTTGGTAAATCATTATAAAATATGTCTGAATGAACTGGCTGCCAGAGAAATGAAAAGTTTTTTTATATATTGTTTTCTTTCTATCCTCTGGGTAGTGTATAAAGGTGTCAATATAATTATTACCCTCTTTAAAAGTGTACTTAATGTTAACTTCAATTGTAATAAGACTATTGTACAAGTAAACTTTAGAATGTTCACTACGATAATAAATATGTACCAAATAGATTCAATACTACCACACCCCGATTTAAAATTCTCAGGACTAGAAGGACTCTGTGTCCCAAACCAAACTATTGGCAATCATCAGTTAATAAGTACAACACAAATGAAATTACCTCCTCGGTTACATAAGAATACATTCTGTAGTTAGTTTTCCAAGGATCTTCAGTGGCGTCCACATAAAACCCAGCACCAGTGCCAAAGTCCCAGCTCTCATCTTCTCCTTTAATATTGCAGCCACCTATCAAGGGAAAATCCTGTGGTTTCACCTACTTCGCGGTGATAACCTGTATTTCGTAACACACTTTTAAATGAATCTGAAAGTTCGTTTGCATCTGAGCTGATCGCCAACTATTGCAGTTCTCTGCCTCTTAGGGCACATACTTCCTGGCCCTCTTGTCCCTCAATAGGGCCACGTGACTAGTTCTAGTCAATGAGGCAAGGGAGGGAATGCCCTTTCAGGCTGGAGAATTCACTGCCAAGGTGAGGCACACTGATATTCTTTGTGAATGAAATGTCCTCCAATGTATTCTTTTAAAAAAAAAAAAATTTAAGTTTATTTTTGAGAGAGACAGAGACAGAGTGTGAGCAGGGAAGGGGCAGAGAGACAGGGAGACACAGAATCCAAAGCACGCTCCAGGCTCGAAGCTGTCAGCACAGATCCTGAACTCACAAACCATGAGACCATGACCTGAGCTGAAGTTGGTTGCTCAACCAACTGAGCCACCCAGGGCACCCCTATGTATTCTGAATATATGCTTCCTCACTGTTCACCTCTCAAAGGGCTTATATCCTCTATCCTTCTAAAATGTGCTGAGACTCCTTCTCTGATGACCCCTCCCCTATTACCAACACTTCTTTTCAAGGGAAGGGAGACAAGATGCTTGTGCTGAGTTCACTATCTTGCACTGAAAATGTCTCCTAATGTATTTTGGAATCACTCCATCATGTTTCCCCTATTTATTCATCCCCCAATGGGATTTTCTTATAATCTTTTAAAATTTATTAGGTTTTATTTTATATACTTCTAGGTAGTTAAAAAGCCAACTGAGACTGTTAATAGAATTATGGTAATACGTAATTTCAGGGAAATGACCTCTTTGTAATACTCAGTTTACTCATCCAGGAACATGACATTTTTCCATTTATTAAAGTCTTCGTTTATGATCTTTGGCAGGTTTTGCAATTCTTTTAAAAAATAATTCTTCATATTTTTAAAGTTTATTCCTAGGCATTTAACATTTTTGATAGTACTCTGAATTACATTTTTTAAAAAGTAGGCTCCACACTCAGCATGGAGCCCAATGTGAGGCTTCAACTCATGACCCTGAGATCAAGACCTGAGCTGTGATCAAGAGATGGACACTTAACCAACACTTAGCCACCCAGGTGCCCCTGAATTAAATTTTTTATTACATTTCTAGTGAGACCTGTCTTGCGTTGGTGTATTATATGTGCTGTGAAAGGAAATGCACTACTTCCTAAGGCCCGCCATTTATCTTCCAGATAGTTTTAGCGGCCATTTTTTTAAACATAATTTGTCGTCAAATTGGCTTACATACAACACCCAGTGCTCATCCCAACAAGTGCCGTCCTCGATGCCTATCACCCATTCCCCCCACCCCCCGCATCCGCCCTCAGTTTGTTCTCTGTATTTAAGAGTCTCTTGTGGTTTGCACTCCTCCCTCTGTTTGTAACTATTTTTCCCCTTCCCTTCCCCCATGGTTTAAATTCCACTTCCAGGGGTGCCTGGGTGGCTCAGTAGGTTAAGCATCCGACTTTGGCTCAGGTCAGTTCACAGGTTGGAGCTCCACGTCTGGCGCTCGCAGCTTAGAGCCTGGAGCCTGTTCGAATTCTGTGTCTCCCTCTCTTCTCTCTCTCTGCCCCTCCCCCGCTCACACTCTGTCTCTCTCTTAAAAATAAGTACACTTTAAAAAAATTAAAGACAAGTAAATTCCTTTTCCTGACACTTCTAGGGTCACAAAGTAACCTTTAATTCTGATGGACTGAGTTTTCAAATATTTGATGTTTTCATTTCTTCAATGTAAGCATTCTAGTTATTTATATTAAAACGAATGCACATTTCACTGTATGATTGTTTGATGAAGAGAAGATGAAAAAAACCTAATTTTCATGTGACAGGGCAGTTTATCTTTGAAACAGAAAAACTTCTTATCCATCGTATGTTCTTTTGGCACTGGTGCCAATATGGTATATTAACCAAGTTGCTCAATCTCTGTTTTGAAGCGTCTTCATCTATAAAATGGGAATAGCAAAACTGTCTGTTCTTGTAAGAGTGATGTCATGAGTAAAATTCGCAATGAGGAAAATATATAGCACAGTCTTTCATAATCATGATTATCACCTGAAAGGTTGAGATAATAGCAAAAATATGAAATACACTGTATAGCGTTACACAACTTATACTTTAAAGATTCATATTTTTACAAAGAATATCTGGAACGAGAACACTTACGAGGGCTGGTATCTGGAGCAATGACGACAAGGCCATGTTCTGAGGCAGCTTGATGATAACCAGACTTTGATATGAAATTTTGTTCCGTGCAAGTTAAACCTGCAGATGAATAGATTATTTCATGCTATACTGTGGATAGCTGATAAGAGTTAATCCCTGTATGATATGGGAAAACGAGCTCACTTACTATCAATAAAAGGCTTTTTTTTAAAAGAAATAATTCTAAAGAAGATAATAAAGTTCCCTTTCTTGTAAAATTTACAACAGTATTAATCAAGAACTGTCTTAGGTTAAATGCTCCCATAGCTGTCCTTTCAAAGTCACTCACTGAAGTTTTAATTACTGAAATCCTTAGGACCAGATGTATTTGGGAATCAGAATTTTTCAAACTGGAGAATGTTATATCAACCCGACTGGGGTGCTGTCAAACATGCCAGTTAAATGTGTTACTATTCCTGCATTAAAACATAAATACAGTAAGTCATCATAATACTAAAAATAACTTACAATTTTTTTATATATGAGTAGTCCTCAGCTACAAAATTCTGCCTGCTCATCTCTGTATTCTTCACTGATTTAAAAGAGAAATGGTCGCCATGTACCTTCCTTAAATTTTAGCCCCAGTCTTTACAGCTGTTTCTTCCATTCTTCCTAGCTATCTAGCCTTTTCAGACATGTGATCGAAGAGATGACTGAATTTTCTTACTATAGGAGCCTAATACTATAATGACGTGAGAATGGCCAAGAATAAACTGGCAATAAATGACTGAGCTAAGTACTGCCCAACCTAACACACCTTTTCCCGTGTCCCATGCTAAATATTCCACTACATCTGATGATTAGCAACATCAAAGCTTACTAGTACGCATGACTCAGAATGAATTAACTATGGAACACTTTTATAGTTTCTATTTATCCCCTAACAGCCAGCACAGGGACTTATGAAATAGTTGCTAATGAAGATTAAATTCATAATTACAAGATACAAAGTTACAAGTATCATGGTATAAAGCGTTATGGGAGTTTATGTTTAAACTGTGAGGACATACCTACTTTCACTAGTCATGGCGGAGTACAGGGTCCTTGTTTGTCTACCATGTTCCTTCCCAGTACGTCTTCCAGAGATACTGGAGCCATACCATGAAGGAGAGCTGCCCCAAATACTGCTAAAAGGTTAGCACTCTTGCTGACCTTAATGTAAATGTGTTTAGAGGCAAGGTGATAGTGTAAAAAGAATGTCTGAAAAGGATTTCAGACAGGATCTCATTCTAAAGATGTTCCTCAGCCACTCATTGCCTAACCAAAATTAGGCAAGTAAGCTGAATATTCTGAGTCTCAGTTCTTTCATTTCAAAAATGGGGATAATACTGCTTATGTTTATCTTATACTATGGCTCTGAGGATTAAATGTGGTAACATGTAAAAAGCCTTGAATTGTGCCTCGGACACAGTGCACAGTGTCTTACGCTGAAGAAATGTCAATGTTTAGAGACCAGAGAAAAATTTGTTGTTTTCTAGTCAGAACACAAATTCCTTGATTAATGTACGAGGGAATAAACTGTAGACTCCTAGAAGGGAAGATAGTTCTACTAGCAGAATTACTCTCACAAGTAAAAAGACGGTTACGAACTAATATCCACTAGATCAACTATATTTTCTATGAAGAGCTTTGAGGGTTTTTTTGGTTGGTTGACAGGTTTATTGAGGTAGAATTCAGATGCCATAGAAGTATACAGCTCGACTGTTGGTATATTTACAATTATGGAACACTACCACTATCCAATTTTAGAACATTTCTATCACCACAAAAAGAAACCCCATACCCATCTGTGGTCGCTCCTATTTTCACCCAACCCTCCCTCCACGGCCCTAGGTGGAGGAATTTAGGGCCTTATTATTATAGTACCTCTTACACAATACCCTCCTGGTACTTCTGATTTGGTTATCTTTCTTTCAGCCAAGAGACAGGTCTCCAGCGGCTGCCGCCAGAAAACAAAATGCAAAAAGAATAAGAGAAGGACTAAATCCAGTGCCAGGCTATGAGTCAGACAACTTGTTCACTCTGTCAAGGGATCTTGGGTAATGTATAACTTCTCTGGGCCTACAGAATAGTTATCTATTTTCTTTTTTTTTGTTTGTTTTAATTTTTTTTTTTTTTTACGTTTATTTATTTTTGATAGGCAGAGAGAGAGAGAGAGCACAAGCAGGGGATGGGCAGAGAGAGAAGGAGACACAGAATTCGAAGCAGGCTCCAGGCTCCGAGCTGGCAGGACAGACACCGACGCGGGGCTCGAACTCACAAACCATGAGATCATGACCTGAGCTGAAGTCTGACGCTCAACCAACTGAGCCACTCAGGCGCCCCAGTTACCTATTTTCTAAGGTGGTCTTCAGCTATACAATACTGTTTCTAAAACAAACATGCAATATTGTTCTTTCTTTTGCTTTTGGCAATACTTGTTGCTCTTCTAGCAAAATCAGATTGCTTTTTTCAACCACAGAAATGGGCCGCTGAGTTACAATCACACAGACACTTAATTTTTGCCTTTTATTTATTTACTTAAAAAATTTTTACCTTTTAAAATGAAATATGTATTTTCATTTTAAAAGACTGGCATTTGGGGCTTATCCTTGATAAAACATATGTTAAGTGGGAATTTATTAAAATCAAAGATATAAGCAATTTTAAGGTAACAAAAAGAGCACTCTATGATATAATTTGATTTCTACAGAGTGTCTCCTTACAATGTTTGCTTCTAAAGATAAAATACCAACAACATCTTGTGAAATAAGTTAGGAGGGAGCTTCAAACTACTGGTGGCAAAGCCTTACTGTCTCATAATCCATCCTATAGTCTTTAATATTCACCACTGCTTAAGAAGCTTTAGTATTCTTTTGTGATTTCCCAGACTGTTGCCAGAGAAGATTGGTGGAGTCCAATTAAAACATTCTAGAGAAGGCTCTAAAGAAGCTATTTGCTGGTAGTTTCTAAGTAGTGTATCGTGGGTGCTCTGGTGTTTTACCTAATATTGTTCTATTTGGGTGGTAAAATCTCCATAGACTTCCAAAATTCTTAGGTAGGTACAAGTTAAGTAATTTTTCTTTCTTTTGTTTTAAATAATGTTTATTTATTTATTTTTGAGAGAGAGAGAGAGAGAGAGAGAATGCACAGGGGAGTGGCAGGGAGAGAGAGGGAGAGAGAATGAGAACGAGAGCAAGTGAGAGATTGATTCCCAAGCAGGCTCCACACTGTCAGTCCTGAGCCTGACATGGGGCTGTAACCGACGAACCATGAGATCATGACCTGAGCCAAAGTTGGATGCTTAACCGACTGAACCACCCAGGTGCCTGAATAAGTAACATTTCCAAGCTCTTGCCATTGAGTCCAGAATTTTACATTTTCTGTTCAATTACTTGGTTTAACTTTAAAAGAAGTGAAATAAATGTAATTCCATAGGGCTGAAGTTATTCTCAGGATAAAGTAAGAGTTGACTATAAGAAGCTCCTAAAGTCCTATAAATGGCTCAGAAAGCACACGAGGAAATCAAGATAAAAGAGTAAGATGAACCAGTTAAAAACAAAAAGAAACTCCTTCCAAAACTTAAATGCATAATACTTACCAGACAGCCAATACAGCGCAGGGCATTTGCCAGTTTCTGCCTTGGGTGGTAAGTAGATTGCGAATTTCATTTTGCAGTTCAGTTCAACACTGTAATATTAACAGCCACAACAAAAAAATCAATGTCTCAGACTGGTTAAGACAGAAACATAAAAATAAGTGTTTTAATGTACAAAATAAGTGATTCTACCAATATTTAAGGAACATAACTTGATCCTTAAAGAATGGGGCCAAATTAGCATACTGATCTATTAACCAACTTGAGTCTTTGCTGTGCATGGCACGTAAGTCACTTGGGGGATGGGGGAATAAATTAAAAGAATAAATGTAACATCCTCAATGTAGCACTAATATTACTAAAAGAGAAACTTTTTCTGTTTCTAAAGAAATGTATGAAATAACAAATCAGCTTTTATAAAAAATGAATTCTAAAGATCTTAAATTACATTTTTGCTCATGGGCACTGAAATGTACCACATCTTTGTTTGTCACTCATATTGTATTATAATCACTAATATCACAAATGAGGTAATTTTGACAAGAACTATATGTATTTTTCTACGTAAACAGTAATTTTGTGCAACAGTGATCGTTCATGGGCCTATTAAGGAATCAAATAGAAGCAGGATGAAAGATATCTAAAATTAGATCTTCTTAGTAATTACCTGTCATGTTCAAAAACTTTCTGCAATCCTCCAAAGCACTTGTTACTGGAAATCTGTTTCAATGCCATTCTTCTCCTATTAGTAAAGATCAAGCTCATTCATTTCTACATTCATTCTTGAAAAATTTGAAAACTCATTTTCAGATAGATTGTCAAACATGCAACTGTTTTCCACTTAGAATATTTTTTCACATGCTAATTTTCTCTGATAAGTAACATTAAGAAACTGACTCACTTTCATGCACACAATTATACTTGTTATGCACTTCAGGAAACTTTAGTACTTTGGTATGTCATTACTAATTTGCCTAATTTATTAACAAGCTTTTTTTTTTCTTTTTTTGGACTGCTCCAAAATCTTTTCAGAAAGAATTTTAATTATTTTATCTCCCTTTTGTTCTGCCCCTCCCCTGCTCATGTGCGCGCGCTCTCTCTCTCTCTCTCAAAAATAAATAAACATTAACAATTTTTTTAAAAAAATTGCTAATAGTTTACCTGTCAACTCTAACAAAGGAATCAAAGAATTGGTATTACTGATTATGGCTGGTTTTAAAATGGGAGGAGAATGATGTAACAATAACCATTTTGATAACAGTAAGTGAAAACATTTATTGAGCACTTACAGCGTGATCGCCACTCTGTGATATGCTCACCCCGATCAAATTCCTCGTCCCAGGAGAGTTTTTCTGGGAAAGCAATGTACAGCTTTTAGATCAACAATTTTCCTTTTAAAAACATTAGTGAATTAAAAGTGCAGCTTATCGTTGGGAGATTTTGAAGTTTGGTAATTCTTTTCTCTCCAATAAATCTTTTAAATGTCATAAAGTTTTAAACTTAAATGTTAAAATACCACACATTATTAATTTTGAATGATATGAAAAAAGCTGGAAAAGCATCCTTACCATAAGTGCCCGCTGAGCAAAGAAGAATCTTCTGATTTGTATCTCTTGAGGAAGGTTCCCTTCCCCTCCTTATTACAGACCAGCCAAACACACTGAATAGAAAATCCTCAGAAACTGGAAACGGGTATTACCACTCTAGTTTTCTTCTCAATGAATATGTTCTACATAATTTCTACTGATATGCTGGGTTCTACAGTACGCTGATCAGTTGTGGTGTTAGGGTCACTCTAAAAAAATACTTAACAATAATCTTAAAAAGTTAATCTTGGAAATGTCTTTGCAAAATTAAAAAAAATTAGTTTAAATTCCATCTTTTAGTAATGTCCTCAGTAAATCCAAATACTTAGTTTTGCATTGGAAAGCTGGAATTTGAACCAGGAAGCCTGACAATAGGACGTCTACTCTACTGCTATGCTCTCCTTTCCTTGGAGGGTCTTTAAATACTCTCTTTGTTAGACACTCTGAGATTGACTAATTTTATAGGATTAGGGTTTACAATTATAGAGACATTAGCTTCTATCACAGGTGTATGCATTTAATCTATAAAAGATCAATTTTTAACAAAGTTTATAAATGTTATTAATTATTGACTATTAACTTCAGCTATTCTTATTCATGATCCTAACTTAAATAATACACTGACAAAGACAGATGCATAATTTTAGCATATATACATAAGACCAAGGAATAAATTTTTTTGCTGAATTATTTTATAAGGATGTCCTATTAAATTTAGTAAGGACTGTCTGCTTTCCCAGGCCATGGTACATCTAGTAGATAAGAGATAACTAATAATTATTTGTTGAATTAATGAATAACTTATTTTATTAACTTTAGACTACTAATTATATGCAAGTTTAAAAAAATTGTTTTTTAACATTTCTTTATTTTTGAGAGAGAGACAGACGGAGTGCAAGCAGGGGAGGGGCAGAGAGAGAGGGGGACACAGAATCTGAAGCAGGCTCTGGGCTCTGAGCAGTCGGCACAGAGCCCGACATGGGACTTGAACCCACAGACCACACAAGACCATGACTGGAGCCAAAGTCAGACTCTTAACCGACTGACCCATCCAGGTGCCCCTCATCCAACTTTCAAAGTAACATATAAGAAATATAAATTTACCTGACCAAATGCTACTTGCCTTTTTGTCTGCACCAATCCTCGCCTCAGAGAGAACTCGAGAGCCGGCTTCTCCTACTCCTGCCCCTTCTCCCTTTCCTCTTCACAGGCACTTGCCCTACTTCCCCATTCCCTATGTTTCTACCTCATTTTCTAGGTGGAAGAATCAAATTCTGCATCTCTAGATCCAGTCGTTCTCACACATTAGTGCCAGAATTTACATGTCTTGCTGGACCCTTCTTCCAAGACATGTCACCAGCTAACAAAACTCAACACATCTGGGGCATCAGGGTAGCTCAGTAGGTTGGTTAACCATCTGACTCGATTTCGGCTCAGGTCATGATCTCACGGTTTGTGAGTTTCAGCCCCACATGGGGCTCTTCACAGACAGTGCAGAGCCTGCTTGGGCAGAGCCTTCTACCTCTACCTCTATCTCTGCCCCTCCTGCTCTCTCTCTCAAAAAATAAATAAACTATTAAAAAATTAAAAAAAAAAAAACCCTCAACACATCTAAAATGAAGTGTCTGTGTCCCACCTTCAAACCATTTTCTTTCCTTTGTTTGCCTCTCTTTTCATCCATGCCTGTCTATATGTGAAATGTCTTAAAGTTACTCCTTTGAATTCTCACTGCTACCATCCTAATTATACACAAGAAATGAAAACTTAGGCTCCTGCTTTGTTTCTTTCTTGTATATCCCACTAAAATCAATCCTGCATGGAAGCCTAGGGCTTCAATACATGAATTTATTGCTTAATGGATACCTATACACATTACATATTCAGGCCTAACATGGCCTGCATGCAATTGCTGGTCATTTTGATTTATTTTTTATTTTTAAAAACTGTGATTAAAAAACACATACCATGAAGTTTACTGCCTTAACCATTTTTAAGTGTATAATTCAGTTGTGGTAAGCATGTTCTATCAATTTTAAAAACATGGTTAGCCTGCCCACATTAACTAGCAGATGAGAAATCTTGGCCATCTCCAGGCTGCTGCTACAGGTGTAAGGCTTATCCGACTCACCTAGTGGTTGAAACCCACTAAGTTATTGAAACGAAAAATAATGCAACTAATTATATATATATTTTCAGGTTTGAGGCCATTAAAACTTCATAAAATTGAAACTATGAAGAAATGACAAAAGGTAAATAAAGACGAATAAAACTTTGGTTTATTTTGGTGTATATATAATACTTGCCCTACTTTGGTAATATACTTTGGTCCCATTTTAACTGCGGTACTAAGCATAATCTCTTTTCCTTTATAAACATTCACATGGCTGGCCCACATATACATTTCTTAATCCACCGTGGGAGGAAAAAATACAGCATCCACGAATTCCAAACACGTTAACTTCGCTCTCAAAATTGTCTTCAACGGTCCCACATTACTTTTTTGGCCTCACTTTCTATTACCTTAAATCAGTCAAACTCAATTATGCACAATCCTAGTACAGCCTGGATGTTTCCACTGGGTGGCTTTACTCAACGCTATGGTTTAACAATTTCAGAGTAGGTTCCGGGGCCAGACCCTCCAGGTTAAAATTCCGGCCTCACCACGTATATCTAATATGTATAATACCTAATATGATAGAATATTCGTGATTGCTCCCGAGACTAAATGAGTTAATTCACTACTGGTTGTGACACTGCTGACTATGATATGCATGCAAATGTTAGTTATTATTATTCCAGCAACTCTGAATGCCCTCCTTCAAGGTCCGCTCCAATGCCAGCTCCCTGGCAACGCCTTCAGGGGTGACCTCCGGAACCCCTCCAGAACTCGCAAAACATTTACGACACGAACAGACGTACAAAGCGCTCAGTGACCCCTGAACGGGGCGCTTGGCAGGGCCACTAGCGCTTTGGGGTCTGTTTCTCTATAAACTGGGTACACATCTACCTCGTGCAGTGGAGATCGGGTCAAAGGGCGGGGAAAATCTATGCAAAATGGAAAGCGCTAAATAAACGTAGCGGAGACCGTAGGCCCGAGCACCCCATTCTTGGAAGTTCAGTGAAAGAAACGGATTCGAGACGAGGCCTGCGTCTGCAGCCAAGGTCCTGGCCTCGGTGCCCAGCTCGGCCTCCGGCCTCGGCTCGATCGCAGGCGGGATCCCGGCCGCAGTTTCCGCGATCAAGCCTGCGGCGCCACTGGCCTCAACGTCCGCCCGGACCAGGCCCCGCCGCGTCGCGGGTGCAGTCCGAACCGCAGGCGAGCCGAGGACATCCAGGCCTCAGTCCAGGCAGTCTTACCTCTCGGAATCACCGCGGCAAGGAAAGGGGCGGCAGCTGGAGCGCAAAGGCGGGGCCTCATCATGGCCGCCGGGGCCAACGTTTGGGGGAGCCCATCCTTGACCACGCCCCCGTCGGGCCCGCCCACTTACGGGTCTTTGCTCTTGTGTCCCTTCTCCCGCGCGGGGTCAAGCCACAGCCACGCCCCTCGGCTCCGCCACGCCGTCTCCGCCCTCCCTCACCGCGCGCTGCTCCGCCGCCCAGCTGTCGCGGGCTCCTCTTCCTGCTCCTCCTGGCCTAGCGTCCCTTCGTGAAGGACCAGCTCATCCACCGACCCGGGTTGTTCCCGGAGGCCTGAGGTCTGGCCCCACTTAACTGGTGGAAAGGGTTTACACGTAGGCTTTGAAATTATTTAAAAACCAGGTTATATTAGGGAGTCTGGAAGCCCCCAGGCCCCCAAATCTTTCCAGTTCACCTTCCTGAGAGCTGGAGTTCAACAAGCTGCGTTATTATTTATTCATTTTTATTTCCAGTGTAGTTAGCATAGTGTTACGTTAATTTTAGGTGTATAATATGATTCAGCAGTTCCATGTGTTGCTGAGTGCTCATCAAGTTAGGCATACTCTTTTTTTTTTTTTTTTAATTTCTTAAAGTTTATTTACTTTGAGAGAGAGCACGCTGCGCGCTCAAGTGGGGGGTGGGGGGGCGGAGAGAGAGAGAAAGAGAGGGAGAGAGAATCCCAAGCAGGCTCTGCACAGCGCAGAGCCAGACCCCACAAACCCTGAGATCATGATCTGAGCCAAAGTCAGAGGCTTAAGGCACTGAACCACCCAGGTACCCCTGGGTAAGCATACTCTTAATCCCCTTCACATGTTTCACCTATCCCCGCCCCCAACCCACATCAAACATCATTTTTAAATCTCCAGTGCCAGGCACAGAGAAGAAGCTCCACCAATGTTCTGTTTTCTCCCTTCTTTGAATATAACTTACTCGAATTAATAGTTGCTGATTGATAATTTACAGCAAATCTTCCTTTGATTTTTTGATATGATTTAATTGAACTGATTGTTAGTGTAGTTTGTTGCCTTTTGAGAAAAATTAAATCTGATCACAGCTTTTTTTTTTTTTTTTAAGCCAAACAGACAGTGTAAATGATACAATCTGAAAGGCAGGACTAATTTCATGGGTGTGCAAACCGTGCAGAACAGGGTCCCTATCTCAGAAGGACCCTTCACTTGGTACAATTCTCTGCTTGGTGTGATTATTTTCTGTGCCACATGGTTAAAATGATTTTAAAGAGGGGTTCCCATATTTTCATATGGCACTGAACCCTGCAAATTATTGTGGTTAATCCTGCTGAAAGGACTGTGGGTGACATGACCTCTGGGAGCTGACATGGATGCCAGAGTCTGTCCTGTGGCCCAAGCCCATTTTGTCATAACGACCTGTGGACTAAACCTGTGCACCTGCAGATCAATTGAGACTCAGTCTGAAAATAATGTTTAATCAAAATAAAGCTTTTATTCTGGGAAAGTGAAGTTGAAATGAAGTGAAATTTCTTTTTACTTTCTATTGTTTTTATTTATTTACTTATTTTGAGAGAGAGAGAGAGGGAGAGAAACTGTGAGTGAGGGAAGGGCAGAGAAAAAAAGAGAGAGAGAATTCCAAACAATCAACACAGAGCCCTTAATGGACTGTGAGATCATGACTTGGGCCAAAGTTGGATGCTTAACCAACTGAGCCATCCAGGGGCCCCTCTATTGTTTTTAAATATAAATCACAGAAAAGGGAATTTTCTCTAAACTGAGCTTCACAACAAAACAGAACACCTGGGTTTGCAAGTTATTTCAAAGTGATAGGAAATATTTGAAGAAAGTTAAAGGGTGTTTATTTAATAAATTAATTGCTGTGGGGTGCAAACTAACCTAATGAGCATGAAGTCGTTTATGCAAGGGTTCTGGTGTTAATACAATGTGATAATAACCAGAACTAAAATTTCCTTTACTCCACATAAATAATAAGTGATCCAGTAAATTTCTGTTTCTGCTTTAAAATATTATGTACTCATATACATGCATGGAAGCAAAGTAGGCTGAAATAATAAATTAAGGTTGATATTTCTCATAACAAAACTAGTAATAAAAATGGCTGAATATTAACTACTTAAAGAAGTAGACCCCAAATGATCTGTAAATATGTGGCTGAGAAGATTTAAGGACTCTGTCTGAACTAAAATAAATAGGGTGTAATCTTAGGGAGGCAACAAAGATCATGAAAGAGAGAAAAGCTCAACTCTGCTTAAGGTCTTTGGGAAAGGAGACAGAAAAGGCACCACACATGCATGAAGAATGGTATAATCTGTTGGACGTCAGCACTGTGCTACTTGAGAAGAGTTCTTATGGCTTTTCCACAGACTTGATCAGTGTTTCTCAATGTTGGCACCATTGACATTTAGGACAAGATAATTTTTGGCTGTGGGAAACTATCCTGGGCATTGTGAGATGCTTAGTAGCACCCTGCCCTTTGTCCACCAAATAACAAGAGGACTCCCAGACCTCCCCTTACCTCCAAGCTTGAATTTTACTCTGAGGCTAATATAACCAGATGAACTTTCTTTTGCTTCCTGTGCATCCAAGCTGTGATGACCACAATGTCCCTAGATCTTGCCAAATGTCCACTAGTTGGGTGGGGGGGGAGGGTGGGAAATTTGCCCCCATTTGAGAAACTCTGGCCTAGGTAAACATTTTCCAAAACTCCTTTTATTCTGATTCTGTCCTCATCTAATGACATTTTAGAAAAGAATAGCCCTCATTATTATTTAATAAATCAGAATTTGGGTTAATAATGTATTAGTCTCTGGAGAATCTAATTGGGGTGACTCATTCTCTAAGAGACTGTTCACCTTTGAATGTGATACTCACCTTATAAAATTGAGTTTCTAAATATGTATCGCTGAAGACCAGATTTTGAACCATAAGAACTCAACCCAGTACTGCAAATGTGTAGCCCTATGTCAGTGTTGCATCCCAACATTATGACCTTAATTCTAACTGCAGAGTTCAGTAGAATGAGTACAGATGAACCTTATTGAAGATTATCTAACTCCCACACTCGTATTGACAAATGTCCAAATCTCGCAGACTGTTTTCCATTTTATTTCCCAATGTCGTTTTTTTTTTTAATTTCTTAAATCCTAAAGCTTGTATTTCTTTTCCACCACACATTCATAGTATCTGTAACTCCTTACTTGTCTCAAAAAGATCAAGAGTGACATCATATGGTGAACAGATCCATGGAAAGGTGCTCAACATCACTAATCGTCAGGGAAATGTAAATCAAAACCATTAGATACCACCTCAAACCTGTTAGAATGGCTAGACTCAAAAAGACAAGAAATGACAAGTGTTAGTGAGAAGGTGGAGAAAAGAGAACACTCATGCACTGTTAGTGGGAATGTAAATTGGGGCAGCCACTATGAAAACAGGATGGAGTTTCTTCAAAATATTAAAAATAAAACTACCATATGATCCAGCAATTCCATTTCTGGGTATTTATCCAAAGGAAACATACTAACTTGAAGAGATATCTGCACCTCCTCCCCCAACGTTCGTTTCGATGTTACTTATAATATCTAAGACATGGAAACAATACACACACACACACACACACACACACACACAATAGAATATTAATCAGCCATAAAAAGAAGGAAATCTTGCCATTTGTGACAAAATGGATGAACTTGAGGGTATTATAAGTGAGGTAAGGGGGTGCCTGGGTGGCTCAGTTGGTTAAGCCTCTGAGCGGCTCAGATCTTGCAGTTTGTGGGTTTAAGCCCCGCATCAGGCTCTGTGCTGACTGGTTGGAGTCTGGAGACTGCTTCAGATTCTGTGTCTCCTTCTCTTTCTCTGCCCCTCTGCAACTCCTGCTCTGTCTCTCTCTCTCTCAAAATTAAATAAACATTAAAAAACTTAACAAATAATAAGTGAAGTAAGTCAGAGAAAGGCAAAAACTGGCTCACCTACATGTATGTGATCTCTCTTAAATGTAGAATCCTAAAAATTAATAATAATAATTCCAAGCTCATAGGTATAGAGAACAGATTGGAGGTTGTCAGAGTTAGGCAATTGGGGGTGGGCAAATGGGCAAAAGCTCAAGTGGATTAAAGCTACAAATTTCCTATTACCTAGTTAAGTCCTGGGAGGCAGCTCAAGATGGCGACCCAGGAAGACCCTGAACTTATTTCCTGCCACGGACACAGAGAATCTGCAATTACATATGGAACGATTTCCTCTGAAAAAGACCTGAAAGCAAGCTGAGAAACTCCTTCACTTGGGCAAATGAAAACATCGGAGCAGGTACGAGAGAGGCTGGGATAAAAGCTCACCTTTAACTTCCCTCCCACGGTGACTCACAATTAGAAGGAATCCCACAAACTTGAAGTTTCTCTGTGAGGAATGATGAGTTTGTATCCCACATCAGGCACCCCCAACTTTTAAGACCTGCATCCGAGGAAGGAACCCACAAAACATCTGGCTTTGAAAACAAACAAGGCCCGAGTCCATGAGACCAGAAGGGAACCAAGGAGCGGCCCTTAAAGGGCTCCCGCAGACTCAGCTGCCCTAGGGTCTAGAGCAGAAGCAGCTCTTTGAAAAATAGCCAGAATTTAGGTGAAAGAGATTCAATTGGTAATTTTAAAGGATCCCCGGAGGGGCAGGGGCCTGTTGGGATACTCCTAGCGATAGCACTGGTGGCAGGCGCCATTTTCCTTTTTTTCCCCTAGACCTTTTTTCTTTCCTTGGCGGGCGCCTTCCGGCTCTCCCTCTGCCGCACTCCACAGCCTCAGTATCTCCCAGACGGGAGCTTTCACACAGTCTGGTGCCCCAGGTTTTGCAGTGAGAAACCAGGGGAAGCTCCTTGATGGGCTGGCTGCCCTGCGCTGATAGACTGCAACACAGGCCTGTCTTTCGGAGGAGGAGGCCTACTTTGCTTTTTCTGGAGCTTTGGCCTGGGAAACAGGCTACACTTCTGTTCTTATCTCTTTCTAAAGAGCTCAACGTCCCCAGGCAAATGAGTACCACCTTGACCCTGCCTTTCACTGATTTCAAAGCTTTGTAAAAAATTACATATTGCCAGTTTCATGATTTCAGTTAGATTCATCCAAGTTTTTAATGCATTTTAGTTGTAATATTACATATAATATTATATTAATCATATAAAAATTTATTGGAGAAGTAGAACGCTTAGAAAATATGGAATAGTGGAAAAAGAAAATTAAATCACCAATAATCCGACTGGTTAAGAGAGAATTTGGTTTAATTTCTCTGATAGGTCTTCCGTTCATTCAAGTTTTGAAACCACTTGCATGCATAATTTTTTGTGCCTGACAATTTTTTGGAAGCTGCAGTGAAATATTTTTTACCTTCTAACATAATTACTTAGATTTTAAATGTCTGTTTTTAAAAAGGATAATTTTGATAATTTGTATTTTCAAAAACAATCTATTTTATCCAATTTTATATTTTTTGGCATTGAAAAATTTAAATCTCCACTCCTGTGTTTATCACACTTTTTTCCTTGTTAGTTTTGAATGTTTGTGTTCTTTCTTTTTTTGCTTGATTCTTTCATTCAGATGGGAATTTTTTTTAGTTGACTTTTTTAAAGAACAATTCTTAGATTCACAGTTAAGGTTTTAAAATGCAAACTATAGATATATTCTTACAAAAGGAATTATTGGGTCAATGGTTTTGGACATTTCTACTGCTCTTGAAATAAATGTACTGCCAAATTGCTTTCTAGACAGTTCATAAAACTCATATGCAGTATTTATTTCTCTGTTTTATGAACTGGGTCATAACTGTCAATTATACTTCAATAAAGTTGGAACAAAATTTTTAAAATGTAGGGGCCGCTTTTAGGCAACCAACTTCAGCAATGGAAACCTGAGTAAGGTAGAAGAGACCACAGTGACCCCCTTGACTGAATACAAGCAGGCCCATTAGGACACACCTCTAAATACCCATAAGCTCTAGCTGACCAATGTGACCAATGTGTTACTTACACCCAGACATAGATACCAAAAAAGGGAAAATTCTGCACCTCCCCCCTTCACTATAGTCCTGTACCACTCACTGCCTTGTGGCAGTCTCTCCTTTGCTCTCCTGACAGCTGCTCCCTTACAGTATATTCAAATAAATTCCTATCTCCTTTGTTCTGCTTTAAGCGGATTGTATTACTGCCCATTCTGTCAGCCCCTCCCTGATCAGGCTGCCTCACAAAAAAACACAAAACCAAGTTGGGTTATATTATGTATTTTTTCTAAAACTACGCCATCGTTCACTTTTTAATAGCTGTCAAGTGTTTCCTTCAATGATGTACCATATTTTACTTAACCAATGCCTTATCATTCTGGGGAGCTATGCTGCATTAAAAACTACTCTAAAACCTAGTCATATGAAATACCATTTTGTTGTGCTCACCCCGTGGATTAGGAGTTCAGACAGAGTACAGTGGAGATGATTTATCTCTGATACATGATGTCTGTGGCCTCAGCTGGGGTCACCCAACAGCCAGACAGACTCAACAACCAGGGAATGGAATCACTGGTAGGTATTTTCACTCACATGTCTGTGGTTGCTGCTGGATCTTGTCCAGAGCACTTACCTCTCCATGTGGTCTGAGCTTCCTCACAGTATGGCAGCTTGAGTGCAGTTAGACATTTTTCATGGCGGCTGACAGTCCTAAAGGTGAATGCCCCCAGAGTACCAGGCAGAAGCTGCATGGCCTTTTTTGGCCTAGTGTCACTTTTGTTGCACTCAGTCGGTCATGGTAGTCACATCAGGAGAGGGGACATAGACCCCATCTTTTGAAGGAAGAAGTGTCAGAGACTTTGTGGATAAAACCACCACATCTATTATGAATAGTTAGGTCATTTATGATTTTGTTCATTACAACATAGCAATGAACATGTGCATACATGTCTGCATGCACACGGTAAGAGTTCCTACAGGGCATATTTCCCATAAATATAATTGCTGCTCCATGGGGGTGCACATGTAGAATTTTGATAAATCTACCTAATATCTCTCCCATAGGGCGTTGCCAAATTTATGCACCCTCTACAATATGAAAGAAGTTATTTCTTTACCACTTTCCTGACACTAACCTATATATATTTTAAATTTTAACCCTGTTATTGAGGAGTGATTGGCATGCAAAAAGCTGTTGATATTCAATCTATACAACTTGATGTTAAAACTTTGGTAGACATTCCATATTGGTTTCCCAAAACATTGTTCTAATTAGACTTCCACCAACAATATAGGAGTGTGTCCGTTTCTAATGAACATCACCAATTCTGCAGAAGATCATTCTCTTGCTAATCTGATGAAAAAATTTGTATTTACCTGGTTTTTGAGAAAGCTGAGTATTCCTAAGTTTGTATTCCTTTTTCCACTTTTAAAAAAATTTTTTTATACATTAAAAAAAATTTTTTTTAATTTACATCCAAATTAGTTATTATATAGTGCAACAATGATTTCAGAGGTAGATTCCTTAATGCCCCTTACCCATTTAGCCCATCCCCCCTCCCACAACCCCTCCGGTAACCCTGTTTGTTCTCCATATTTAAGTCTCTTATGTTTTGTCCCCCTCCCTGTTTTTATATTATTTTTGCTTCCCTTCCCTTACGTTCATCTGTTCTGTGTTTTAAAGTCCTCATATGAGTGAAGCCATATGATATATGTCTTATGTCATATATCATATGATATATGACTAATTTTGCTTGGCATAATACCCTCTAGTTCCATCCACATAGTTGCAAATGTCAAGATTTCATTCTTTTTGATTGCCGAGAAATACTCCATTGTGTGTGTGTGTGTGTGTGTGTGTGTGTGTGTGTGTGTGTATACACACACCACATCTTCTTTATCCATTCATCCATCGATGGACCTTTGGGCTCTTTCCATACTTTGGCTATTGTCGATAGTGCTGCTATAAACATGGGGTGCATGTGTCCCTTCGAAACAGCATACCTGTATCCCTTGGATAAATACCTAGTAGTGCAATTGCTGGGTTGTAAGGTAGTTATATTTTTAATTTTTTGAGGAACCTCCATACTGTTTTCCAGAGTGGCTGCACCAGTTTGCATTCCCGCCAGCAGTGCAAAAGAGATCCTCTTTCTCTGCATCCTCGCCAACATCTGTTGTTGCCTGAGTTGTTAATGTGAGCCATTCTGACAGGGGTGAGGTGGTATCACATTGTGATTTTGATTTGCATTTCCCTGATGATGAGTGATGTTGAGCATTTTTTTCATGTGTCAGTTGGCCGTCTGGATGTCTTCTTTGGTGAAGTGACTATTCATGTCTTTTGCCCATTTCTTCACTGGGTTTTTTGTTTATTGGGTGTTGAGTTTGATAAATTCTTTAATAGATTTTGGATACTAACCCTTTATGTGATATGTTGTTTGCAAATATCTTCTCCCATTCTGTCAGTTGCCTTTTAGTTTTGCTGATTGTTTCCTTTGCTGTGCAGAAGCTTTCTATTTTGATGAAGTCCCAGTAGTTCATTTTTGCATTTGTTTCCCTTGCCTCCAGAGACATGTTGAATAAGAAGTTGCTGCAGCCAAGGTCACAGAGGTTTGTGCCTGCTTTCTCCTCAAGGATTTTGATGGCTTCCTGTCTTACATTTAGGCCTTTCATCCATTTTGAGTTTATCTTTGTGTATGGTGTAAGAAAGTGGTCCAGGTTCATTCTTCTGCATGTCGCTGTCTAGTTTTCCCAGAACCACTTGCTGAGGAGACGGTCTTTATTCCATTGGATATTCTTTCCTGCTTTGTCAAAGATTAGTTGGCCATACGTTTGTGGGTCTATTTCTGGGTTCTCTATTCTGTTCCATTGATCTGAGTGTCTGTTCTTGTGCCAGCACCAGACTGTCTTGATGATTACAGCTTTGTAGTATAGCTTGAAGTCTGGGATTGTGATGCCTCCTGCTTTGGTTTTCTTTTTCAAGATCGCTTTGGCTTTTTGGGGTGTTTTCTGGTTCCATACAAATGTTAGGATTATTTGTTCTAGCTCTGTGAAGCATGCTGGTGTTATTTTGATAGGGATTGAAACACTAACCTGTATTTGAGCGTATTTCCAGGATAATACTTTTTCTGTCAAGGAATTTTTAATGCATAAATAGTTTTCCATATAATGAATTTTGCCACTCTTGTATTGTTTGGGTGTTTAGATTGTTCCTAGTACTTCACCACTCTAAGGAATTTGATGATGTATATATCCTTGTAAGTAAACCTTTGCCCACTTTCTTAATTATATCCTAAGGATACAGTCCTAGAAGTAGAATTGCCAAGTTAAAATTTATCCTCTTGTTTAAGCCTCCTGATACATATTGCCTAAATAACAGAACATTTATGTCATTTTACATCCCATCAACATGTCCTTTCATTAGACAATGTTCTTCAACAGTGGGGCACTTAGCATTTTCTGATATATAACATAAAGCACATTTAACTACAAATTTTCAGAGTCAACTCAGAAATCACATCGAACAACTCTCTAGTTGTAATTCTCTAGGAATAGGATGTTTTGATGAATGTTTTGTGTCTTTTTCACGTGCACCATGTGCTAAAGAAAATAGAAAATTCAATACTTGCACTGCACCACCTGTCTGTATTTCCCTGCGCCCATTATAACTACATTTACAGAACCATGCTTTGGCTTATTTTCTTATATAGATGGCTGATATGAAAACATGTAGCATTTGAAAAACCTCCATATAATATTTTTAAAACAGTTCAATGGCCTCTTACAAAATCCCCTAGGAGTATTTCTCTTAGCACTAAGGATCTGAATAAAAGTTTGTTTTTCCCAATAAACTAGTGTACTTCTGTCTATCGGTGAGAGCTATGTGGTGTACTTCCTTTTTTTGTCCTGGTTTTTAGGATGATCAGAACTAAGTTCTATGCAATTACTATAGCATTATTCACTTTAAGCAAGATTTTTTAAAATATAAATTTTCTTTTGTCCTTTTTTATTTCTCTCTCTCACTTTTTGTGGAATGTTCAGCTCTTACTATAATTAATCTGCCTTTAATACTTTTTAGAGGGTGGGGAGAGAAGGTCAAATTATAAACCAGTTGATAAAAATTATATCTTGGGGTGCCTGGGTGGCTCAGTGAGTTGAGCGTCTGACTCTTGATTTTGGCTCAGGTCATGATCCGGGGGTTGAGGGAAAGAGTGCTGTGTGGGACTTTACACTGGGCATGGAGCCTGCCTTATGATTCTGTCTCTCTGCCCCTCTGCTCCTTCCCCCTGCCTCTTAAAAAAAGTTATATCTTTAATTAGTAATATAGATGATTTTGGGGTTGGGCTAAATGTGTATTAATTTTTATGTATGACTTAGAAACAGTTTAAAAATCAGAGTGTGAGTTATTTTTCTATTCACCTTTCTGTGCCTGGCAAAAGAAACTAGGACTTTGGGAGTAATCAAAGGCTTTATTTTAAGTTTAATCTGATTTTGTTTTTATAAACTGTATTTAATAAAACATCTAATGGATTCCTTTATAACACAGAACTAGTTATAGAAGAGAGGTTTGCATGTTTTAACGTTTTATATTTACACAGATGACAGATCTAGCAACTGTAGGTTGACATCCTGAAATAGTTTATGTTTCTGATTCTGTATTTTTTAAACAGTATCATGTTTGGTATCTCAGCTTTCTGTTATTATGTGTTAGCTTGCAAATATGACATGGGAGACTGGTTAGGTTTCCAAATGTCATGGGAAAATAGGATTTACATTTCATAGTTATGTGTACATTTATTTGTCTACTGAGTTAATTCTGTGTCCCTTCCACAAATGTTCTATGAACCATGTAAAATCAATTCTGATTGTAGCTAGTTAAACAGCAATTTCCTCCTCAAAAATGCTGTTTCGAGAGATGAGACAACTGGAATAAAAGTTACCCATGACTTTAGCCATGAGTCATTTCAAAGAACTCAAGGTTGATTCAGTTACTAATGCATTCGTTCAGTGTATATTTGTTTACCTTTTATGTATCAGGTACTATTACTGGGATAAAATGGTGAACTAGACAGCAGTAGACAGGCAAGGTTCTTGATCTTATAAAACTTACATTCTAGGGGTGCCTGGGTGGCTCAGTCAGTTAAGTGTCTGACTCTTGATTTAGGCTCAGGTTATGATCTCATGGTTCAGGATCTCAAGCCCTGTATTGGACTCTGTGCTGACAGTGTGGAGGCTTCTTGGGATTCTCTCTCTCCCCCTTTTTTTTGCCTGTCCCCCAATCTCTCTCTCTCTCTCTCTCAAAATAAATAAATAGACTTAACAAAATAAAAAATAAATAAAACTTACATTCCAGAAGGAGGAGCCAGAAAATAAAATAAAAATAAATATGTAAATAAATAAGAAAATTTTAGTTAGTTGTAAGTACTATTCAGAGAATTAAGTAGGGATATAGTAATAAGCCTCTACTTTAGAAACATTGGTCATAGAAGGACTTCTGAGGAGGCTAAATTTTAGCTGAGATCAGAATCAGAATAGTTCCTTTCTGTAAAGATGAGTGGAAGACAATTCTAAGTAGAGAGTATAGGTAGTGCAAAGGCCCTAAGGTAGGACTTAGTGTGCTTCCACAAAAGAACGAAGGCTAACAGGGCAGATACTAAAGATGCTCTGATTTTTTTTTTTTTTTTTTTTTTTTTTACCCTAACAGAGACTCTCTTTTCTTTTGGTACCTAAAGATCAAGATGAGAGGCACCTGGGTGGCTCAGTTGGTTAAGTGTCTGACTCTTGATGATCTCAGCTCAGGTCTTGATCTCATGGTCTTGAGATCAAGCCCCACATTGAGCTCCACACTGGGTGTGAAGCTTATGTTAAAAAAAAAAAATCAGCCCTTCCCATTTCTAACGGCTGTCCTGCGTTTTTCTGATTCTGAGATAGGAGTGCACAGTGCTATTACTAATAACAGTAGAGACTTATATAGTGCTTCCTACAGGCAGGTACTATTGTAAGTTCTTTACATGTGTTAACCTATGAGGTTATGAGATACATATTTTTATGTTTATGTTTTTGTAGATGAGGAAACTGAAACACAGATAAGTTACTTAACATGGGATCAAAGAGGTAGTACATGGCAGAACAGAGATTTGTTTCCATTAGTCAGAATCCAGAATTTGTGTGTTTAACCATTAAACCATACTGCTTCTTGATAACAATAATGAGGAAGATAGTGGCCTTTATTTTTGCTATCAAAGCATCGTAGATTAAACAAATCAATGTTATCCTCATGTTACATCTTATGAAAAGAATAAGGAATTGGTATTTAAAATATAAGATACTGGTTACAAGGACATGGGTTTATTTTGCATCACTGGGCAAAGTAAACTCATTTGCCATACCTTCTGGATCTATACCTTCTGGATCTCCACTTATACCATCATCCATTCATCCATTCTTTTACCCACCAATAATTACTGTTTGCCTACCATATATACCAGGAACTTTTTTAGGTACTAGCAATACAGAAATGGACAAGTTAGTCTCTGCTCTTATGGGGTTTACTTTTTCCAAAAGTGTGACAAAAATTCTGTATTAGTAAAGCAAATCTTTAAAACTAACTCAGTTAACAGAATCAAATATCTTCAGATACAGTTAATTTGGTCTTTACAGATTACGTAGTAATTCGCAAGGGAATAAATGAATTGAGTCAAGGCATTTGCACAGCTGGAAATCAAGTTTAAGATTAGATTGCCATGAACCCAAGTGATCTGGCTCCAGCCTAAACACTGAATGAATCCACTTACTTGGAGCGGACCAAGGTTTGCAAGAGAGGCAGCATCTGTCCCATAGAATGGTAGCTGATGTGTTTGTAAATGACCAGTGCTTTCAACTCTGTAAAGTTCAGTTGAACTTGAGAAGACATAGCCAGTATCTCCTGATTCTTAGTAAATTCTGATCTTTTCCAGTTTACCTTCCACTAAATTAGGCCATAGAACCTGGAAATCAGCCATGTTACATAAACACTCTAGAAGCATTACGCTGTGAGTAGGAGACAGGGGTAATGAGCCATATCTAAAACTGTTTTTATTGGAATCCATAAGAGAAGGAGAGAGTAGAGTTTTAAAAAAGTATGAGTGAGATGAGTTAGTGGAAAATGAGACTAAGGTGAGAATAAATGTGTGAATATTAGAGATTTTTACAGACTGGAACTTGATTTGAAATGGAAGAATGGAAAAATGCTGAGACCATTTTGGACTTAATGGAAATGGTAAGGAAACTGTGATAATTTTATTACTATATTTGAATTGCCTGGTACTATAAAAAAAACATTCTTATAAAACTGCCAGATTTCTGGAATTTTCATGAACTAATTATATAAAACCATAGACCAGGATGTTTCAGGAATACACTTGGGTGAAGTTAGAGCTCACATAATTTATATCTTACTTTAATTTTATCATCACTTGACAGAACTTGTTTAATAAATGCACTTTCTTTATAAATCTGGTGCCACATTTCTCAAAGTGATGTTGAGAAACTCGCATTTCCTTAGGAAATTATTTAGATTCATGTTTCTGTGATTAAATGTGGAAGTGGTAGGTTAAACAAAGGACTTCACTGCATCTTCAAGGTGGTAGGGAGCATATAAATCTCCCCTTGTGGGATATAGTACTGTTTTTGTCTTAGAGCATTCTGATAGATTTGTATCATCTGAAACACAATTTGGAAAATTCCCATCTACTTCACTGGTGGTCATGTTCCCTTTGGATCAGACCCCATAATCTTTTTCTAAGTCCTTAACTGTTTGTATTCCAAGGACGACTTGATGTCTCTTCATTCTTAATATCATAGTATCACCTGTTTCTTAAACAAGAAACTCCAAGCAGTTATATATTTGATTGCCTTTTATTCTACTTTCCCAGCCAATTGTCAACTCCTACTTCATTTTTCTTCCCAGAATTTCACAAATATTTCTCACTTTTTAATTTTCTGGAATTACCTCCTCAAGAGGGGGGATTTTTTTTTTTTTAAATATTATTCATTTATTTTGAGAGAGAGTGAGAGAGTGCAGGAGCAGGGGAGGGGCAGAGAGAGAGGGAGGAGAGAATCCCAAGCAGGCTCTGTGCTGTCAGGGTCGAGTCAGAGGTGGGGCTCCATGTGGGGGTCCATCTCACCAACTGTGAGATCGTGACCCGGAGCGGAAACCAAGGGTCCAACACCTAACTGACCCATTGAGCCCCTCCAGGCGCCCCAGAAGGGGCTTTGATCAACATATGCCTTGGTTGTTTCAGCCCCCTCAACAGGCCTAATTTCTCTCCAAGGAAATTTTTTATTACTGATAAAGATGTCACTCCTCCTTCTTTTGACCATGTTGCCTTTTAGGTTTCCTTGGAGGAAACATTTGTTACCTGATAGTCCTGCTAAGTGTAATTTTTAAAAAGTCATGTGCATGTGCATGATTCTCATACAAATAAAATGAGTAACATGAATCAAAGACTTTATTCAATTTATTTATTCTTATTATTTTTTAAAAAATTTAATGTTTATTTATTTTTGAGAGACAGAGTACGAGCAGAGGAGGGACAAGAGATACAGGCTCCAGGCTCTGAGCTGTCAGCACAGAGCCTGACGTGGGGCTTGAACCCACGAACTGTAAGATCATGACCTTAGCCAAACCTGGTGCTAAACTGACTGAGCCACCCAGGCACCCCAACTTTGTTCAACTTCTTAATTAAAGGAGAAGCTAGTAAGATGTTAAAATTGGTTCAAAGTTTTATAGTCAGAGATTATATTTTCTACTAGATAAAATTAATCTGCATTACTATAAATATGAGTAATTTGCATTGTGACTAACTGGAATCATTTGCATTGCTAAAAGTTTTCTATTACTTAACCTCTACCCCTGTAGCGTTGTAGAATAGCCTCGCCAATAGAAAGTCAATCATGGATGCAAGCTCCCTTACAATCAGGTAATACCCAGAGTGTCCATTAGACAATGCCCAATCTCCATCCAGGGCACTCCCAGTAATCTTTTTGCCTATTTTTAAGTATTGGGTAATTTTTTCTCAGCAGTCAGTAATTCTCCACTGACAGTATTTATTTAATCAGTGTTTGTGTTACTTTGTTTCTACAGTGGTGCCAGGGCCTGGGTTTAGTAACTTTTAGAGAAGGATTTATGTGGGTTTAGCTTGCCAGGTGAAGGCCTTGCATAGTTCCACTGGAGACAGGAATTTTAAAGCTTTCTGTGAGAACATGAGAGAAAAACTTTTCCTAATTAAAGAAAACTAAAAATAAATTTCCACATAGATGTAACTAGTCAGTGGATTTTAACCTCCTAAATGTGCTCCACTTCCCATTCTCCAGCCTTCCAAATACTGAGCTAAGTATACAGTCCCCTCATTATCACTGCACACTGCAGATGTGAGATGGCCGTGGAAGTGTGCCTTCTTGAACGAGGCTGTGGTCTCGCATGATTCCTCTGTGAGTAAGGATAGCTGATGCTTGCAGAGATGAAACCCACATATTTGGACTCTTCCATTACCAAAGTGGGTAGAAGTGACAGCATAGTTCAGTTGTAGTGGGAATATTTATTTGAATCAAACAAACAAATTGAAGAAATCCTATCAATCCACTGGATCCTTTATTCTCTTAGTGAAAGAGATCAGGTCCTTTCAGTAAGCAGATACCTCTGGGAGGCTGGATTGTTTATGCATAAATCAGTCTTTTAACCAGTGCCTCTTAAACTGTCTGTGATGAATAACCGCACATATAATGCCCAATGTTATGGACAAAGATAATAAAAATGAATTTCTCGAAAAACAAAACAAAAACCCCCCACAAAGGCCAAAATGTAAGTAAGTTCCAATTTTTTAATTAGTAGATTAAACAGATAAAAACTACATTTCGGTAAATACAATTAGCATAATATAAGAAGAAAAAACTCTAATTAGAAAAAATGTTTATTGAATATGTTCATGGGAATAGATGATAATCACTAATTACTTTTTAAATTCCACATTCATAAGTAAACTAAAAGTTGAATCAAATAGTCATTCCCACATATAAAATGCCTATATGCATACTTTGAATGAGCATAGTGCATATCAGTATTAAAAGTGTTGATGTCAGGGGCCCCTGGGTGACTCAGTTGGTTAAGCATCCGACTCTTAATTTTGGCTCAGGTCATGATCTCATGGTTTGTGAGGTTGAGCTCTGGGCCGGGCTCTGTGCAGACAGTGTGGAGCCTACTTGGGATTCTCTCTCATCTTCTCTCATGCTCTCTCGCACCCTTTCTTTCTCTGCTCCTACCCCACTTGCTCTCACTCTCTCTCTAAATAAATAAATAAACTTTAAAAAAAGTTTCTATCTTATTTTTCCTTCCCTTTCCCTATGTTCATCTGTTGAATTTCTCAAATTCCACATGAGTGAAGTCATATGATATCTTTCTCTTACTGACTTATTTCACTTAGCATAATATGCTCCAGTTCCACTCACGTTGTTGCAGATGGCAAGATTTCATTCATCGCTGAGTAGTATTCCATTATATATGTATCACATCTTCTTTATCTATTGATGGACATTTGGGCTCTTTTCATAATTTGACTATTGGTGATAGCACACTGTAAACACTGGGGTGCATGTGTTCCTTCAAACCAGCACTCCTGTATCCTTTGGGTAAATCCCTAGTAGTGAAATTGCTGGGTTGTAGGGTAGCTCTCTTTTTAACTTTTTGAGGAATCTCCATACTGTTTTCCAGAGTGACTGTCCAGTTTGCATTCCCACCAGCAGTGCAAGAGGGTTCCCCTTTCTCTACATCCTCACCAACATCTGTTGTTTCCTGACTTGTTAATTTTAGCCACTCTGACCAGTATAAGGTAATATCTTGATGTGCTTTTGATTTGTATTTCTCAGATGATGAGTGATGAGCATTTTTTCATGTGTGTGTTAGTCATCTGGATGTCTGCTTTGGAAAAGTGTCTATTCATGTCTTTTGCCCATTTCTTCACTGGGTTATTTGTTTTTTGGGTGTTGAGTTTGGAAAGTTATTTATAGATTTGGGATACTAACCCTTTATCTAATATGTCATTTGCAAGTATTTTCTCCCATTCCATCAGTTGCCTTTTAGATTTGTTGGTTGTTTCCTTTGCTGAGCAGAAGTTTTTTGTCTTGATGAAGTCCCAAGAGCACTGCGTGTCATATGTATGACATAGTCACTGGGTTCTACTCCTGAAGTCAGGACTACACTGTATGTTAACTAACTTGAAAATAAATAAATAAAAGAAAAAATATAAAGCACATGAAAAAGAAGTTTCAATTTGACAAATGAGTTTGCCTTTTGTGTGTTACTTTATCTAAAGTAGGGTGGATTGATAACTTGTGTTACACATAAGGGATAATAGACATCTAAAATGTTTTTATGTTTTGTTTTAATGGCACCATAGTGGAGAAAACAGTCTTATGGAGGTATATTACAAGAGTGGTAGAAAAGATTTTAGAGGAATTTCACATGCTTGGGATATTCATTTTTGGGTAACATTTTATGATGATGTAATTTAGAGATTACAAAATAATTGCAAAAATAACATAAGGAAGTCTTGTACATCCTTTACCACTTATGCTCTATCAAAGACACTATTTAAATTTGAAATAACCTAGTGCCATTATTGAAATCAGGAAATTAACATTATATAACACTATTATCTAATCCACAGTTCACGTCTGAATTTTGTCAGGTTTCCCTTTGAATATTCAAAGTGTGTGTGTGTGTGCGCGCGCACACATGCACACACGTGTGCATCTATGTGTGTGTGTATTTTACCCCTCACAGTCCAGAGTCATGCATTTAGCTGACATATCTCTTTAGTCTCCTTTAATCTAGAACAGTTCCTCAGGTTTTTTTTGCCTTTTTTGAAGAACACAGGCTAGTTAATTTTAGAGTATCCTCTTTCTTATTGAGTTTTTATTTGTTAGTTTTAGCATTCATTAATGCTTTTCTAGCTTTCTTGTTTCTTCTGTCTTTATTAGCGGGCATTCTAATATAAGGAAGATGTTTCCCTTCTCCTCTTTTTGTTTATTAATTCACTTATTTATATCAAAATGTATTCATGCATTTGTATCTTTCAATGGGTTATGTAATCCATTACTAATATGATTTATTCTGATGCTTGAGGTGTCCCAGATTTTGCGAGGGGCTCTCATGTCTTTCTGACATGTTTCCATTATTTTTTTGAGCAATTTCTTACTTTCTGGAGCAACAAGATACTCTAGGCTTATCTCTGCCCCAGAGCCAGAGTCAGTCTTTTCTCCAAGGAGGTCTGTTTTTATAAATTAAGATTTAGGAGTTAAGTGTGCTAATTGCTTCTGGCATGTAATTGCTTCTGGGCCCTTTCAGGAAGCCAGACTAGAATGGGCACACATATTCCTGTAGGCATACCTTCCTGTATTTATTTCTATACATATTAAGATTAATGTGTTCAGGCTGATGTCCCCAATTCCTATCCAATGCCAAGACCTAGTGTTCCCTCCTTTCCATACTTGTAATTCTCCTTTCTATCCTCTAGCTGTCTGTTGTCATTGATTGCTAATTTAATTTCCTTGCTGTCAGGGAACATACTGTGAAAGCTTTCAAACTTTTGAAATTTATTGAGACATTCATACAACCCAGTATAATGTCTGTTTTAGTGAATATTCCATGTGCACTTGAATATAATATGTATGATGTGGTGTTGAGTGTACTGTTTATAAATATTGATGAGGTCCAGTTGGTCAATAATGTTGTTCAGCTACTCCATATCTTTACTATTTTTTGTGTAGGTAGTTTTAAAGGTGTTCCATTAATTTTTCATAGAAGGGTATTTAAATGTGCAACCGTGATTATAGATTTGTCCTTTTTCTTTAGTTCTGTCAGTTTTCCTTCATGTATTTTGAAACTCTGGTAAACATTTTTTACTGTTATACTTTCCTGATAAATTGACCCTTTTTCATTTTGAAGTATCTCTGTCTTTTTTTTTTTAATTTTAATGTTTATTTATTTTTGAGAGAGAGAGAGAGAGAGAGAGAGAGAGAGAGAGGCAGAGAGAGAGGGAGACACAGAATCTGAAGCAGGCTCCAGTCTCTGAGCTGTCAGCACAAAGCCCAATATGGGACTTGAACCCACAAACCATGAGATCATTACATGAGCTGAAGTCAGACGCCCAACCAACTGAGCCACCCAGGCACCCCCTGAAGTGTCTTTGTCTTTTAGTAGGAATGTTCAGTCTATTTACAGTTAATGTAAATATTGGTTGAATTTACATCTATATGTTAGCTATTCATTTTCTGTTTGTCCCCTCTGGTTTTTATTTTTCTGATATTTTTTTCTAGCTTTCTTTTGGGTTCATTGAATATTTGTCAGTGTTCTATTTTCAGTATTCAGTATTCTTTATTGCCTTTTAATCTAACCTTTGTATTTTTAAAAAAAAGTTTATTTATTTTGAGAGAGAGAGCCAGAGTGCAAGGAAGTGGGGGAAGAGCAGAGAGAGAGAGGGAGGGAGAGAGAGAGAGAGAGAGAGAGAGAGAGAGAGAGAGAGAATCCCAAGCAGGTTCATCACTGTCAGCACTGAGCCTGATATGGGACTAGAACTTGTGACTTGAGTTGAGCTCATGACCTGAGATGAAACCAAAAAACTGGACACTTAACTGACTAAGCCACCCAGGCGCCCCAACCTCTATATTTTTAAATTGATTTCTTTAGAAATTACAATGTACGTTCTCATTTTACCATTGTCTACCTTGATTTAATATTATGCCACTTTATGAAATGAGAATTTTGTGACCATATAGTTTCGTTTCTCCACCATCATTCTTTTAGCTATTGTAATCATTAATATTACATCTACATACATTATAAACCACATGATATGACAGCAAATATATGAAATATTATACATCCAAGGCTATTTGTTGCAGCATTGTTTATAATGGTAAACCAAGGAAAACAACCTAAGTCTCTGTCAGTAAAAGGCTGGTTAAATAAACTGTGCCACATCACAAAATGGGATTCTTTGTGGCCTTACATGAGAACGAGGAGGTTCTTTGTGTACAAATATGGCATGATCTGTAGTTCAAGGAAAAAGAAAGGTGTAGATTAATGCATGTAGTATGGTACCTTTCATATATAAAAGTGGAAAAATATAAGTAGGTATTTGTATTTGTGTAAAGAAATACTGGGAGGATACGCAAATCTACTGAAGTGTGCTATCCATAAATAAAATTTTGGAAATGAGGAAGAAAATGAGGAAACAGGAAGCCATGGGAGTCCTAATTATTTTGGTTTGATTTTTTGAAAACATTTGAATCTGTTAACTATACAATTAATTTTAAAGCAAAATGAAAATATTTATGTTCTGTGGTTAGCTGTAAAAGAAATACATCATTTATTTAGAAGTTCTGCTCATTCAGTGTTGAATCAAAAGATGATGACTCCAGAGGAAGGTGGCCCTGTGCTGCTGAAGGTATGTGCCACACAGCTTTCCCCTTTCTTTTCACTTGATCATATCCACCACCTTTTATCTTTGATTTTAAATGACCATCTTGTGTATCCTGGCCTTTTATTCTCTCAGAAGAATATTTATTCAGGAAATAAATGCTACCAACTATTGATGAAGGATGTATATTTACTTTGGGCTATTAATTTTTGTCAATTGCTAGATCTTTTATTCTCTTAACTTTTTTTTAAAGTTTATTAATTTTGAGGGACAGAGAGTGCAAACTGGGGAGGGCAGAGAAAGAGGGAGACAGAGAATCCCAAGCAGGCTCTGTGCTGTCAGCATGAAGCCCCACATGGGGCTCTATCCCACAAAACATGAGATCATGACCTGACCCCAAATCAAGAGACAGGTGCTCAACTGACTGAGCCATCCAGGTGCCCTGTTCCCTAAATTCTTAAATGTGTTTTGAGTAAATTGTTCTCCCAAATGTTAGCAAAAGAGTATATAAGTACTGAGAAACAAGTCTTATGAATATTTCTGAATGGATTGTTGAGAAGACTGCTGGTTTGTGTGTATAGACTACACCCATCTCAGCCCTGCATGAGGCATTGTGAGTCCAGGAGATAATGGGTTCTCAGTAAGAAAAACATACAAGAGGAGCAAAGAATGGCTAAGCATGACCATGAAAGAAAAGATCTGGGCCACTAGTTAGAAACATGAAATAGGGGGAAAAGATATTCACATTATTGATAAACTACTAAGGAATCTTGATCGTAAGTTTGTGAAACCTATGCAAACAGAAAACACAAAATACAGTACAGTACTTGGGCAGCCTGGGTGTCTCTGGGTTGAGCGCCTGACACTTGATTTTGGATCAGGTTGTGATCTCACAGTCCATGGGATCATCTCCCCTTTCCTCCTCCCCCCAACCCCATCAGGCTGTGTGCTGATGGTGTGGAGCCTGCTTGGGATTCTCTCTTTCCCTCTTTCTTGACCCTGCCCCCTGCACGTGCACTCTCTCTCTCTAAAAATAAATAAATCAACCTAAAGAAAAATTACTGAAACCACTTCCCTAAGAAGAAAAGCAGACAATTAAAAATGTAAATTCTTTCCATGGGCACCTGGATGGCTCAGTTGCTTGAGCATCTGACTGGCTCAGGTCATGATCTTGCTTGTGGGTTTGAGCCCTGTGTCAGGGTTTGTGCTAACGGCTCAGAGCCTGGAGCCTGCTATGGATTCTGTGTCTCCCTCTCTCTCTGCCCCTCCCCTGCTCATGCTCTGTCTCTCTCTCTCTCTCTCTCTCAAAATAAATAAACATTAAAAAAATTTTTTTTAATGTAAATTCCTTCCAAAATGATGGACAAGTTTTGTGTAATATCCCTTGAAATTCCAAAGGTGTTCTTGTGGAACTTGGCAAATGATACAATTCATCTGGAAGAATAAGAATTAAAAATGTTTAAAAAGCCCTAAGACTTTTAAAAAGTCCTGAAACATGGGATGGATTGATTGTTAGTGAGGCACAGGGATGATTAGATAAGAATAAAGTGGACATAGCAGCAGGTGAATTGTGGAACCCACATTATGCATATAGGATCTTTTATGTACAATTTTTTCAACTGTTTTTCTTGTTTGAAAATTTTCCACGTAAGATGGGAAAATCTATGCCACAGCTCCCTACTTTTATCACATTGAGTCTAAATGCCTCCGCCTGGCTGTTAAAACTCAGAATTAAAAAGTTGTGCTATACCTGTCCAACTTTATTTCCACTGCTCCCTATCAAGCCCTGTGCTGTAACCAAGCTAATTTCCTCACTCTCCCTCACTTGTGCTATGTTCATTTCCTCTTCCACACTTTTGCTCCTGCTCTTTCTCCTGCCTAAGATGCCCTGATATCCCCTTTCCACTCATCCTAATCTTGCAGTCTTCCATTTAGGCCCTGCTGAATGCAGCCCTCACTCTGGTCCATATGTGTGGATCTATTGCCATCCTTATGATTTAACGTAAACTCTGTGGTGCCTTACATTGTTTATTATCAGTCTACTCATACATAATTGTGAATCTTAATGCTTCTTTGTGTTACTCAGTGTCTGGTATAGTACTGAGTAGTAGATGATCAGCCAGTAATTGCTAGATGGCTGATGGATGAGCAGTAACCATAGTCACAAATTCAGTCCTTGAATGATTACTGTCCTTTGTTTTTTCAGGGGCACACTGCCTGCCATGGTTATGGCATCTGGCCCATTGGAGATTTTCAGTAATTTCTGGATAAATAAAAATTTTTTTTAGGTTTCTGCCCTTTCTCTTTTTGAATGCTTGTTTTTCTATACATTATATCTACTGAATAGGCTAGAATTCCAGTTGCCATATATTATACAAGCATAAACAAACAAATATGTAAGCGAATAAGTAAATAAGC
Source organism: Acinonyx jubatus (assembly GCF_027475565.1). Lineage (NCBI taxonomy): Eukaryota > Metazoa > Chordata > Mammalia > Carnivora > Felidae > Acinonyx > Acinonyx jubatus. The sequence continues at coordinate 23,948,149 of NC_069380.1, read as the reverse complement.
ATCCACAGATTCACTGGGAGATTAGTGAAATTTCAAAGTTGGAAGTACTTTTTCCACTTGTGTCTAGAAGGGATGCTTGCCTGGGGCTACTGTAAAAGAATTGCAGATTATATATTAGTTTCCTATTATTTATGTAACAAATTATCACAAATTTAGTGACTTAAAACAGCACAAACTTATTATCTTCTACTTTCTGGAGGTCAGACATCCACAATGAGTCTTCCAGGCCTAAAATCGAAGTGTTGGTGGAACTGTGTTCATTCTGGAGACCCTAAGTGGACCCAGGTCTGGCACATTTGAGAATAGCAGGGAAGCCAGTGCGGCTGGACAGAGCTAGGAGAGATACAGAAGATGAGCTCAGAGAAGTAAGAACTGGGGCAGATTTTATAGAACTTTCTGGGCTCCAAAAGGACTAGACCTTTGACTGTGTGAGGTGGGGAGCCACTGGAGGCTTTTGAACAGAACACTGTTTTCAGAAGGATCCTTCTGACTGTTGTGTTATGAATAGATTTTTAGGGTAGGGTAAGAATGGAATCCGGGAGACCAGGAAGGAGGCTACTGCAGTCATCCAGGTGAGAGATGATGGTGATTTGGGCCAAGGTGGTGACAGAATGGGGTGATGGATATATTTTGAAGACTGAGTCGACAGGGTTTCCTGATGGAGAAGACATTAAATGTACAGAGAGAGAGAAAGAGAGAGAGAGAATCTAAAAGAAACAATTGAATCCCCTTTGAACTACTCTTGGAGCACAGAAAGGGTGTGCAGCATGAAAAACTTATACCGAACTGTTGTCAGTGGCATGAAATACAAGAGCCTAAATGGCTGTGAAAGGAACCTTCCCATTTTGCTGTGTGCTGCTGAGTATTTGAATCTTTTACACCAACAATATAGTCTTATGTTACTTGCATGATATAAAAAAAAAAAGTTACAGATGAGACTGACAACTTTTGTCAAGGACACTTCTCCCTTCATTTGGGCAACATGTATGCAATTTTAACATGAGTTTTATCAGAGATGTAGGTTAATTGAGACAAATAGTTAGCACCTACAGTTGGCAAGAACACTGCAAAGTGCCATGGAATCATCTGATAAACAGAATTATAAAGAAAAATGCAATCAAGAGTGAACAATTAAATTTGTTATTGACTCAGGAGATTGAGATACAGTTGAGGTTAACAGATGTATAATTATAGATCATGGTGCATATTTTAGAAGGGAGAAAAGTTTACTGATGGAAAGAAATAGTGATCAAGACATATTGTTAGAATGCTTAAGGAGAGAGAGGTACAGCCTGCCTTTTTTTTTTCCCTACAGAAGTCCCATAATCCTGTACCATTTGATGAATTCAATATAGATTTCAACATCTTCCACACTGATATGAAAGTACACCAGTTAGACTTCATGTGGCTCTATAGATTCTTTTCCCTAGATTAGCAAGCCTTTCCCTGTACACAGAGGCTTTTCTGATATTCAGTGCATGTTTTCAAACATTACAGATGCAAAAATAAACTGAGCGCTTCTTTTTGAATTTAAAGTTCAGCTAAGTCTATGAGTACATTCACACAAAAAATCCCCTGGGGTGGTTCAGAGGGCTAAGTGGTATAGTTATAGGACAGTGCTCCAGAATCTCTGAAGCACACGACAATATAAGGAATTATTGTTTTGATTTCATTTATCTAGCTTTAAAGAGATTTGAGATATTCTAGACACATGGATTTCTAGATAAGTGTAATGTGCCCATTTAGACACCATTTTAAAAATGAATTATTTTGTTTTTGCTTTTTATTTTGGGGAGAGAGTGTGTAAGTGGGGGGAAAGGGGCAGAGGGGGAGAGAGAGAGAGAGAGAGAGAGAGAGGGAGGCAGGAAGAGAGGGAGAGAATCTCAAGCAGATTCCATGCTCAGCACAGAGCCTGATGTGGGGCTTGGTCCCATGACTCTGGGATCATGACCTGAGCCAAAATCAAGAGCCAGACACTCAACCGACTGAGCCACCCAGGCGCCCCCAAAATGAATAACTTGAATTGGAATATTCCTGAGCTCCTTTCAAGTGTTCCTTGATCTCTTGGTTCCCTCTTCATCATTCTGGATGATGAGAGTTTTTATTGTCCTAGACCCAGGCCGGAAACGAGATTTCTGTCTCTCCATCACATGCAGGTACAAGTCTTGATCTCCTTTTCACTCTTGATGCTGTGGCTATTTTAAATCAGGGCAGGCTCTTGGCTCTAGTTTCATAGGGCCACAGCCCTTTATCCAGAATCCTTGGGACCAGACAGATGTGTCTGTGAATTCAGATTATCCTGATTTTAGACAAGGAATCTGGAACTTGAAGCACACATTCCATAACATCACCAGCAGGAGCTAGAACAGCAACGAGGAATCGGATCCTTTAATATTTCTGCAGCAAAACATAAAGTCACACCAAGGGGGACGACTAAACATTATGCAAGATTTATCATATCGGCTCAGGGCTGGTTTTGTCATAAATGACTAGATCAGGTCAGGTTTTGCTACCACATCAGTTATTAGGAATTATTTTTTAGTTTTCAGAGCTTTTTGGCTTTGGAATTGAGGGTAATGGATTTGGGACTTACAGTTAAAAAACTCAGTGCCTGTTGTATAATAGTTCCAGGAAAGCTTGATGCTATAGTCCTCCCATATCTAATTTATTCTTTATACTAGCACATTTCAACATTTTGGGCTTCTCCACCCTTGCTACTATTGCTTTACATAAGGCTCGGGCTTATACCGTTGAAGCCATCGGCACCCTTAACCTTCAAGTGTGGGCTGCCTACTGGCACCCGAAAGATCAAAGGTACAAATCTATGTGTTGTTTTTCCACCAATTCTGTCAGTGGCTCCCCTCTGCCCACAGGAGAGAGTCCTAACATGACAAGTTTGCAATTCAGGGTTGGCTTTGACCGGCCCCCTACCTGTACAGTTGTACCTCCTCTGCTGTTTCTCTCTTCCTCCTTCACTCTCAAGGTTAGACCTAACAGTTCTCGCTGTCCTCACTTTTCCAACTTTGGAGCTCATCTGTTATTTAAATGCCCTTCCCTTAGGTCAGCTTTGTGAATTCATACATGTTCATGGTGCAATTCAAACATCTCCTCATCAGGGAAGGCTTTTCAGCTCTGCCAAGGTAGAGTTGATTGTTCTCTTTTTGTCACCAGTGTGCTTAGAATATGTATAAATATATGCCAGCAGAGTATCGATGGCATTGTTGCAGATTTTATCTACCTGTCTGTATCTCCACCTAGGCTGCGGGCATCCCGAGGGCAGAGGCCATGACTCCATCATCTCTGTATTCCCAATATCCAGCTCAGGACCTGGTACATTTTAATTTTTTTTTTTTTTAACGTTTGTTTATTTTTGAGACAGAGCATGAACAGGGGAGGAGCAGAGAGAGAGGGAGACACAGAATCTGAAACAGGCTCCAGGCTCTGAGCTGTCAGCACAGAGCCCGACGCGGGGCTCGATCTCACGGACCGTGAGATCATGACCTGAGCCGAAGTCGGACGCTTAACCGACCAAGCCACCCAGGCGCCCCAGGACCTGGTACATTTTAAAAAAACATTATTTGAAGGAATGAATAACTGGGTTGCAGTCATACCTTCAGTTCAACGTTCTGAAAAGTGATTCAAGGGCTTACTCTTACAAAAATACCCAAGGTCTCTTAAAAAACTTCAGGTTTCTGGGCCCAACCCTAGATGGCCCCAAAGAGAATTCCAAAGGGAGACTCTGAAATCTGCACTTTAAACAAACTCATGGGGTGTTTTGAAAGCTAAAAGCTGTTATTTTGGGGGTCTTTGAAGCACGTGGGAATTGTAGCAGAAACTGTTCAGGTGATTTTCTTCTCCTACCCACTTTATAGTTTTTCTGCCTACCACTCAGCCATGGCTGTTCTTTAGATCCCATTTCCTTCCTATTTCCCAGTCTTCAATTCCTAATCTGTTTTATAACCAGCAACCAGACAATAGTAATCAAGAGCACCCCATCTTCTGATCCTTGCCACAATCCCAAGGTACAAGGAACCTCAAGTTTATGAAGGTGTGAGGGACATAATATTGCTTATTACATAGATTGACTCTGCTTCGGGGTTTGAGGGCATTTTCTGTGGAATAAAGAACAGACTTAGGTCGATGGCCTTGATGGAGGTTACTTTGGCCCCTCAAGCCCTTTTCACTCATTTCTCTCTGTAACTCTGTTCTGGAGATCTGAGGTGGCTGGACAGCTAATGCCAAGAAAATGTCAGCCAGTGGTACAAGAATTCCTTTATTAGAACAGGATTATTCTGCCCAGAGATGGCTTCACTAGAATGGAATGAGGCCTTCTCATGGACAGTCAGGACTGATAGTCTTCACAGACTCATCATCAACGGACAAACAGACTTATCATCAAAGGGCAGAGTTGAAAAAGGAAATGGGACTTTCCTTCCTTCTTCCTTCTTATTGCTACTCTATATAATGACCCCCAAGAGCAACAAAACAAAACAACAAAAAATTACTTAGTTTTCTAAATAAAAACAAATCTGGGCCTGAGCTCCCCTCCCTCCTCTCCCTCCCCTCTCCCCGCCCCCCAGGTTTGGAGAACAGTCCAGTTTGGTCACTGTTGCCAGGGAGTCGATTATTTTACTTTGTAAGAATCCAAAGGTCATCGTCCAGAAACTTGGAGACACTCATGGCTATGGCTGTGCTGAGGAGGGAGTGTGGGAAGCATATACCGCCCAGGCCTTCATCAGGTCTGGAGTGCTTTTTTTTTTTATTATTATTTATTTATTTTTAACATTTATTTATTATTGAGAAACAGAGAGAGACAGAGCATGAGCATGGGAGGGGTGGAGAGAAAGAGGGAGATACAGAATCTGAAGTAGGCTCCAGGCTCTGAGCTATTAGCACAGGGCCCAACACAAGGCTCAAAGTCACAAACCACAAGATCATGACCTGAGCTGAAGTCAGACGCTTAACTGACTGAGCCACCCGGGTGCCCCAGGCCTGGAGTGCTTTTGCAAAGGCATCTGCTTTTCTGTTCTCTGCCATTCACTGGGAGCCAGACAGAAGCATTCCTGAGTCCCAGGGCCCTGGATGGGGTAGAGGACAAATCTTTCTCACTTATAGAAATGCTCAACCTGCACTTTTCTGAAACTCAGGGAACCTGTGTTGCAGACCATCACCTCCACCTGCAGTTTAAAGCATTAGCTCTGTCTTCTGTGCTTCTGATAGAACACAGTCTTGGTAGGTCTGAAACGGGCCTGTTCACCAACCCCCTTGTGGCAAGGAGCCCACAGAGTTTTAGAGACAGGTGGAAGTAGGCAAATGAAATTATTCCTTTTAAATCCCTACAGGTAAAAAGCCCCAAACAATCGTGGGTTGTTTTTTTTTTTTTTTTTTCCTTGCCAGCCCACATTATTATATAAACACCAAAGGAAAAGCAGGGTAGGGATAGATTGGTTTGAGAGGCTTGCCAGACCTCAGGTGTAAATTTTGCCTATGACTTGGTAGCTCTAGAGATCCCTTTGCCTTCATTTTGGTCCTCCTTTGTGTGAGAGATAGGCAGGCAGATGCTCTTAATAAGCAGAGTTGTGTCTTTGCTCTCTAGCTGGTGACGTTAATAGTCATCATCTAGAATAGGTCAAATGCTGTCTGAGGATCTACCTTTAGTTCTTACAACACCATGAGGTAGTAGCATCCCCATTTAACAGATTAGTCTCACAGAGGTGAAGTAATTTTCTCATACAGCCGCATTAAATAGTAGAGGCAGAATCTGAAGTAATGTCTATATTAAACTCCTAAACCCATGCCCTTTCTAACATTTTCCTAAGTGTTTTCCCATTAGGTTTAAAACACAACCTCCCCTAATGGCCTTACCATGAACTTTGAATTGGTGCAATTTTCACTAAAATAAAGCCCCCTAGCTCTCTGGTGTAACTTCTTGTTATTGTGAATCCAAGGAATATGGAATAACTCAAACAATGCTTGCTGCATTACAGGGGAAAATATTTTATTAGCTTATTTTTATTAACATCCTGTAGTTAATTCCCTCATTTCTTCTTAGAGTCTTGGTTTGCAGATAACTAAACCCATGCTCCTCTCTGCTCATGGGTATAAGCTGGGCATTGTACTGAGGGCTGCAGGCCACTTGTGTCATTCTTTGCCTTTCTTCTCCTAGGTTTGTCTTCATAACATCAGGGTCAGGTGTTTGGAGGACTCTGCTAGCCCAGTCAATAACACAAATGTTTCCAACTCAGCTACTAAATGATTTCCTCCTCTACTGAGGCTTGGCAGATTTATTCTTCTGTGTTGTCTAATTTTCTTTAGATTGTAAGATGGCTATTTTAATCACAGTACACTGTTACTTGTTGAGGTCATCAAATCACAGTTCCTAGGGAGAGTGCTGGAAAAGCGTCATTGAGTTTGGTTCATCTCCTGTCCATTGTATTTTCTGGGTTTCATATTTAAGCTTCTGTATTTTTTAGCAATGACTGTTTTGCAGATTGCCCCATAAAAGAAAATTGGCTGCCTCGCTTTTTGGTAACATTCTTTAAAATGTGACTGTTCTGTTTTATAGACTAGGTAACAGGTAGGAAATTGGAAATTATTGTATTACAAGGGGAAAAATAGGAGTGTTATTTGAAAGAAATGGCTTTCCTTAACAGAATAGTAAGTCAATAGATTTTTTACCTTTTCATATAAGGTGCTGATTAGACACAGTACTGAACACTTCTTAACCTGTTACATGAAAATTCTTCTTCTGTCCAGGGACCCAATGGAAGTTGGAGGGTACATTCTGCACAGTCCACACAGCTGATTGGATTGGGATGGGCATCTGGCCTTACCATGGTAGTGGACCATAAGAGGGGCTCAGAACAAAATCTCTGCCTAAATAGGGAGAGTATGGACCAACTACCAACTTGATCACCATCTTTTAGAAATCTGAACAGGGTAGTACAACAAAGATCAAGTAACTAGTGGCAGGTGTAGAAGATGGAAGTCCATGAAGTAGAGAGAGGTTATGGTGGACCATGAGTGAGAGTGTTACAAGTAAGGAGAACCTGGAAAGAAGCCAACTGGTAGGTGCAGGAGGAGTTAAAGAAGCACAGAGAGGAACAGGCTGAGAGGGAGTAGCTGGGTCCCATGGATGATCAAACCCTCTAATCAAGGTGGAATAACTGGTGCCTGCGTAACCTCAGATCTTAGATTTCTTATGAAACTGGGCTTTTCTTTTTGGCTTCTGGGAAGTCTACTTAACATTTGTGATTCCTCCTTACTCATTTTGTGTGCCTCCTGACAATAAATTCCATGTTCTCTGAAGGAATTTGAGGACATTTTTCAACAAACCAGCATGTCTAACACTCATTTTAAATAGTATTTTTATCATTAGTTCAAATTCATTCTTTTATTCATTAGTGCAAGATATAGAAAGGAAACAGCAGAAATGTATTTTTAAGCATAATTCTACTAGCATGAAGGACATAAGGTTTGTTCATTTTAGCCTTCTTTGGGAGGAACTTAACGTGACATACATTCTCTGGGTATGAAGGTAAGCCAAGAGAAGAGACAGCAATCAATATATGGTGATTGTATCTTATAAGATCCGGAATGATCCTTTAGGTAAGCATTAATCATGTTGATGATGAACTATACTCACAGGTTAAAATGTTTATTCAGCAATGTCTCCTGTACTCTGCATTATAGGTTAGTGAAGTTAGGAGGGGTTGTCCCTCGACAAGGTTAGAGTTCTGTTCACCTTTTTTTTTTTTTTAATTTAACTTAGGAAGAACAATCTTGGACATAATGTAGGCATGATGGAGATTTGCTCTTACATTTCTGGAGTAGGGAAGAAATAGAGCAAGTGGCTGAGAATATGGACTGTTGATTCAAAAATCCAGCTCTGCCATTTACTATGTGTGAGCTTGGTCAAGTCCCTTAATCTTGAATTTCCTTATTTGCAGAATGGAGATAATAATAGTATCAAGCATTTAGTGTTGATGCTGTAAGGATTAAATGAAATGATATATTAAAGGACCAAACAATACTTAGCATTCAGTAAGGGTCCAAATGAATAGTTGTGATGGTAGAATATGTCATAGTTATTGTGTTTGTTGTAATTATTACTGTTGCTGGATGGTGTATTCCAGAGGGTGGCTAGCCCAACCCAACGGCCAAATTTGGCCTGCCACCTATTTTTATAAATACAGTTTTAATGGGAGACAGTCATGTCCTCTCATTTGCTTATTGTCTTTGTCTGCTTTCACACTACAGCAGAAGAGCTGCATGGTTCTGACAGATTGTATGGTCCACAAAACCTAAGATATATACTACTTGGCTGTTTGTAGAAGCTGTTTTCTGATCTTTGGCATAGTGGAAAGAGGAAACAGTAAAAGCATAACAGTCATACAGCTCTGAACTTGAATTCTGATTGTAGTCGTTAGCTTAGGGAAACTGGGCCAATTTCCCTTTGAGACCCAATTTCCTCACTGGTTATAGTGAGATACACTATAGACAGATGGACATACGTATCACTGTGATTACATATGTGAAAGCCCTTAGTACCAAATAGTTGCTCAATAAATAGTAATGTCAGTGTCTTCCTTTTACATTCTTCCTTCTGCTTTCCTTCCTACTGTAAGGAAGAAAGATTGGATAGTTCTGGGTTTAATTCCATGATTTCAAAAAGATGGCAAAACACTGTAGTTTATGTTCATATACACGTTATCATCTACCTACAAGTAGCTGGCTGTACTTTGCATGAATTCTTAGAACCAAGTAGGACCACTCAAAACCCTTAGCAATGCAAGTTATTATTGAATTCAAATAAAAAAAATTCTTCTCCAAGGGGGAAATAATTTGTCTTTCAAAGTCATTGGCAAATTCAAATTTGTGTTTCAAATTCAAAGTATTAAGCAAATTTCCTAAACCAGAAGATTATATAAATGCACCTATAGCTTCAGTGTTTTATTTATTATGCTTAACATGAATTGAGATAACATGATATTTGCATCATGATTACCATTACAATTCTAAGGGTGACAAGAATTATTCCTTTTGAGTGGTGCAAGTTGGTTAGGTCTATCTGGTGGACAGATGGAGGACCAAATGTGAGTCAGAACTTCACATACTACTGTAGACAAGTACAGGGATGAATTTATCAAAGACAATTTCTCTGGTGAACTGAAGGCTGAGAATAGCATGACATTTTCATGCAAATCACTCTTGCTCTTCAGTCTTGGAAATGTTTAGTTGAATTAAATTTGTCATACTCATAATCACTCATGAATAACGAACATTTCCTATTTCCTGCTAACTCAGAAAAAAAACGCACCATCTCATTTTTAGAAATTAAATACTTCTAGATATTTCTCATGTTCAGAGTATCAGACAAGTTATTAAATGAGTACATGCTGAGCAAATTAGTTTTGAATTTTATCATCGTTTTATTTCTTTTTAATTTTTTTTCTTATTAAAAAAAATTCTTCTCTGTTTGCTTGTCTATGTTGACTCAGTTCCCAGCTTTTGGATAGTCTTCTTTATATAAACTATTGTGAACCTGTGTTGTAGAATGCAGGACATTGATAGTAGAGCCTGGAGATAATGATATTGAACATTATATCTAGTTTTAATTTTTCCCCCCTTTAAAATTAACTTCCAATTTCAATATTTTTAACACTTTTGCCAGTGGCCCACATGAATCTGCTTTTCACTAGGGTCTATAGTCACTGAAACATCAGTGTGAGAGAGGTGGCATGCCCTGGGGACACCTATCAGATGCAGTCTCTCAAGAAGCATCATGGGTAAGTGTGTTAATTAGAGAGAGGAAGATAGAGAATCCCAAGCAGGCTTAGGTGCTGAAGCCGGACTTGGGGCTCAAACCCATGACTTGTGAGATCATGACCTGAGCTGAATTCAGATGATCAACTGACTGAGCCATCCAGGCACCCCGGGAGTAATTTCATCTTGAAACTTCCTACACTAGACGATGTGTGAGATATAACATAAACATAGTAGACCCTCACTGACAAGCATGTTGAGAGAGTGTTGCAGCACTGGTTTCTCAACCTTATTTAAATATATTTTTGGTTATATGAATAAATACGCCATATAAACCATGGACCAATGGGCCCTTCTTAGATCCTTTTCTCATATAAAAGGAGAAATCTAGAGATTGGAAGATGTGAGGCCCTGATCCTATTGCTGGCTCTGATCAGCTGCTTGGCCAGGTGGCCTTGCATAATTTCTCTTATTTCCCTGGCTCTTTATCACCATTTCTGCTAAAAGAGAATCCTGGATCAGATGATGTATAAGCTTCTCTAGCTTTTTAATTTATTGAGTATGTTTCTTTTTGTTCCTTATATTTTAGTAGTTTAGAACCATTACATAGGCTAAATAAGTAGAGCTCATACAGAGAATTAGTCACTTATTTGGATGTGAGAGAACTTTTCTAGGTCTTCTGCAGCTCCTGTGGGAATGGTGATGGCTAACCAGAACTGTCTTAGCAAAGCTGGAAGGAATTACTGAGTTTCATTCTATAAGAAATGTGTTTGACGGTCTCAGTAATAATTTTAGACGTGATTGTACAATATGAATGTATGCTTGTTTAAGTATTGTTACTAACCATAATAACAGCATTTTCTGTTCAGGATGCATATTGATTTTTGAGACTATGGTTAGTCACCAACTGAGTAAAACCTTCATGCAAGCTCAACCGGTTGCTTTTGGCCCACCTTTGATTTTAGTTCCATCTGCAGTGAAGAGTTCCAAGGCATCTCCTGGTAGGGGAATTGATCCCTAACTGTCTGTGGATCCTTGGTACCATACCCTTAAATAGACTTGACTTATTCCCAAATTCTATCTGCTTCTTGGGATCATGCTCCACATAAACAATCTGCACTCAAGTTCTTGTCTTGGCTCTGTACTTGGGGTCACCCCAAGTAGACAAGATCATCAGAATAATAGCATATTATTACCTTTCAATATCTGAAATAAATGTAGGACAGGAAGTACAGATTGTGCTGTGCTCCAGAAGCCAGAATAAACACCTTTGAAGATGTTATAATCTTAATTATAAATAAAAACTTAAATGACCTTGGCTCACTTTCAATAAAAATCTAGCAGTTAAAAAGAGACCTCCTCTGCACCATGATATCTAAATCTTTTTGAGCTTTAAAAATTTAACCCTCTAAGGAAATTGAACTTAAATAGTGAGAGTACTTGTTCTTCAGGAAGCTCGGGGGCTGTTATAAAGTGCAACCTGATATCTGGTAGCAGCTAGAAACTGTGCAGAAGGGAGGCTGATTGTAAGAAAAATGCCACGTTAGGGATCATTTGTGTTGATAATCTGACTCTTGGTCTCATATCTTAGAAACTCCTTGGATCATTAAAACTTTGATTTTTCTCATAATATTCCCATATAAAACTTAAAACTGTCATTTATTTGCAATTCATCTAAAAGAATTTAAGAGAATGTGAGTATTGTTCCAGAATGTTCTTTGGTCATGAAGCTGTGTCTTGGTTCATCAAAGCCTTGACTGGACTCCGTAGCATTGAGATGAGCATAAACCTAGAAGAGACCTTTTGAAAAGATCAGTGACTCTAGTCCCATAGTATACACTCAAGGGAAGAGAGGCTTTGTTTGTGCAGGTTCAGAAAGTAGCAGCAGACTGAACCTCGGTTTCCTTCCTCAGTCTTCCATGACAATAGGGTTACATCAAATCCTGAGGCTCCAATTGGGGGTGAAAACCGCCCATCATGTGTTAGCTAAGGTGGATATACTGTTGTTAAATATCTAAAACGAAGAATAGAGGTAAGACTGGGGTATGTACCACTAGGGAAAATAGGGAAACCATTTGTTTTAACAAGCCACCTGTTAAAATAATAAAAATTTAACAAAATTTTTGTCTTACTGCATAGCGACTGGGGCAAATGTCCATTGGGTATTAAACTTGAGATAAACTTGGTAATATTATTAGTGTTCTCAGTTAAAATCAAATCTTAGAAATCAGATGTTTTCTTTCAAATCGCTGTTATTATTATGGATTGAAATTTAATATTAAGTTATAAAACTTTATATAAATTATGGAGTTTCTGAAGGTGCTTGTTTTTCTGTGGGTCATTTGAGTGATACCAGGAGACTATTTCTTGTCCCTAAATTTCTTTCTCACTTGTCTTCCTGGTGCTAAAGTTTTACCTTTTGGATTAATATCATGGTGAACAGCTAAAGGGACCTCAGTGATAGACAATAGTTTATCAGCCTGAATTACTTATTGGTGCTCCAGCAAAGAGGAGAAACCTAATGGAATGGGTCATAGAATGGGCAAGTTTTGATGTGAGCAGGAAGAAAGAGTACCAGCAAAGGGAATGCTGCATCATGGTGAGGACAAAGCAGAAGTAAAAAAAAAAAAAAAATTAAAAATGAGAGTATTCACAGAATGTGGAAACTATTGAATAATAATATTGACTATCCCACAATTTGTCTACTTTTTGCTCTGATAGCTAATAATATATAATGGCTGTGTTTTTTTTTTCTTTTTAATAACAACAGTTATTACATTTACATAGTGCTTTACAGGTTATCAAGCACAGCTATAGTCATGACCTCATTTAAGTGATGCTGTCAGTCAGGACAGGTGCTAATAGCTCCATTTTTAGAGACAATGAAATTGAGACACGGGGTTATTAAGTGATTTGTCCAAGCCAAGATGGGATCGCGCATCCTTTGGTTCTAAACTCAGTTCTCTTTGTTCTCTGCCAGATTGGGTAGAAACAAGAACTTATTTTTCGGAGTCAGATGAGCCAGGCTTGCCACTTTTTCTTTTTTTGGCAGCTGTGGGACATTGGCCACATTACTAACTGTTCTGAATCTCAGTTTCTTTAGCTATGAAAAATAAGGCATAATAATACCTGCTTTATAGGATTGTTGTGAAGATTCCATTAGGTGAAGCAAACAAATCGAACAGCTTAATGCCTGGCACGTGGTAGGTACTCCATACAGGGAGCTGTAAACACCTGGAAAAGATACCTGCTGTCCCTATTTCATAAACTTTTCCAACATTTAGAGGTGAAATGACAAATCAAGGCAGCTTTCCAGTTTATTCAATGATACTGTGTCTTCTTGGTTTACTTTAATTCCTGAAATTATCTCCTGTGAAAATGTGTGTACTGTTTGTGTGAATGCACCCGTGCATGTCTTGGGGTACGCCTGTACACACGTGGCCATCAGTACCTGTGTGCATGTGTTGGGGTTACAGCAGCAGTTCTGTGTTTCTGGGCTGTGTGCAACCAGACAGAGTGACCAAATGTGTAGTGTCTCTGCTGCAGATAACTGGAAGCTGAATCCTAAGCAGGTAAGTCCTAGTTGAGTCACTGAACTTCAGAAGAACAGGTTTTGTTCTCTCAAAATATCTAAATGATACATGGAGTTCCTAGTGTGAGTATCTGAAAGGTGTGGGTCACTCCCTTTGGCAGACAGAACTATGGACTCACATAATTGCATTGATTTTTGAGTAGACTTTATTGATAATTATTCCTTCTTTCTTGAAATCTTTTAGAATTACCTTGATTAAAATCATTACACAAAATAATCTTCACTGTATTTATTATATATGGCACAGAATAATTTAACACTTTATGAACATGTTTCATAGATGCGCAAATGGGAAAAGCACCCTTTGCCAAAAGCAGTACAGTAACTTAGTTCAATTTGGCTACGGTAGCACTTTAAAAAATGACCATGAGGTGCCGCTGTGGCCAAGTAGATTAAGTATGTCTAAACTGAGTGTTTCCCCTAATTAGGTATGGCATTTAATTCCTTTCTTTAAATATAGAACAATCTACCATTCAACTTAAAGTAGAGTAAGGTTGATCACTGTATTTTAATAGTATTGACTAGGAGTGAGTCCTTTAATCACAGATCCATAAATCATTCAAGCACCGTGTTTCACTGGGGCCGGGGGTGTATTTTTGAAATCCTTAGTAGTCAGAAAGTCCCTAGACTAAACAAAGGGCCCAAAGGTACCATTTTATTCAAGATCACTCAACTGTATATAAGGACTATTGTTTTCACCACCCTTACAGAATTGTGTTAAAGTCTTCCCATAAAATCAGGTGAATTTCCAGTTTATTTAAAGAGCTGATACTTCTGTTACATTTTAATCTGCCTTTGACCGCAATGGAAGGTCATAGAAACATTAGAACATGAATTCACATTTTAATGGACAGGATACAAACATGCACACATGTGTATATATTGAAGGTTTTCATTAATGACTTCTTGCTTTTTCTCCATATAAATATATAAATATCGAATAAAGTGCATGAGAACATGTCTGTACATGTACGCAGATACATGGTTGTCTATATACACTTGAATAGATACTTATGGAAAGAAAACACATACACATTTGTAATATATATGTAGTCAAAAGATATCTGTCAGGCAGTATTTATGTTCATTCTGATCAAGATTGAGTGTATGGGGATAGAATCTGGAATTTTTTCTCTAATATTTAATGAGATGTGCAGAGTTACAAACTAAGGCAAAATACAGTAGAGAAGAGATTTTTTAACATTTGTAGTTTTATCAGTTAGTATGGTGTAATCATTAAAGTAGTTCAGTTCAAATGCAGCCTTGATACAAGTGGCTTACTATAAATTCTAGCTTTGAAATACATATCTTTCAATGTATCTACAAGGACATAATTGGATAGTCTTAATACATTTCCAAATTACACAGTGGCATTTCCCACATTCTTTAGTTTTCAAATCCATAATATTTTTCAAATGGCTTAGTGCAAAACACTTTTTTTCATTCAATAGAAATGCTTCAGTATTGTAATCTCATACCTAACTTCTATTTTGGTAAGGATATGTAATTGAATCTCGAGTGACGTCAAGGTGAATTAACTGCTGTTAGTCTTTCTCTCTTTAGCAAACTTTTTTACATAGCATTATATTATTGCTTTTTTTTTTTTTTTATGGAGTCCAGTGTTAGTAAGTAATCAAGAAGTTAGTTTTTATGGAAATGAACCAAAATTTTGCTCCAAACTTTGGTAGTCATAGGTTGGGCCCAGGTTGAGGTGTATATTTCTAAACTAATTACAAATTTTGACCTCATGTAATATTTCCCCTCTCGGTCATTTGGTTGATATTCATCGACAACCAATCAGGAAACTTACTGAGAAAATTACCCTCAGGGTCAAAACAAGCCTTTTTCTGAACTACGTAGAAGGAAATAGTTTGAACAAATTCTCAAAATGTCTGTTAATTAATATTTTTGACAAGGACTCTTCCAATTAGGTCATTTGCTTTAAAAGCAGGGATCTTGTTTTAATTATTTTTATATCCTCAGTACCCAGGAAATTTCTTCACAGATAATGTACACTCAGTAGATGATCGTGAGACCAAAGCTGAACAATTTTGGCAAATAATAGAGATTAATTGATCAGAAAGCATCAATTTACCTGGTGGGTGCCAATGGGAAAGTCACCTGCATTTATTTTACAGAGATCTCCTAAGACTGCTGGCAGTAGCCAAAAACCTGAGTTTATTCCTCAATCTTGACACAGTTACATCAATACTGCTTACTGCTCAACGGAGCGCATGCACGGTGCAGTCATTAAACAGCGAGTTACCAAACACCACTATGGTGTCGTTTAGGAGAAGCAGTTTCTAGAAATGTATTTGGTAATGTTAAGTTATCCTTTTGATAGTTTACCTATGAGAAGAAACACTAAACAAGACCACATTGGAAATTCAGAATAAAGCACAAATAGTAGAAGAGGAAGCAGCAGTAGTTATTAAATAACATTTTAAAACTTTTTCACTTCTTTGAAGAATTAAGTTGAAATGCAGCAAATGTCAGCAACTTTGTGAATATTTCAAAACGACATCTGTGAAAAAGCAGGAATGAAAAAGTTGTCAAGTATTTCATTTAATTATCTTAACAATACAGATTTCATAACACCGTCGTTAGTGTCTTTTTTGTTGTTGTTCAAAATATGTAGCATAAGTTTTAAAGAGGATTTTTCTTTAAGAGGTCATTGTATTATATTCACCCAACTTCTCACTATTTGTAGCTATTGTTATTTACAGCAATAGGTAACCAACTCATGCCATCAACTAACGTAGGAGCAAGGTTTCCACTTGGAATAGAAGTTAATTTAGACTTATTTATGGCCTCATTATAATTTTACAATAAAAGCTAATTATTTTAAAGATGTATATCATTTACAATGTTAAAAATAAGTATCGTAAAGCTCACAGCTGAAATGCTGTCAGAACATTTTTGAAGTGCACATTTTGTGTCTTTTAACCCTGCCTTTTTTTTTTTTTCATTGACAGAATAAAATGAGGCATATAAATATTATTATTGGTTCTACTAGATCGGCCTAATTTTTTTTCCAGTCTCCCCTTTGTCTTTTTTTTCCCCCAGATAGGTAAAAATTTGCCCAGTGTGCCCTCCATGGTTGCTATGGCAACCAGTCTATCACACACAGCTAACCTTTTCATTCACTGTGTTAATATTGTCTGTAGGAGCATCTTCTGAATGTTGTTTTCCTAGAGCAACCATACTGTAGTCGTTATCTGTGGTCTTGGCATCTTTCTTTGAATTCTTTTTTTGTCCCATTTGGAGTTGACTAGATTTGTAGGCCAAGGCCGGTATAGTGTTCACTAAAATTAACTGCAATGGTTTTTTATTTTCCTTGTACTGACACTGAATATACCGTGAAAAGGCTGACCTGTAGGTCTTGTTGAACAGTGTATACACAAGTGGGTTGACCGCTGAGGAGAGGTAACCGATCCAAACAAACACATTGAGCAGGGCTCCGATGATATCCTCGTTACAAGACTCTTTGCAGATGACGGCCATTATGTTCGTGATGAAGAATGGGCACCACATCACCACAAACAGAAAGAAGACAATGCCCAGCACCTTGCAGGCCTTTTGCTCATTGCTGATGGACTGCATAGTCCTTCTGCCATAGGACCCTGGTTCCCTGTGGATTGACCGCTGGAAGAGTTTTTCTGAAGACAGGGAACTCTGAGGGAGGAAGCTGAAAGAAGCTAGTTTGGCCCGTGTGCCAAGATCACTCACACACAAAGTAGCTTCTTTCTGGAGTGACTTGATAGTTAGAAAGTAGGTGATCACCATGATGGTTAAGGGAATGAAGAATGACACAAAAGAGCCGATCAGGACGAAATTATCGTCAGCAAGTAAGCAGCTCCCTTTCTTAAAGACCTTGGAATCATCCTGTAGTCCAAAGACTGGTATTGGCATAGATATCCCTGGAGTTGGACAGAAAACGAAACATGATTATGAAGGAATCATCTGTGAGTATCGCTACGTCATGGTGGCTGTGCAAAGGATTCTGTATTAACATTGTTTAAAATCTCAACATATACCTTCAATGAGAATTTAAAAGTCTCCTGTCTTTACAGGTATTATGTGGTTATTATATAAAATTTAATATATGGTTATAATATATGGTTATATGTAGTGACATTATATGTAGTGATAATATTATACTAATGTATATAATATATATTTACTATATATAATGCATGGTTTCTTAAACTTGTATGTTGTTTGCCCTATAGAGATAGTCCTTTACTTATAAAGAAGTACAATAAATCTAACTTTAATTTTTCATGTTTTTTCTGATTATAACATAATTCTTGTTAATTGCAGAAAATACAGAGAGTCAAACAAAAATAAAAATGACCAATGATGCTATCACACAGAGATAATCACTATTAACAATATGATGCTATTTGTTTTAGACACACACACACACACACACACACACACACCATTCACACCCATTTTATAACTGAATTTCACATTCAGTTCTGTAACTATTTTTCCCCTAACATTATGAGTATAGTTTATAAAAAGGACTTTATGAAATTATAAACATATTTTCTTTTCAGAACACTTGAAAAATAGAAAAAAGTAACAATAAAGAATAATAATATATATTCTTGCCAGCCAGGGAAAATTCTGATACATATTTTATGTAGTTTTTCTTCCATTTATATGCATGTGTAAATAATTATGTATATGCCGTATTTTATGTGCAGTTTTAGATCTTCCTATTCCATTTAACATTCAGTCATGCAAATTGCACATATTTTAAAGTTTTTTTGAAAAATATAATTTCCTAATGTGAATTAAAGTAAGTCACCAATTATATTTTATATTTTATTTTTTTAAATCTAGCTAATTTTGATTCTTTTTTAAAAAAGCTTTTTACTATCAAAAAGTTCTCACACATACAGAAAAAGTACCACCGAAAAACCAAAACAAACCTAGTACAATGAACCCATTACCCAGCTCCAGCAATAATTAATTCAAGGGAAATCTTGTTTCACCCATACTCCCACCTGCTACAACTCCTCCCATGTTATTTTGAAACAAATCCCAGACAGCATATCATCCAATCTGTAAATATTTTCATATATAGATATAAAAGCTATGCATTCTTTTATATTTTAAAGTTTATTTATTTATTTTGAAAAAGAGAGAGAGAGAGAGAGAGAGAGCAGGGGAGGGGCAGAGAGAGAGAGGGAGAGAGAGACGATCCCAAGCAGGCTCCATGCTGTCAGCATAGAGCCTGAAACAGGACTCAAACTCACAAACTGTGAGATCATGACCTGAGCTGAAACCAAGTCATACGCTTAACCGACTGAGTCACCCTGGCGCCCCAAAAGCTATGCATTCTTTAAAAAACCCCAAATATTACAGTATCATTCCCACTCCTAAATAGAAATTTAATATTTCCTTAATATTTTTAAATATGGAATCAGCGTTCAAATTTCCAATTGGTCCATAAAAATCGTTATATGTTTTTAGTAGTAGAACATTCATAAGGGTGGAATACAAAATCATAAGCAGCCACAAACTTTTCTTTTATTGATAAATACGGGAGTTAGGTATGAGATGAGAGAATACATGGGAACACTAGCCCATGGTCAACTGTTCCATCATTGAAATTTAGAGAACCCATGCAGCTCCCTTAGGCATAGGGGTTAGGCAGAAGAGAGAACAAAGTGAGTTAAAGGAACACTTGGCCTCTAATGGTGCTAATTTCTCCCCCATGATGTAGGACCTTATTTAAGGGAGATTGAGCCGGCCACTACCACCACTGTGCAGTTTTGGGGGACTGGGAATGTCTTCCTCTACTGGCCTGGGACAGACCAAGACAATCATGTGATTGCCATAAAGGAAGAGTCAGGGAGAGAGGAAGGAGAGAAAACATGAATCAAGTAACTACTTTGTATAACTTAGTTTAAGGTGGCTTCTTTCATGAAAGGGCTGATGCCACAGGGGCACCCTGGGAGAACATCAGAACAAAGTTTCTTCCTACCCTCTCCCTCAGAGCTGTGTAACAGGGAGCATCTTGCTCACTGCTTCTGACCATCAGTTAGAGCCTAATAAATGGTCACAGTCCAGCCAAGAACACAGGTTCATTTCAGATTTGGGAGCTGCTACTTGTTGGACTCTTCTATCCATCTGGGAAAACTTCCTTTGAGGCTCTGTAATCTAGTTTGTGCATACTCAGAACACAGTTCAGCTCCATCCAACCACGCACCTGACTCTCCTAACCTCACATTGGCCATCCTTGCAAGGAGGGGACATTAGCTTGAGTTAATGTTTAATGCAAGTCTTTCTCAGTGGCATTTGCCATTATCTTCACAAACTTAATTGACAAGTATTTGTCACTTGTCCATGCTGGGCCATCCCAGTATTCTTGGAAGGTGGAAATAAATGACATCAGAGCTTGGTCTTAAGGACACTGAGTGTGGTTAATAACTCTTCATTTCCTTTATTCCTCTCTGTCCCTGGCCTGTTGTTGGGAACATTCTATGGCCCGGGGACATCCTCTGAGACTGTATACATACCAGTTTTGTTTAGCCTTCAGAAAACTCTGGATCACAAAAATTAAGAGAAGGTTTCTAAGAAGAATGTTTTGTTTTCCAGGTGTTTGAGTATGTACCTGTGACAGGTGTTTCCTGTACTCATCTAGAAGGTCTTTGTTCGACAGTGTAGTTGCTCATTGGTTAGAATGGAGGCTTTGGAGTGAGACAGGCCCTGGATTTGAGTCTGTGTCCTGGCTCTGTGCTCCTGGGCTGGTTACTTCATTTTCATAGTTCCTCATCTATCACCAACGTGCCTCCGTGGATGTGGGGAGGATAAAATGAATCCAGTGTGCAAACACCTAGGACAGTCCTTAGTCCAGAGTGGATGTTCTGCCAATGGTAGATCAACATGGGAGTAGCCTGCTCCACAGAATTACTCAACTTGAATACATTAATTTGATTTTGTTCTATTTTGTCTTAAACCAAAAGAAGTTAAAAAAATTTGGCTACTGGCTATATTGTTAATAATGATGTAATTATTAGCTTCTGCCAGGGTAGACAAAAGGTCTCAATCAGTTTTAATTTTCTACAGCTAGAGCGGTTGATTGCTTTTCTGTTGTGATGAATTACAGCCATTACTATTAGTCATGATACACATAAACAAAATACCAACTGTGTAAAAAGGTGTATGGTTTTGTTATTAAACTCTTGGGTGTGCATTTTCCTAATGCAAAGGAAGTTGCTACTGTGAGTCTTTTGCCCTATTTTGTTTGCAGCCTGGTTGGTGGTTTATATAAGTGGCAATTCTCAATTAACCAGAATAAAGTACTACTTAAAACACAAAACTCTTCAGTCATTTGGAAGTCAGGTGAGTGTACTTGTTTGGCAAGAACAAAAGAACACACACCCTCCAGAATGGCTCAACTTCTGTAGCCAGGGAGATAAAGGGATGATGGAGCCATTTTACAAAGTGGAGATTCCCTCTTTTAGCTGCCTGGGATAAAGAGCCACTTTAAAATGCATATGGCAAGGAGCACCTGGGTGGCTCAGTCGGGTTAAGTGCCTGACTTTGGCTAAGGTCGTGATCTCACAGCTTGTAAGTTGGAGCCCCACATTGGGCTCTGTGCTGACAGCTCGGGGCCTGGAGCCTGCTTTGGATTCTGTGTCTGCCTCTGTCTGTGCCCCTTCCCCGCTTGTGCTATGTTTCTCTCTCTCTCTCTCTCTCTCTCTCTCTCTCTCTCTCTCTCTCTCTCTCAAAGATAAATAAACATTTAAAAAAATTTTAAAAAAACCTCTTTATAAATTGGATATGGAACGAAGACACAGGCAGGCTGTCTGGAAGGGGGACCTTGATTTGGAAGAGGAGAATCAACCTGATTGTTCTTTAAATGACCCATTCCTCTTTACATTTAACACCAATGTCCTGACTATTGTCAATTTACCATTCTTTTTTAGTGCTTCACTTGTAGTAAAGGTCAGCAAGGGTTTATGGAAAGAAAAACTAGACAGTTAAAGCAATACTCTGTAAAAGAGGGGAAAGAATTTTATGTCAAAGAACTAGAACATTTAAGGAGGCTTTGTGGGTAGGAGAGAGTTCAAAAACTCTCCTACCAAGAGAGACGAAGACACTGGCTCGTATCCAAGGTTGCGGTCACAGCCATCTGCAGTGCATTAATTTTCTGGCTGCTTTGTTTGATAATAGCTGCTTTTGGAGACCTGACATCTCCTCTCACTTGAAATTTCTGCATATAAAGCATTTTCCTTTATGAACAAATAGACAGTAGCTTAAACTACGTGACTCTGCATTTTGTTTAATATATTTTTCTGAGGAGTGGTAAATAGCAGTCAAGATTCAATATCAGTACTGGCTCCTCCATGCACATTCTCATTTTGTTTTTTTCATTAAAATTCAGACAATGAAATGCATGGGAAATACTGACACCCAGGAGCATGAAGACTTGGGCCGGTGTCGTGTTTTAGGGTGCCTCTGCTTACTCTGCACATTAAGTTTGCACCTCCGGTTAACATCTAACCATGGCCTGGTGAATGGCTTTAACTCTGGAGCACTGGCTGTGAAAGATAAGCTTTATTCTTAATCCTAGCTTTTTACGCTTTAATATCTGGGGACTGAGTGTGCTTCTGCCGGAGCGTTTCCTTGGGAAGTAAGAAGGTTGCCTTACTAGGTATGATCCTCTGATAGGGAACACGACAGTGGAGTCCGCAGGGCCTCAGGTCTTGTGGGGGGTAGAGGGGAAAGAAACAAATACTTCAGGGCTTTTGTGAAAAAGACTGAATTTTGGTTCATGGGTTTTATTTCCTCTGGAACTACTTCCTTTCCTTTGTATTTTAACTCACACCGAATGTTCTCCAGTAATACGAATGGCTTTACTATCAGTTTGACAGAAAGCGCCATTCGTGAATACTGCAGGATAGTCATCATACGGCAGGGAGAGAGAGAGAGATGGGGTATCTAAGGGCAACTGGGGCTGGGACTCATCCTTCTAATAGGAAGTGTAAAGTTCAAGAGTTGCTATATTTCTTATAATCTATGGTCTGCTGACCAGGCAGATAAAAGTGAGAGCTAGATCAACATGTCAGTTACCCAAGAAATTATGTTTCTTTTTAGGTTAATTCTTAATATCTCTAATAATAAATCATAACTTCTCAAAGTACTTTCACATGTATTCATTCACTCTTGACTTTTTTTTTTTTTTTTTTTTACAAAATCATAAAAACATTACCCACACTGTCCTATGGGTAGATAAAAATTTCAGTTTGTGGAAAAGCTGAGGGCTAGCAAGCTTAGGTGATTTATTTACACTCATAGCAATTTAGGGGCAAAATCCAGATTCCTATGTAAATTTCTCATTTCTTATGGATGATTTTTTTTTCCTACTTGCTTATTTACAAGAGTAGCTACAGAAGTCTACGACTATACCAGAGGTCCTTAACATTGGTTTCAGGAAGTCTGTGATGTTTCTGAAATCTGCACAATTTCATATATGTGCTTACTTTTTGACACAGATTATCAAAAAAAGTTCCAGGCCCCAAGGCAGTTAATAAACACTAAATTATATTGCTTCCCTGTGTCAAGAGCACACACACACACACTCTAATGATTCTCTGTATTTTGATACTTTCTTTTTTTCATTCTTTAATCTCAAGGTCAAAGTTTCCTCTGGTGAGACATTATTCTTTGAAGTCAGACAGCTATTCTAAAACTAAAATCCTTATAATCAACACCGAGTTTCCTCTTTTGTATGGTATTCTTTTTTAAAAAAATTTTTTTAATGTTTTATTTATTTTTGAGACAGAGAGAGACAGAGCATGAGCAGGGGAGGGGCAGAGAGAGAGGGAGACACAGAATCTGAAGTAGGCTCCAGGCTCTGAGCTGTCACCACAGAGCACGATGTGGGGCTCGAACTCACGAACCATGAGATCATGACCTGAGCCGAAGTCGGACGCTTAAGTGACTGAGCCACCCAGGCGCCCCAGTATGGTAGTTATTCTTAAATTTGGCTGCATATTAGAATTACCTAGGGAGCTTTTAAAAATTACATTGCATGGGCACCATTCCCAGAGGTTCTGATACTGGTACTTTTACAAAATGGTAATGTTCGGACCCCACATGAACATTGTTACTCAAACAAAAGAACACCTGGGTGATCCTGATATGCAACTAGTGCTGAGAACCTGGGATGTATAGGGTGAAAAGCATAGTACAAATGTCTTTATTTTGAAAGAAGAGTAAATAGAGGAAAGTCTTACAGCTGCTCCCTTTGCCTTTATTAAACAACTCTATTAATTTCCAAAAGGCTCGGGCTGACCTCAAGTGGAGAAATGATGGAGAGTTTCCAGGGAAAGAAGCCTGCCTCCACCCCTCCCTCAACTTGGCTATGAGTTATCTGGGGGAAAAAATGTGTTGCGTGAGTTATTGTATAAAGCTACCCATCCTTGTTTTAATAGTTTGACTGTTATGGCTAAATGCCCCCAAAGGCTTAAAGCTTGTGTTCTGTCCCAGGAGATAGGAGATACTCGGAAGAAATACTCAGTCTCCCTGAAGTATAGCCAGTCGGGAACTACCGAAAGCCACTGGCCCAACTGCCCTGTCATGGATTCCTGGAAAGATGGTCTCTTGCTCTTCAGACCCTCATTCTGTTTCCTTTCAGTTTCGTAGCCTGGAAGTTGTACTTTACTATGATAATCTTGCATTGAAAGGTAAAGGGACTGAATTCTGACTTGCAGGATGTGGATTGTCAGCTGTCGCTCTGACACCTGGCAGCCCATCATGTCTTTCCTTCCAAGGCAGATTGACTTCCATGTACCATCTTTTCCCATCAATGTGTTATGTATCCCACATAGAATCTGAATGATATTTTGGCATGTGGATAAATGATCAGAGCCTCATTTTGCTGTTGGAATCACAATTCGTAGAGAAACTTATCAAATTCTTCAACTTGTCATCCACTGACCCTTTTTTAAATAAGCGGATATTACACTATTCACCAACAATGGAAAAGTTTCTTTTAGCAATATGCTCACAAACAGAGGTTTATTTAGAAAAAAAAAATCATCTCTGCTTCATATTACTAAACCTCATCTTCAAAGTATCACACCCTTTCCTCCATTTGTTTTAAAAGATCTTGTAGTGATTCTTTCTGAAAGCATGGGGAATGGGTCTCACATGTGACGTCTCATTTCAGAGACTCTGGTCTAGAGTGTGTTCAGCCACAGGGATGGTAGCTGGAAAGTTGGCTTGCAGCAGGTGACCACATAATCCAGGCCCACAGGTTGTCAATTCTCCTTCCCTTAGCCTCTCTTATACTTTCCCAAAGCAGCATTTATCATATGACATAATGAAGGACTACAGTTGCCCTAATGCTCAAGCCATTACCAACTACTGAGCCCATCCTACAAGGTCTTTGTGATCTGGCCTTAATGTGATCATTCAACGTTGTCAATTTTTGACACAGTCATGTGGCAGTCTCTCTCTTCTTCATGCCATCTCTTGAACGATTCAGAATGGAGTTATATATAGCTTGATTTCTCAGCCAATCACATAATATGATCTGAAGAACTCTCAAAATCTGCCGGCTCCCACCTGTGTCTTTTCCCAGTGGCTTGCTTGCTGGAACATTGCAGTGTGCCACTGCTAGAATGAGAGAGGTCCCATTGTTTTGTACCTGTAACACCTCAGACAGTTAACTAAAAATCCAAGCCCAAGTTGTAGTGGCACAGAGATGCACAGCCGGGAAGAACCCTGGGGGCGTGGCCCTTGGAACGGAAAGTAGTCACAGGAGAGAAGACACAGGCTATAGCTCAGGGATGCAGGTCAGAGAGGATGTGGTATCTGTGGCATGTCGTGTTTCCTCTGGGGGAACGTGTACTGTAAATAGTAACCGAAAGGTAGACTCACTTCTCCATTTTGCCCTGGTTCAGTTCTGATTCCATCCTCTTTCCTGAAATACTCTACCAACCAGTGGGGGCTCCAGAATGTCTCTGTAGCAGGGCCCTACAGGTGGCATCTGGCTGGGCATGGGAGACTGAAATAACCTCATTTTTGTGGCTCCATTTGCAGAGGAAGCATACTGTTTTTGCTTTGACTCTATGATTGTTTGGATTTGGGGGGCTGCAGAAGGAGGTTATGTCCCCAAACCACTCCCTACATTTAAGATATATCTCATGACATCTTTCTTTAAGGACATGCCCTGTATGAAGCTTTCCTAAAATTCTCCCTGTAATAAGAGCTCTTTTAGTCTATATTCCTTCATCACCTTCATAAATAATTTATGCTGTGCTAATTCACACTTCTAATACCTTAGAATTTTTCTCTGGAAGTGTCATTTCACCCACGAGGCGATAATCTCATTAATGGCAGGGGTATCTTTTACTTACTGGAAGCCACTCCAGCATTTTGTGGGATTGATGAGTGAGTCAGTGAAAGGGAGAAAAAAAAAAAAAAGGAATCATAATCAACTTTAGTGACACAGCTTGAATTTACTGCATTATTTTATAATGTTTCCCTTCATTTTCGCTGGGAAAACACAATAAAATGTGGCTTCCCATTAGCCACTGAGGGCAGAAAGAAGGAAAGTGGGTATTGCAATGATACTTAATAATTTGTGTACTTTTCGGAGAGAAGAACATATAAGATTAACTAGCACGTGCACTGACTACTTTGACAGCTAAAATCACCAGGGGAAAGATGCTGTAAAATACAGTGCCTGAGCGGGAATCAGGAGACCTGGGCTTATTCTTGTATGTTTTGGCTCATAGTCTGGATGTGGGGCTGTTATTTTTCTCAAAGCTCTCTTTCAGATAGACTGAATGAGTGTGTGTTGACAAATAAGAGCCTGATGCAGTGAGGTAAGTACAGACTGGGCCACCCCAAGAGGCACGCGTGCGCCCTGGCTGACAATCACCGACTGTGTGACCTTAGGTTGCTTAACTTTGAAGCCTCCCTCTGTGAGGTGCAGATACATAAACAGAGGACCTTCTGTAATTTACATATAGGGCTTTGGTGGGAAAACAGTGGGGCCATGTGTCTGAACTATTTTGTAAACTTTTGAGATGACAGCGATTATAATTTACTTAGTGCTATGCTAGACTCTTGGGTACCTCGAAAGTCCTTTGAGAACCTTCATGGAGCCTAAGATCTTTATCTCCTAAGATAAAATACACACACCTAATCTAGACAGACAGTGGTGCGGAGTAGAATGAGATCAAGAGGGGGCGCCTGGGTGGCTCAGTCGGTTGAGTGTCCGACTTCGGCTCAGGTCATGATCTCACAGCTCGTGAGTTCGAGCCCCGTGTCGGGCTCTGTGCTGGCAGCTCAGAGCCTGGAGTCTGCTTCGGATTCTGTGTCTCCCTCTCTCTCTCTGCCCCTAACCCACTTGCAGTCTGTCTCAAAAATAAATAAACATTAAAAAAATTAAAAAAAAAAAGGATGAGATCAAGGGACAAAAGCAGCCACATGGATAAAGATGGATGGATGTGTGAGCTCAGCATGTGATGCTCATTGTGGGTTACCGTCTCCGGGGGAAAAAGCTGTGTAGGAGACGAGTTGCTGATTCACGTCCTGTGAGTGAACAGAATCCGGATGGCAGTATGATCTGGATGGGGGAGACAGGTGTATGATTGCTGTGCACCCAGGACCCCGGTGCACCTGGCCTTGCTGGGTTGAGTTCTGCTGTGTTTGGCATGCACCTGTGAACTCAGGAGCAAGCACACATGTTACTTCTCAGAGGCATCAAGCAGGCCTCTCTGTGTTAGCAATCAGTTTCAGTTATCCACCCGTTAATCAAATATTAATTGAATATACAGTGAAGTAGGTACTTTAGGGATTTGAGAGGAAGGAGGTGCTTGAGTCTATAATCGCTGCTTTCCATTCCAAGACTTTTTGCTGTCATGCATGAACTCCTCAGTCCAAACCAAGACTAGGGAGAAAGACGGCACAGAGATGTAAGCAGAAAAACTAGGTTTAACAGGGGCATCAGTTGGTTAAAAATAATACAATCAAGGGAAATCTGTATTTAGCCTGGATTTTTTTTTAAAGTTTGTTTATTTATTTAGACAGAATGTACATGAGCATGACCAGGGGAGGGGAAGAGAGAGAGGGAGAGAGAGAATCCCAAGCAGGCTCCATGCTGTCAATGCAGAGCCCTACGTGGGGCTACAACTCACGAACCAGTGAGATCATGACCAGAGCCAAGATCAAGAGTCAGATGCTTAATTGACTGAGCCAGCCAGGTGCCCCTGGGTTCTTGTTTTTTAAAGGCAGCTATAATGAGAGATGGCAGTTCTCAAATGTTTTGGTCTCAAGACTCCTTTACACATTTAAAAATGATAAAGGACTCTAAAGAATCTTTATTTCTGTGGATTATACCTATAAATATTTGTGGTATTAGAAATGAAAACCGAGGGCACTTAAAATAATGATGTATCAATTCATTAAAAAAGAAAACTAATAAACCCATTCCATGTTAACATAAATAACATTTTTTTAAATGTTTATTTATTTTTGACAGAGAGAGAGAGAGAGCGCGAGAGAGAGAGCGAGAGAGAGCATGAGTGGGGGAGGGTCAGAGAAAGAGGGAGACACAGAATCTGAAACAGGCTCCAGGCTCTGAGCGGTCAGCACAGATCCCGACGCGGGGCTTGAACTCACGGACTGTGAGCTCATGGCCTGAGCTGAAGTCGGATGCTCATCTGACTGAGCCACCCAGGCGCCCCAACATAAATAACATTTTTATGGAAAAGAATTATATTTTCCAGAACAATAGAAGAATGGCAAATGTCAAATGTCAATAGAAGAATGGCACTATTTTGTAGTTTTGAAAGTTTCTCTTATGGCTGGTTTAATAGAACACAGCTGGATTCTCACAGACGCTTCTGTTTTAGTCTGTTATATCACATACAACATATCCTCCGAAAACTCCTTATACCCTTATAAAAGGATGAAAGGGAAAAGAGAAGATAACACCTGATTTCTTGCCAGCTTTATGGAGATATAATTGACATATAACATTGTGCAAGTTTAAGCTGTAGTGTGTGATGATCTGAAGCACCTATACATTGAGACGTATTTGCCACAATAGGTTAGTTAACACATCCTTCACCTCACACAATTCCCGTTTCATTGTTATTGTTATGGTGAGAACATTAGAGCTCTACTCTCCCAGCAACTTTCCAGTATACAATACAGTTTTGTTAACTGTCGTCACCATGCTGTACCTCGGAAACCCCAGAACTTATTTATAACTAAAAGTTTGTACCCTATGTCCAACACCTCCTCATTTTCCCCGCTTTTCAGTTCCTGGTAACTACCATTCTTCTCTGTTCCTAGAAGTTTGATGTTTTTAGATTCCACATACAAGAGAGGTCATACGGTATTTGTCTTTCTCTGACTTATTTCACTCAGCATAATGGCCTCAAAGTCCATCCATGTTGTCACAAATGACAGGAATTTCTTCTTTTTCGTGGCTGAATAATGTCACATTGTATCTATCTATATCTATATCTACATACATACACATATCTATCTATCTATATATAGATATAGATATACAAGCCACATTTTCTTCATCCATTCATCGTTGGGCACTTAGGTTATTTCCATGTTTGACTATTGTGATACGGCTGCTACAAACATTGAGGTGCAGATATCTCTTTGAGATAGTGATTTCTTTTCCTTGGATATTAGTACTGTTGTTGTTCTTGTTTTTGTTGTTATGAAAATAGTATCAATTTCTTGGACATCTTGAAAGCATCTCAGGTATCCCCAGAAATCCCACTGATGTAGGAGGAAAACTATCAGCTTGGGATCAGAAAACCCACGTTTGGATTCCCTATGGCTTTTAAGCAAGCCACTTAATCCCTGTGAGATCTTTCACCTTTACAATGGGGAATGTTCTATTATTTAATAGTATGCCCTTTAACAACTTATCATGAGGGACAATGAAAATTGCTGTTCTCTTGGTAATAAATACAGTATTGTCTAGTAGATGGAAATCATAGAGAAGAATGCTCCACAGCCTTCCTTAATGTGCTGAGTTCTTTATTCTGTCTAAAAATCCCTTCTGTAGCTGAGACCTCCAATGCCCCTTGTTTGGATGTCATAGAAATCCAAACCAGCCTGATGTCATCTTTACAGTTTAGCTTAAAAATCTGTGCCTCGCTTGCTCATGTAGAAGTCTGTTAATATGGAACCTGGTTATCACTTACCTAGAGGTCTCGTCGAGCAAGACCATCGCCCAGAATGGTTGATAATGGACTCCTCAAAGCTGTAATTTTCCATAGCTGACTAGCAAATGATGAAAATTTAATGGTCTCTTCTGTGAATGGTGACAATTAAGTCAACTGCCAGGAGTACTGAGTAACAGGTGTGTAATATGATATTGCTTTAGAAAGTACATGCTAGGATTCACAGAGCAAGGATAAAGAGAGATTTCTACTGCGTACTTCCTCTGTGGGAACAAGGATGGCCTTACAAAATCTGGGGTTTCTTTCACAGGTGTTAGGGTTCACAGATATCAGCGTGATTGGCTTTCTCCCAAGGCACCCCCAATGAAAGGAGGGTCTGCCGTTGCTTGTTTTATCAGTCAGGGTACTTTGGTTTGAAGCAACAGAAGCTGATTTGGGCTGATGTAGCAGAAAATGAGTTTAATAAAATGATACAGAGTAGTTCAAAGAATTCTTGACAGGGCTGGGCTCCAGGCTAAAATTCCAGGAGTAAAATTGCATTACAAATTTGGTTTGATGAGGAAATGTCTGTTTTCCTTGTCCACTCAGCACCGGGGCGACAACAACAGAAGGTCCTGCCTCACCAATGCCACTTCTACATCAGGGACTCAATTACGCAACTGCTGGAAGCCGGACACCTCAGCCACCTCCATGCTGGCAAAAATAGAGGTGGTTTGCTCACCTATTTGTTCACTTTGCTCTTTTCTACATCACAGTTTTGCCAGGGTACTGCTATTTGGGTGAATCTAGGCGATGAGCCAATGTTCTAGCTATAGGGAAGGCTTGGAATTTGAGTTCTGCTTCTTGGGAATTTCCCTAAATATAGAAAGGTTAGTTGAAAGAGACAGGCAGCCACAAATATGTCAAGAACCCATTTAACTTGACCTTTATATGGCATGATTTGTAGCTGCTGTAACTGAGCTGGGCCTGGGAGATGCTTCTCCCAAAGATGGTGATGCTAGAATTTCTGACATTTTCCTATGTTCATCTTTTTTCCTGTGATTGTTCTCTTTTCTCTGCCATCTCTGTGGTCAGCATATGTTCAACTATTTAATATTTTAAAATGAGCCAATCTGGAAATTACCTACCAGTACCTGTGAAATGTTTGTGGGGCTAGCGTGGTCATATAACTGAGCCATGTTGTGGGGTATAAGGTGATAGATAGAACAGTACTTGGTAACCTGGGAAGTGTCTAAGGACAATCAGGTTCAGTTAAAAAAAAATACACATTATACAAGCCAGAGAACACATATCTCTGGGCTAGACAAATTTTTCATTATTCAGTTAGCTTGGCACAGGTTTGGAACTTTAAATAAACTTTATTTGGGGTTCTTCTTTATTCATATCTCTTATGGGCTTCTTATCTTGGCTTTGCTCTTGGGGTCACTGGTCCTGCATTGATAGATTGACACTATTTCTATCACAAGCCTCAGTCACGTTTTTGTTTTTGTTCCTAAGCCCATCGATCAAGCAGGGTCTTGATCTCAGCATGGGTGTCAGATGCAATCCCCTTGGATTCAGATCCAGTCACAGAGGGTGGATTAGCTCTTGTTTTCACAGTGTCTGTGGAGGAGGGGACACAGAGAGTCCCCAACTAGCAACTCATTTTTCTAACTTGAGCTAAACTTCAGGATCTCCCTCCTGTCTTAGCCACCATTTCTTTGAGCTGCTAGGATTCTAGAAATTTATCTGTAGTTCCACCTTTCCCATCTGGTCTGGCCCAGACCTCCAAACTTCCCATCCAGTTTAGGAAGCCTGAGATGAAGAGCTTTGGGTTTTGATTCCTCTCAGACTGTGTTTGTGGTGAGATTTCATTTACTCCATCTTCTGCATAGTCGTTTGTATCCTGAAATTTTAGTGGTTTGGGGGAAGAACATTTTTGTGACATCGGAGATACAGTTTTCTGGTCTAATTTCTGCTTCTGAATGCCCTGTCTTCTTTGGTCTAAGTGGTTTTGCGGAAAGATGCAGTGATATCAGATTAAAAAGCAGCCTTCACCAAGAAGTGTTATCTGGTTGTTATCAAGACGATCATTTGTTGTTGTTGTTTTCAAAGACCTAACATGGAGCTTAACGATCAGCTGGTGAAGCATCTTCCTTTCATAGTTGGTGAACTAAGGTAGAGAGATATTAAATGCTTCTCACAACTTTACACTGATAAAAGAGTGGTGTACTGGCAGAAAGAGTGACAAACCCTATACTTACAGGTATCCGCCATATGTCAGACACTGTGTAAGCCTGCAACAAATTTCATCCCCACAAGGTACCCGTAAGGCAAGAGTTATTATCCCCATTTTCAGGTGGAGAAAACTGTGTTTCCAAGATATTCTGTAATTGGCTCTAGGTTTTCAGTTAGTGAATGAATGGACTAGGATTCCAACGTAGGCCTCATTGGTTTTCTTCTGTACCTCGCTTTGTGTTAGGACCTTGGCCTTGTGATCCCTAGTCTAGAGGGCCTTTGACTACATCAGCGTTTAGTCAGCTTTTTCATTTGCTTTCACTTTATAACAAATACTTCGTTAGGCTTTAAGGATTACGAGTGTTTATTTGTAACACTTGAGATGTTGAGATGCACTTGAACGTTATGTGAGATCTTATACATGGGAGGTAGGAATAGAAACCAGAGATAAGGAATGGAAAACAAATCAAACCTCCACCTCAGGGCTCATGAAGCTCTTCAATAAAAGTATTCTATTCAAGGTCACAAACAACTCTTTAATAAGGAGTAAACAAACATCTAGCTACCTATGTCGCCTCTCAGCTTGGATGTCTTGAATAGGCACCCGTAGCCTTATACGGTCACAATAGAACTCTGGAATGCACACTGCCTCCCTATCCCCTGAATGCCCACTTCCCATCATTTCCCCATCTTAGCTAATGGTGCTACCATCCTTCCACGTGCACGGCTCAAAAACTTAGAAGTCGTTCTTTCCATTAGCCTCCCCTTGGAAAAACCTCACCAACATCCTATTAATTCTATCTCTGAAATATATTTTCTGTCCAAATCTGTCCACCTCTCTCCATCTCCACTGCCGTCTCAGTACTCCAAGCCATTAAGACTCACAACTGGATTATAGCAAGATGCAATCCCCTTGGATTCAGATCCAGTCACACAGGTGTCACACCAGGTGGATAAGCTCTTGTTCTGACAGTGTCTGTGGAGGAAGGGACACAGAGAGTCCCCAACTAGCAACTCATTTTTCTAACCTGAGCTACCCTCACTGTTTCTACACTTACCTATGTACCCCCACCCCTGCTTAAAACTCTCAGAGGTCCCCCACTACACTCAGAACAATGTCCGAACTCCTTACTTGGTTATAAGGCTCTGCTTACCTCTCCTTCCTTGTCTCCTACACTTATCCCTTCTTGATGAATTGCTCGAGCCGCATTAGCTTCTTTCTGATCCTTCAACCCCAAAAGCTGGTTTCCACAGTAGGGCCTTAGACTTTCCTGATCCCACTGCCAGGAACATGCCCTCCACTGACAATCCCAAGGCTGGCTCCTTCTTATTCTTCAGCATCAGTTTTAATGCCCTCTCCTCAGTGAGGCCCTTCCTGAGACGTTCACATAAATTAGTCCTTCCTCACCCCTACCTGAGTCACTCTATAGCACATTTCCCTGATTTGTTTTCTCCATAGCATTTGTGACTCCATGACATTTTTTGTTGGTCTATTTATTTGCTTGTTCGTTGTCTGTCTCTTTTCATGAATGTGAACCCCATAAAATCAAGGCGTTCTCCTAAGATAGTGGCTGCCTGGCACATAGTATTTAAATGGTAAATACTAAATAAAGATCTGTGGAATAAGTGAACAGGCAAATTCAGAGGCCTTTGGGAAATAAAAAGAGAAATTATGACTAGATGGTAGACATCTTCATTATCTTGGTTATAGGGGTAAGGGTAAGAGTTTGCTCAAAAAAGAGGTCATTTGGGCCAGGAAAAATTCTGGTAAATTAGGGCTTTTTAGGTGAAAGGTAAAGTTATTAAATATGAGAGCTTTCTACAGATATTACTCTTTCTCTAATATCCTGGAGTTGATAATACTTGATCTTTACAACCTAACTACTTCAGGGACACTATGCCACGGTGGTAGTGATAAGAACAGTAAAAATAGTAACAGCAAATCCTTGTATGATGTTTCCGATGTTCCAAGTACTAGCCTGAGCACTTTATACCAATCAGCTCACTTGATCCTTAGCAGCAACCCTGTGAAGTACATACTACAGTCTCTTCATTTGCTGATGAAACACTTGAGGCACAGAGAAGTGAAGTTTCCTTCCTGAAGTCACACAGTAACTTGCCTAAAGTCACACAATCCTAGGTAGGAACTAGGACTTTGAGCTGCACTCGGCCTGGCTCCACAGTCCGTGAGCTGCTTTGCTGTGTGGCCTCAGCCCAGCTTAGCCCTCAGGCCCAGAGGCTTGTGTGTGTGTGTGTGTGTGTGTGTGTGTGTGTGTGTGTGTGTGTGTGTTGGTGATGGGTGGGGGAGGGATCAAACTACCCCACTGCAGAGAATCTGCTGCTTGACGAGCCCCATCAGTCAGGCCTGGTTCCTGCACCCTGCAGCCTCAGGTCTGGATCCTGATATTCCTGCCGTGCTCTACTGATAAAGTGAGTGCGACTAGCTTGAGTCTCCTTATTCCTGTGTTTGGGCACACGTTTCACATTTAGAGTCACATAGGTGCTCTCCACGGGAAGGCCACTCATGGCCCTGAGTCATGAATGAGATACGATACGGGACGTGCTGTTTCGGGGCTCATGGTTGTGGAGTCATTATGTACTGTAAGCCTTTGATATCCACCCCTCAGGAGTTTTTTTCCCCCTAATTTAGCATTTTTACATTAGTATTAACAATGTTAACATTTAAAAAATTATAATTTCCTCCACTTAAAAACATTTTTTTTTTTACATTTATTTATTTTTGAGAGACAGAGAGGGACAGAGAGTGAGCAGGGGAGGGGCAGAGAGAGAGGGAGACACAGAATCCGAAACAGGCTCCAGGTTCTGAGCTGTTAGCACGGGCCCCGAAGCGGGGCTTGAACTCACAAACTGTGAGATCATGACCTGAGCTGAAGTCAGTCGCTTAACTGACTGAGCCACCCAGGCGCCCCTCCCCCACTTTTTTAAAGTGGACACTTAAAACTTATTGAAGTGTAACACCCACAAAGAAAAGTGTATAATCAGAGGGTAGAGCTGAGTTACTGAAGGTGAGTGAATCCATGTGCCTGACACACAGCATTACCAGCACCTCAAAGGCACCCTGGAGAGTCCTCCTGGTGGCCACTCCTCCTCTTCCCCTCCCCCTGCCCGAAGGTCCCGGGTCTTCTTCCTCTGCAATAGATTAGCTTCCTGTGCTTGTAAACTCTATATTGGAGTCACTCAGCATGTATTGTTTTGTGCTTGGCTTCTCACTAGCAGTATATTTGGAAGATATGTTTTTAAACATCTGCGAAGTGTTAAACTCGCTCTTATTATGGTTTCAGGTATTTTAGAAAATAATGAGAGTTTACAGGCACTAAATGTTGGAAGAAATGGAAATTTATACCCGTAAGGCACTCTGCATTCTCTTTTTTATTGTGGTAAAATGTACATAATATAAAATTTACTATTTTAACCATTATATTCTTTTTTTTTAACGGAATTTTATGCTATATCTTTGAGGCATATTGAATAAGACTTGTTGGCATGATTTCTTACTATGCTTATTTTCTTTTCATGGGTTCCAGAGGATTAGCGTCCTACACCCATTCTGATGCTGAATGCTTTTCTTCCAACTTAACCTTTATATGATTTCAGGGGTGGGAGTGGGGCAGAAACCCCCTGAGAATGAATAGAAAATTTATGTTGTTGTGACTGTGTAAAATTTTCATTAGACAGGTAATCCCCTAATACTCTGTAAAACAAAATTGATTCTGAATCACTGAGCGTGGGTGTACAAAGGCTATGTTGTGTGTGTCCCAAAAAAACCAAAAAGACAACAAAAAAAACCATCTCCAGAGTTCTACTTCCCCTGGATAGTTCATTTCTGAAAATGTGGAAGCAATCTGGAGCCTTGCAAGACATTAAATAGGAGACAATTCACAGTCAAAATATAATGAGCCAGATAGTTTCAAGGAAATGCAGGAAAGTGGTAAAGAATGAGTTCCTTTATGAGTCGTGTATTCAGGTTAAAACCCACAGACGCACACTCCACAAAACACATTAATTCATTCACTTTGGTATCCTGTGGAGAAGTTAACTTGCCAGGCTAGACACATGTTAAAATTGAAGCACTTAGAATAAGTCAACCCAAAAGATACTTTCACACAGGATATCCCTATCTAATGGGAATAGGAACATGTGAAAAATTGGTTCAGCTTTCCACCTCGCCTTATAAAGTTAGGATGGTTTTAAGCTAACTGGGAGAGAAGTCCTCCTTTTAACAGTATTTTAGGCAACTGGGATGGTTGTGGATCAGCTAAATAAGCTGTGAACTTACTCGTGATGTACTCATCACTTTTCTAAAGTTTGTGACAGTAACAGGGACATTGTTTAACCAACTTCAGCCCGCTAAACATTTGACCCCAATGCATCTTGTGGTAGAAATAACGATCCCCCCCAAAGTTTCCATCTGTCTCCTGGAAACTGAATACCATGTGTTCCACAGCAAAGGGTAATTAAGGCTGCTAATTTGCTGACCTTCAAATAGGGCGAGGATCGTGGGTTTTCTGGGTGGATTTGGTTTAATCACTAGCGTTCTTAAAAGTGGAGGAGGAGGGCGGAGAGGTATGTCAGAGTGCTTCTGTCTTTGCAGAGAGTGGCGGGTGTTCTCTGGAAGCTGGAAGTCTCAAGTGGACGATTTTTCCCTTAAAGCCTCCGGAAGGGATATAGCCCTGCTGACATTTTGAATTTGGCCCAGTGAGACCAGTTTTGGACCTTGAGCTGAAACTGTAAGTTTTGAATTTACGTTTTGTTTTTTTAACTAACAAAAGTGCTAGTGTTTCAGAGCAGCAAAATAAATGTATGTTGGCTGGCCCCATTCTTGCTCCAACATTTGGATGTTGCTGTAGGTGTGCACACTCCTGGAGAGGGTGGGGGGCTGCTCTTCCGCCTGGGAGGACTAGGTTTGCTTGTGTGGAGGGCTCCCCTGCTCCCACTGTTTTGAATGGCATTACTTTGCGTTTGGAGTGATCTTCACTTTGAGAATCCTTCAAGGGGATGGACTTGGTGGGTTTTTATGACCTTCAGACTTCTGGATTAACTTTCAAGTTTTTCTGTGAGCAAGCTGTAAGTAAGCAATGCTTTTCACTTTTACTAGCCTATTAAAATGTAACTCAGAGCTGTAGACAAGTAGGGTAAAGTGAGGCCCAGTCTGGGGGGTGAGGGCCCTGGCTTTTCCCTTGTTCCTTCCCCTGCCCCATGCAAGTTGTGGTTATTTTCCCAGAAACATCTTTACAGGAATTTCATCAAGTTCAAGTCCTACCGGCATTTGAATTGACACCATCAAAACCGTGGGCTAATTTGGGGGAGAACAAATATCTTAGTCCTGTAACGTACAACACTAAACTATCCCAGTACAAACGTGTTGTATTGAAAAGGCTAAGTCTTTGATGTCCTATAATCTTAAGGTTTCATTGTTTCCCCCCCCCCAAAAGATCTTGTAAGTTTTTATGTTAACCTGTCTTTACATCCAGTATTGCTGCGTTATTCTTTTTGCTCATTTTGTTCCTTTGTGTCATGTATTACTTCTGAATTGTGGGGTAGAGGTTGGTCTACTTGTTACGTGTCTTTTATAGAGACTTGATTTTCCTATGCTGAAATATTTTTTTCTTGTGTGTTAATATTGCTCTAGGGATATAAGCTACCACAACCAAGTCTATATAACAGAAGAAGGGGCTGCAGCTGAAGCCCTACTCTGTTCCCCTCCTGGTGATTCTGGCGGGAGTGGAAGGAGGAAATGAGGGCAGAGAACCTCTAGAATTAAAATGTGGGCTTAAGGCTCCCTCCACCCCCACACTCCCCATTTACCTGCATCCTTCCCAGATCCCTCTACGGACACCTGTCTGGGCTGCTACTCTAGATTCCAATTTCTTGGGTTGGGAGGAGCAGGAGGAGAGAAAGCTAAGACCAGACAGGTGGCCTTTCACCCTCCACTTGCCTAAATTCTGTGGTTCTCGACCCTGGAGCATGTTGGGACCACCTGGGAGCTTTAAAAATATTGATACTTAGAATGAACCGAGTCTCTCAGGAGCTGCAGGTGAGGCCTCAGGCATAAGGAGGCCTTAAAACTCCATAGGTGATACTAATGTGCCACAAAGCCTAAGCTTTATCTAGGTGGCTCTGGGCCTATCCTGAAGTTGCTCAACCAGCTGGAGGAGGACCTGGGCCACCACTGTCGTTTGTCTTGGCTTGGTCCTGGGCTGGTGGGCCCCTGCCAAGGGCCTTGTGGAGGTTCCAAAAGGGAGCCAACCACCCTGTCTGTGGCTCTCTGGCTTTTCCATCTGGGTTACGTGTCTGCCATGTATGGATCTAATCCCTTTCTCTAAGGTTTTTTCCCAAAGCTTTTATGTTCTAAGATTCACCAACTTCCCTCTTAGAACTGCCAGCTGCCTCTTGTAAACCTGATCCACTTGCCTACATGACAGCACCTGGAGAACTGAAGGGAAACCAGTCTGAAGGGTCCTGGTCTTCGGTGTCCTGTATATTTTGCTTCAGAACATTATCCAATTGAGGGGTTATTGGAGAAGACCCAGGCCACATAGTGCCAAGTCTGGGATTAGATACTTAACAAAACAAATTTATCCCTGAGTTCTTGTGAGGATTAAATGGGATAAAATAGAAAAGTATGCACCAGCAATGGGCTCTCAGGAGGGAATCCTAGATATTAGCTGGAGGTTAACTGTTGTGGGGGAAATAGGATAGAAACATTAACTGATAAGTGACCAGGGATCAGTTATCTGAGAATAGAAGAACCATCTAGTAGGTGGTGGTAAAAAATCACAGACTTAGGGGTTCCTCAGTGGCTGTGAGCTACACCTCAGTGCTTCCTTCTGTTAAGATCGCTTATTAGAATTGACTAGAATTTAGTTGATGAGATTCCTCTGTTAGGCTACAAGAGGGGCATTAAACCTCCTGTAACTTCAGGCTTGGATTGGCTGTTGGTAGAAGGTGATAAAACTTTGTGTCTGGACTTAATGGTTTTTGTTTTTGAGTCCGTATTAGAATATATTGGAATAAAATCTCACCATTCCAGGTATGGCCCTATCTGACCTCAAGCCTCTGCAGGCTGGAATCTGCCCTGAGGTTATTAGTCTACCTAACAGAACTCGGCAGATGTGATCAGAACATTTGAGGCTGAAACTGACTGGGGCTAGTAGACCATAGATGCCTTTCTGTCCACCCCCCCCCCCCACCTCCCATGTTGAGATCCTAACCCCTAGCACCTCTGAATGTGTCCTCATTTGGAAATAGGATCTCTGGAGATGAACAAGTGAAAATAAGGTCATTAGGGTGAGTCCTAACTCAATATAACTGGTGACCTTACAAGAGGTGAAATGATGGTGGAGACCACACAGGGATAACACTATCAAGATGAAGGTAGAAGTTAGATGATGTCCATCAACTGAAGAAATGCAGAAGATTGTCAGCAAACCAGCAGGAGCTGGGAGAGAGAGGCATGACATGGATTCTCCGAGCCATCCAGAAGAATTGGCCCTGCCAACATCTTTACTTTGGACTTGTAGCTTCCAGAATTGAGACCGTAAATTCTTGTTTGAGTTGCCTAGTTGGTAGTATTTTGTTATGGCAACCCTAGGAATCCAACACACTATTTCTGTCTGCCTCTCAGGAGCAGGGATGCCATGGATTGGTTGACTTCAGAGACCCTCAGTGAACTACTAGATTGGAAGTGAAAAGGCTGGTATTTGACCTTCGGGAAGGGTAGTATCCCATGATCCACTTAAAAACTTTTCTAGTGGGGGGACCCTTTTGTGAGACCTGAGAATCTCAGGGTAGGTGGGGGTGCTCTCTGGATTTTTCACTTCCTGTGGGGTGAATGAAGGAAGTGCTCTGAACTGGGGAACATCCTGGCCACCTATTTCTTAGGCTTTCCCTTTTTGTGGGGTTTTCCTATCCCATATGGTGATGTAAAAATCTGGTGGGATAAGGGAGGAGGAACAGAACTCTAAAGCTTTCCCTCCCTGGAAAGGCCTGAGGTGGGTGGGTAGGTGGGGACCTTTTGGTGTTCTGAAGGGCCTAAGAAAATCTTAAGACTTGGAAAAAAATATCCAAAATATATGGAACCTCAAACACTTGAATATCTAAAGTATAACCCAGCCAGATCGGTTTAGATAATTACAGATCAGTAGACCACATGAAATCCTATTTAAGCTATGATGTGGGTGAAGTCTCTAAATGTAACAGTAAGCAAAAATCTTCAACAGCCCTGGGCATCGGGGCAAGTGGTTTTTCCTCCTCTAGCTACTGCTGTCTAGCACCTACACCCCTTCCTCGCTTGTACACTGACCTCTGAGATGAGAGACTTTGTGAACGGAGCACAAAAGACCTGGAATAAAGCAGTCCTTGGTGCTACTTCATCTGTGATACATGGGGAAAATGGACTGTTGTGACAGTGGGCTGGGAACAAGATTCAGGTGATTTTTCTCCCTGCCAGTGCTTCCTTGTTTTGTAAGAGTCCCCACTTGAAGTAGTCGATCTCCATTAAAAAAATTTTTCATTAAACAAAAACCCAGCAATCCCCTGTGGCTTTGTAATCAAATACGCAGTTTAGAAAAGATGTTAAATGAAAGCACATACATAGGCACTATCTCCTAAGTGGACAGTGAACCCTCAATAAGTGGAGGTAGCCTCTATTTTTCCTAGGCAGACAAGTTGGAAGTAAAGATGTAAGGTGTTCCTTCATTCACTCTGATCCAAGCTTCTGAAACTCAAGAAGTTAAAAAAATGCGGAGTTTTTAATAGCAGTCCTCGAAGTGGACATGAAGCTTGGTTATCCCCCTCCTTTATGGAATAGAAGTCTTTTAAGTGGATAGGAGTCTGAGACCCTAAAGCTGGTAAAAGGGAAGATAAACGTGTTCTTTCTTAGCAGGCTTTGACTCTTACTAACAACACAAGGATGAAAGGACCCCTAGAATAGTAGAGTGATGGTTGTGGGTTTTGTTTTGTTTTGTTTTGTTTTTAATGTTCATTTTTTGGGAGACCAAGCATGAGTGCGAAGGGGCAGAGAGAGGGAAGATGCAGAATCTGAAACAGGCTCCAGGCTCTGAGCTGTCAGCAGAGCCTGGCTTGGGGCTGCAACTCACGAACCAAGAGATCATGGCCTTAGCTGAAGTCTGACACTTAACTGACTGAGCCACCCAGGTGCCCCATGGTGATGGTTACATTTACGATCTAAGTACTTTGATCCTGGGATCAGTTTCTTCTTAAAATCCTCATAACTTAGGTTAAAGGGATTTCATGATCTAATTACTCACTCATCCTGCAAATCCTTTCTGGATGTCAACTAAGTGTCAGGCATGATACTAAGCAGGGTGGATGCCTGGCCAAAACAGCCAGTCTCTGGCCTCATGAAGTTTATAGTTCAGTAGGAGGCATTAAGAATTCATGGTAACAGGTTCATGGTAACTGGTGCTGTGAAGAAACCATGGAGCACATTTGACTTGAATTTGAGGACTGATCAAGAACGCTTTCTATAGAGGGACTCTACGTTATGACTCTAAGAAGGGTATATATTCAGGCAAACTGGACAAGTTGCCTAGAGGCAGAAAAGCACAGCACATAATAGGAACTGGAAGTAATTCACTAGGAGGATTCTCTAAGAGATAAGAACTTGGAGAGGTATGCAAGAAGGGCATTGTGAGCCATTTGAAGTTTTACTTTTATCCTGAGAGCAACCGGTTGCCATTAAATCTTAGTGAAAAGGATCAGAGGAGTTGCCTGGCAGTGTAAAAAAAAAAAAAAAAAAAAAAAAAAAAGGGATTAGAAAGGAATTAGATTAGTAATGGGGCTGATGCAGTGAACAAGGGGAGAAGTGACCAACAGTGGCAGTGTGGGATACAGGAGCTACTAAAAAATAGAACTGGTAGAATTTAGTGGGTATGAATGAGAAGCGGAAGACTGAAGTGTGTTTCGGTTTCTTAAGGTTAATAGAGTGGTACCCCCCCCCCCCCCCCCATGGAACTTGAACTCCAGGAGAAGGATCAGTTTTAGAGAAAAGGAAAGGAAGTTAGCTTGAGACACATTAATTGGGAGACAGCATATCCAAGTAGAGCTCTCAGGTAAACAGATTCATGAGACCTGGAGAGGGAAGGTGCTAGAGACTCTGGCAGGAGGAGGAGTCGCTCAGAACTGCTGTTGGAGGAGGACCCCAGAAAGCAGTACTGAGCTGAGTTTTGAAGGATGAATAGTAGTAGTTGGGTGGTAAAGAAGGTAAAGGTGCTCCAGAAAGGAGCAGGTTGGTGAAAGAGACCAGAGTGCATCGAGGAACTGTACATGGTATAGGGGAT
Organism: Acinonyx jubatus; assembly: GCF_027475565.1. Classification (NCBI taxonomy): domain Eukaryota; kingdom Metazoa; phylum Chordata; class Mammalia; order Carnivora; family Felidae; genus Acinonyx; species Acinonyx jubatus. The sequence goes on along the minus strand of NC_069380.1, from coordinate 23,906,057 downwards.
TGAGATGGAGTAGGAAGGCAGGAAATCATGAGGTCTTCCATGGCCTGTTCTATGCCTAAGGGACTAGGAAGGAGCCCATAACGTTTCAGACAGGGGAGAGACCTCCTCTTTTTTGCGCTTTAGAAACCTAAGTGACTAGCAGGAGTACAGGAAATGGGAATAAGTCACGCTACTTAGGAGAACACAGTACTACTCCTGTCAAAAAAGAAGTTACAAACTGAGGCAGAGGGGATGGAGAAAGGGTGAATCCAGGCACTACTGAGACAGAAATGGTAGATGGAGCCATGGACTCAGGGAGGCAGGAAGGCAAGAATGGTGCTCTGGGTTCTGACTTGGCTGATGGCGGGTCATTTGGTAAGGACACCAGATGGGTGATAAGAGGGAGTTTTAGGGAAAGCAGTGTAGATGGGTCACAAACCTCGGTTTTTCGTCTGACTCAAGTCATGAGTTACTGAAGGATTAGAAGTGGCAGTCACTATAAGAAAAAGCAACTTTTACTTCCATCTGCAGTAAAGAATTTGCAGTGATGTCCCTTTTTACCTGTTTATATCCATATTGAGGCTTAGGAATTTTCACTCTGCAAAATTTTTTTTTTCTGTTTTTTTTTTTTTTTTTTTTTTGAGAGAGGGTGAGAGAGTGTGAGCAGGGGAGGAGCAGAGAGGGAGAGAGGGAGACACAGAATCTGAAACAGACTCCAGTCCAACTCACAGACCTCGAGATCATGACCCAAGCCAAAGTCGGACACTACACCAACTGAGCCACCCAGGTGCCCCAAATTACTTTGTTTTCTAAAGAGGTATCCGTATTCAACACGTGGAGGGAAAAGTACTAGGACTTAGAATTGGTAGGACGGATTTCTTTCCCAAGTCAGATACAGATATCGGTAAGAAAAGCTTTTTAATAACTTGTCCAAGGCCTCAAGATGTTATATGGCTGATCTATTTTTAAAGTTTCAGCTGAAATGTGAAAAGCTTTCCTTGAACACCTTCTCTAAATAGTATCATAATAGTGGGAACTATGGACTATGTGTTCAGAGCACTTCCATCAGCTTCAAATCCTGCTTTTTGTTTATATAGTTGTCATTCTTACTGAAATGTCCTTGGTGTCTGTTGAATAGGTCAGTGAAATCTTTTGATGGTCCCCTGTGACTACACTCCTAATTCGCGGTCAGAATCTGCTTTATGTTGGTTTATGATACATGGAAACCTTTAGAATTTGAGATGGGCAATGGTAACATGAAAACGGAAGAAAACCTGTAGTGTCAGAAATGGTAAGTGGGTGGGTCTGTGTGTGTTAAGGTTGGAGATGGGGAGGTCTGTGGCCAGGGAGGATTGCAGAGCTATCACCCTTTGTTTTGAAAGAAGGACAAAGTTGCCTTGCTTTCGAAGAGGAGAGCTGTATGGAGTACAAGTTTCTTAAGTTTTTTAAGGTTTATTCATTTTTGAGAGCGTGTGAGTAGGGGAGGGGCAGAGAGAGAGGGAGTCGGGATCTGAAGCAGGCTCTGGGCTCTGAGCTGTCAGCACAGAGCCCCATGTGGGGCTCAAACACCTGGACCTCGAGATCATGACCAGAGCCCAAGTCAGATGCTTAACGGACTGAGCCACCCAGGCAGCCCAGTCAAGCTTAAGTTTCTACGACTGAGAGATCCTGAATGAACCTTCCTCCAGAAGCTGGCTTAATTGGATCCCCACTGGGCAGAATGAGTTCTTAATCAGAACATATTTTATTTGCTTAAAATTAATATTGTTGAAGTTATCCCATATTTATCAACAAAGTGGTCATTAATGGCCATCAGGGGCTGACTGACAGATTCCATTACTGAAATAATGAACTATGATGGGTTACTATTAACATATGCTAATGTTGGACTTGTGCAGAGCACATGAGCCTGGAGTGAAATTCGTTTGCTTACTCAGGTTAACCCACAGGGAGGAGGTGAGGAAGGAAGTAATGAAAAGCACAGGGAGCTTGATGAAAAATGAATGGCTTGCAGGAAGAATTCCTACAAACGAATGCAAATTCAGATATATATCTTTTAATTACCATATTGGAAAGGCTGATTTAAAATTAGACTTGCCAGATGTTTTTGTTGGAGGCAGGAATGGGGAGCTGACTGAGTGGGGGGGGGATAGGAATTTATCCTTTCAAAAGGCCCTAGTTATTTCATAACAGCTGGTAGGAAACTGAACTGAAATCACGTTCAGAGGGAAATGGAGGAGAAAAGCTTAGAAGTGAGAAGGAGAATAAATCAAATCCTATGGAGTGTTAGCGTTTCTGAAGTCGGGAAGCTTGGGCTGCTGTACACAAGAATGAGATTTTCTTCTCCTAAGCAGCTTCCTCCTCCCTGACATATTTGGAGATGGTAAAAATTTTTCTTCCCTTATTCCCCAGGCCATTATTAAACTTGGATTATCTCCAGGCACATGACTGGCAACAACAAGTACTTAAACGGGTTCCCCTCCTCCCTCCATGGACAACCCCCCAGTCAGCTGTGGACAAAGGAGTGAACCTGCTTCTAGGATATAGTTTGGGAGACCATGGAAAGACCTGTTCTCAAATGAGCTCTCCCACCTTCCTATAATTTTTCAATCAGATTCATTCATTGTATCAAGCATCTTGATTCCTCCCCCCCCTCCTAGTTTTTTGTTCCTGAACACTCCTTTCTGGAAGAGGTAGGAACTTGGAACCTACTAGCTCAACTAAAACCTTAACCCAAATAGAAGTCCTGTGGGGACTGAAGCAGGTAGAATAGATGATTGGGAAATCAGCATATGAAAGAGGGGGAGAGTAATACACTCCAAAGGGAGAAGAGTGGATTTTTCTTTTTCATGGTAAAGAGCATTTATTTATACAATGAAAATCTTTTTAATTGGTATCCTAACACATTGGCTTTTTTTCTTTTCAACTATGGCATTCTGCATAAACGGTATCCCAGTGTGGACCAAAATATTTAAATGATGATTATATACTAGATAAAGGACATTTGCGCAAACCCCACACTTAACATATTCAGACCAGGGGCGCCTGGGTGGCGCAGTCGGTTGGGCGTCCGACTTCAGCCAGGTCACGATCTCGCGGTCCGTGAGTTCGAGCCCCACGTCGGGCTCTGGGCTGATGGCTCGGAGCCTGGAGCCTGTTTCCGATTCTGTGTCTCCCTCTCTCTCTGCCCCTCCCCCGTTCATGCTCTGTCTCTGTCCCAGAAATAAATGTTGAAAAAAAAAAAATTTAAAAAAAAAACATATTCAGACCAAAAGCCTTCCCCTTAAAATAAGGAATAGGACAAGGATGCCTGCTTTTACTGCTGCTACTCAATATTTGTACAGAAAATTCTAGCCAGAGCAATTAGACAAGAGAAAAAAACATCCAAATTGGAGAGAATTAAAACTACGTCTATTCATGGATGGCAGGATTCTATATTTAGAAAATCCCACAGAATCCACAAGAAAGCTGCTAGTGATGGTGTGTTACAGCAACCTCAGAAAAGTACATCACATTCTGAAGTGCTGGGTGCAGGTGAACGTGGGGTGGGGAGAGGCACTATTCAACCCACTACACTGGGCTTTCAGATTCCTTTACCGACAATTATTCTTGTATTCCTGTGCGTGTATGTGTAGAGAACTCGGTTTTACCTGCTCTCCTCTGAAGAGGAGGCTCCTTTTCTGGCTCTGTTTCTACTGCCAACTTCCCCAATCACTAATTGCCCAACTCAAGTCAATTTCCGTTTTTTTTTTTTCTTCTTTAAACTTTCTTTAAACGAATGGGGAGGGGAAGGGGGAGGAGGAGAGAATCCCAAGTAGCTTCTGCACTGTCGACGCAGAGCCCAATGTGGGGCTCAGACCCACAAACTCCCAAGACTCCCAAACTCCCCAAACTCCCAAGCCCTCCCAAGACTGGGACACACAACTGAGCCACGCAGGCTTACTGATGGCAGTTGTCATACCTTGATATATTACTGAAGAGCCTAAGATGGTAAATACTGAATTTATTAGGGAGGCAACCTCACAGACAAGATTCTGTGTTGCTGTTGCCTGTCCTTTAGTTTCTGGATCAGGTGTCCAAGACCTACTAGTTTATTTCATAAGAAATGAGTTGGGGGTTTAAATGATCTCTATCCAAGCGTGCAACAGAGTACTGGATGAAGATGGGGAAGTTTCTTGTCTGACTCTGTTCTAATGAAGGAAATTACTGTACCTTCTGAAAGTATACTTAAACTCAACAGTTACTACACAGCATGTAGGAACTACATCTAGAGTTGGGAACCAAGCAGCTCAAAGCTCAAGCATATCACACATTGGAAGAAATAGACTCGTGGCAAGCAGTTCTTAGGGGGCAGTGGTGGTAGGGATTTTGTGTATTAGATCATTTCGAGCCTACTGTGGTAGGTATCACAACCAAAGAGTCTAGAGGTAAGCACTGTAAGATCAGTTCAATCCAAATAAATGGGGAAAATAAACTGTTTCACTCTACAGTCTAATATAAACAAAAGAAAATTAGCTGGAAAAGAAGTAAAACTATGGTTTTAAATGTGGCATACAGGGACCTAGAAGCCCCTAGTGAGAAACCCCAGAAATAGGAAGAAGAATGAGAATTTGGCTGACCAGTGAGGGGAAATAAAGTTGTGAGTGGTTTCTGTTAAACTGATGATGACTTACGTTGGGTTCACTAACTCCATGTCCTCTAACTAGTAGTGGCTCCAGTAGTAAAACCTAGTAGTTTAAAAAATTTGGGGTTCAGACCTAAAGGAAGAATAGGAAGTGAAGTGAATAGTGGGTGGGGGAGGAAGTCCTTGACCCCTGAAGCAGGAGCAAGACTGGTGTGGGAAAGTCAAGGCAGGTCTGAAGGGAGATACGGAACAAGTTGGGTAAAAAGAGGGTGGAGACATGAGGTGTGGGGTGGGGGGTGGGCAGAAGGACTTCCTTAGCATCTAAGCCTAGTGAACACCTCTCAAACTCCTCCTAAAGGCTGGTAAGCCATTGGAAAAGTTACTAAAAGCTTTTTCAGAACCCTTCCCTCTCAATTCTGAGTACCTAAAATAATGAATCAAACCTCTGGGTGTTTAAACATTCAACTATTCAACCACAAATTAACTGGGTTAATAGGTATATGTATTTAAAGAGTATATAACAATCTTGGTACTGTTCTGACCACTTGATTGTCATTAAGATCTCTAGGAGCATGAAATATGTGGACCATAGCTGACTGCTCTTGAGGTGAATGATGCTAGGACTCCTGACTGATGTTTATCAAGTACTGGAATCAACTGCTAAGAAATAGGGTTGTTTGAGTTTGCCTTCACAATGACAAAGCTGATAGGAGTGCATCATTGTTACATATGACATTTTCAATAACACAAGTCAGACCTATAGTAAGGCCTGTCATGCAACCCATCCAAGAAAAATTAGGTTCTTCAGTTCCTCTAATAAAACTATCACTACTTCACACAAGTATTTCTCATATATGCAATCTACAAAATGACATTTCTATAACCTCAAATAAGTTATTGGGGGAAATATTAAGATGTCTACACTGCTTTTAGGTACATGGTCCACATTGGTGTGAATTCACTACTTACACAACTGTTTAATTCAGTGGGAGAAGATATCAAGGACCTATGTTCACTGCCTTCTCTTTGGTATAACCCTAGTTTACTATGTGCACGTGAGGGTAAAATTAATAGGCACTTAAGATGCTTTAATTCAGATTTGCTTTCCCAACGATTAGATAAGGTTTCATTATAAGTCAAGATACAAATTGGAAATAGCCTATTGCTTATAAAGACTTAAAGGACAAATACAAGTGAAAAAAGGCTTAATTCCCCTTAATAAGGGGAGAGACCTTCCCCTTCCTTTTCTTAAGGCATTTTCTTTGATCAAATTGTAATGGTATATTCTTTCTTGGCCTTGTTGAATTTTAAGTCCTCTTACAAGCTTATTGTGAGTCTTAAAACTAGGGGATATCTTAAGGATCAGGAAGCCATCCTTTTGAAATGTAATTATTAAAGGAGATCTTACAAGAGTGATGCTACATCTACCAGGTTCTGTAGGAAGGTGGAATCTTAAGTTTGGCCAATACCTCCCACTGATTTGCAAAACTGCCTCCTGTCATAAAGATGAGAAATTCACATTTGTATACAACAAATTAGCTAACACAGATAGTCAGGTCATGCCAATTACCAGGTAAGTCTAGGATGAACTTTGTGAGACAAGTGTTGCCGGCAAATCCTGTATACTTAAGGACCAGTTGCTTCAGACCACATGGGTATCCGGCTGTCCCTGCCTGGCTAAATAAAGGAAAATTCACCCTGTCTCCTCAGTCTTAAAGTTGCCTGTGATGCAGAGTATGTGCTGACCAATGCTTCTTAGTTAAGAACTCTCGGTTGTTTTGTGGAGAGGTTTTCTGGGTTGGGAGAATCTGTGTTTAATTTCTCAACAAGATCTAAAATTGATGTTCTATTTCCTGCTGTTAAAATATTCTGCCAGGCCTCCAGCAGATGTGAATACTTAAATGACCAGAGATTTTGAGAGACGTTAGGAGACTGGCCTATGGGTTAACCATGAGTGCCAAACTTGAGTTCTCCTATTTCCATATCTGGCTACTTGCTACTGGAAGAGATTTTGCTACCCCTCCCCATATTCTGGGATTACAGCTAATCCTGTAATTTCGGCATGGAGACCCTGATGCATCAAAGAAGGAGAATAGCAAACTAGATTGTCCTAGTCTCATGTGGCCAGGAAGTGCCAGCTGGCTGACAAAAACTAGTGCATGTGGGGAGGGAACAGTCTCAGCGGTTGAGGACTCAAGGTCAACAAGAAAACCCTGATGGAGAGTAAAACTCTTGCTGGCCTCATAAGGCTGTATGAGACCAAGCAATGCCCCAAAATTCATAAGAAAAGTGTTGAAGGGACTGTTGGGCACAAGTTCTAGCACCAGGACTTCCCACAGACTGCCATACAAAACCATCGTAGCTCTACCAGGTTGACATGCAGAGTATACCTGTTCACATGGGCTGTACCTGGAATGGTGCTGTCCATTGGAACTTTCTGTGATGGAAGTGTCCTATATCTGCTGTCCTACACAGTTGTCACTGGCCATGTGTCTACTGAAAATTGAAAATGTAGCAATGTGAATAATTACCTCTTAAATTTTCAAGTTTAAATAGCAATGCACGGGTCGAGTGGTTCCTTCATGGGTAGCTTTATGGAACTCTTTGATTTAATGGAAATCTTGGGTTCACTTAGGGTATATGTGAAAATATACATCGCTTGTGTTATGAGGGGGAAATAAGTCTAGGATACTGGTGAGGACCTATGAATGACAGCAGGATATGTAGACACTGGAGTGGAAGTTCTAAAAGTTGTTAGCAGTGATGGGAATATTGGGATGCTCAGACCGAGGTAAACTCCTTTGGGCTTTCCAGCCATCTCATGAGGCCTTTTTGCTGTTGGTCTCACTTCATTCTTTTCAAGTTCTGCTATTTTGTCTACATCCTGGGAATCCTAAGAGGATTCGCTTGGGAGAGTTTTAGAAATTGCTTTGTAGATTAAAATTCAATATCAAGTGTTTATTACTCTGGGCAGTCCTGACTTGGAGAGATTAGACTTCTGAAAGCTCACCTTTGTAGATTTCAGAGATGTGCATCTGTTACTAACCCAGGAGGCCAACGCATACATATGGCTGGATCAGGTAGTCTGTTTACCCGGAAAGCTGACTTATCCTTCTGCCGCCTCCTAGTCCCCCCTTTTCCTGGGGTCATTCAGCTCCTAGGTCCAGCTAGCACAGACCATGCCTAGAGGCCTGAGGACAGGGAGAGGTAGAGATAGTAACTGAGCCAGAAGATCTGTATCTGCGTCCCAATCCTACCTCTTTAGGAAATCCTGTGCCTCTGTTCTCTCCTTGAACAAACTGAGCATCAACTGTGGGTGGATAGACATTGTTGGGGGCTGGAGATTGATCAGGTACTAGATTACAAACTTCTACCCTCATGGAACATAGATTCCAGTGGGGGAAGCTGAAGATAAACATAAATACACATAAAAAGAAGGTAATAAGCTGGGTAGGGTGGATGGAAGGGTAGACAGGAAAGAATGTGAGAAGTTCTCCAGATGGGGTCAGGTAGGCTTCTTCAGAAAATGAACACGGGAGCAAAGGCTTGAAGGTACACGTCCTATTGGCCCATCTCCTATTTGGGGAGGAGCTTTCGAAGTAACACAGTTCTGGATCCAGAAACAGGAAAATACAAAACCTAGTTTGTTGTATATAAATGAGTTTTCATAGCTTCTATATTTTATATATAGTTTAATGTATTAAACCACACTTTCCTGGACCTAATGACCTTGAAAACAGCTCCTCCAAGATGCTTATTACATGTGAGGCCCAGAGTAGATGAAGTACCTGGCATAGATGATAGCTAAAATAGTGTAGATCTACTTTACAAGCTGGTACCAAGTGGCCTTCATCCTAGAAAGTGAAGGCAGCTCTCTTGTCCCCTGATACTGATAATTTGCCGTTTTTAATTTGAAATCTGTCTTGTTTTAGCATTTTTTTTCTCGCCAATTTAGATCAACCTTGTGACCGCCTGGTACATACGATGTGCAATATAGCATAAAAAAGAGCCAATCTAACACTGTGTGTTAACTACCCTGGAATTAAAATTTTAAAGGGAGAAAAAAATTAAACTGGGGAGACCATTCTCCACAGAATTCCGAGTTGTTGTTCCTCCAGAGCATCTCTTCAAGGCTGTCTGAAAAGTGAACAGCCTTGGATGACAGAGCTAACCTCTTCATGTGGAGCAAGGGGCTGGTTGCTTACTGCTCACGAGGAAGGTTTTGGGTTTAAGCTGAGGTTCATTTCCTGTAATGCAGTACACTGTGTGGTTGTGAGATGGCTCTCTGGGTGGCATACTGGGGGAACTAGGGCTCGGGCAACTAGGATAAGAATATTCGGATACTCTATGTGAGGAATCTCTGGCCCAAGAGTTTGATATCCTCTGCCAGCATCTATAAAACTGGCAAGCTAATTTGTTAGCTTTGCACGTAGAGGTAAGCCTAAGATCCACATTAATTCTTCACATCTGTTATTTGAATTAATTAGATTTTGCTAGAACAGAATAGTTAAATTGAAGAAATAATAAACTTGAAGTTACAGAAGAATCTACACCTCATTTGTCTTGAGGTACAAAATAACCAGATCATAAAGTAGGATATAAAGAGGATATTTCATTAATTGTCTCAGTATTGCAGAGAGATGGTCAATTCTTAGGTAGTTTGTTTCCTTAGGTAATTAGAAACCTAGATGATATAAATTGTGAATTTAAAAGCTGATCAGTGGAAATCGTTCCCATTTTAAAATGTTTCCTTCCCATCTCTAAAGCCATGCGGATGTCCTCTCCCTTGAGAGGTCAGGCTTCAGGAAGCACATAACATTTGCATCATCTGAAAGCTCAGCATCCTTGGATGTGCAAAGCTGCCAGAGCTGGGTCAGAGTCCAGCCGAATGGAATCACCGAAGGCTGCTGTGTGGCTGGAAATGCAATCTGTAGATGACCTAGACGGCAAAGCTCTGACAGCTTGGTATTGAGATTTAACCTTCCTATAAGGTCTTGGAGGGTGAAGCCAAGAACAAATAACTATTCAGAAGATCATGTATTGGGAAGAATCAACCATATGAGGAAGAGCAAACTCCGACTGAAGGAATTAGGCTACCTAACACTTGACTAAAATATTGCTCGATTCTTTTTATCTCTTAAATGAAGGAGTTAGCACCATCAAATGTGTAATTATACCTAGTTCTTTTGAGCGTGTTTTCACACAGGTGTAGAATATCTTAAATTCTCTATATTTGACTGCATGGGTATTTCATTGTCTACACCTTATTTTCATGATCTATCGTGAGGTACTTCCCCAAAGAAATCTAGGGTGGCTCTTTATCCTTGAAGCATCCAAAAGTGATCTGTAAACAACATCAACACTTGCCAACTGCTGACATTTTGCCATGTCTGAAAATGGAAGGGTTCACTTCTATTAACAGTGCCACACACGATTTCAACACTTAAATGAGAGGAAACAACTTTTTGCAAATCTATTTAAACCTTGATAATTGACTACCTAACAATAGTATAGCTTGTGATAAACCTTAGGGAACATGAAGGGAGGAAGGAAACTAGATGAAAGGAATAAAAACTGATTAAACCAGGACACTAAAAGGACAAGCAACAGAAGAAAAAGGTAAATTGGACTTAACATCCTTCCATGCACAAGTGTAATTTTGATTGTCAAAAGGACAACTTATAAGGGAAACTATTTGCAAGTGTTGCCTGAAAGGCTTATGTCCAAAATATGTAAAGAATTCCTAGAAATCAAAGGATAAGCATCACAATTAAATTTTTTTTTATTACATTGACTTATTTTTGAGAGGCAGAGAGCGTGAGCGGCAGAGGGGCAGAGAGAGGAGACCATCTGAAGTAGGCTCCAGGCTCTGAGCAAGGGTTCAACACAGAGCCTGATGTGGGGCTTGAACCCATGAACCGTGAGATCATGACCTGAGCTGAAGTTGGACACTTAACTGACTGAGCCACTCAGATACTGCTAAGCATCCCAATTAAAGGGGAAGAGTTGGGGTGCCTGGGTGGTTCAGCTGGTTAAGTGTCCAACTTAGGTTGTCGAGGTTGTGGTTCGTGGGTTTGAACCCCACGTTGGGCTCCGAGCTGACAGCTCAGAGGCTAGAGCCTGCTTCGGATTCTGTGTCTGTCTGCCCCTCCCCTGCTCATGTGTGCTTGCTCTCTCTCTGAAAAATAAACATTAAACCGTTAAAAAATGGGCAGAGGACTTGACAGTTCGTCAAAGACACACAAAAGTCAACAAACACATGAAAAAACATCGGTCGTTAGGGAAATAAACTTCAAAGCCACAATGAAATACCACTTCACCCTTACTAGTATGGCTACAATAAAAAACAAGGTAACTTTGATACGGGAAAACTGGGACCCTTACATGTTGCTGATGGAAATGTAATGCTGTAGAAGACAGTGTAGCAATTCTTCAAAAAGGTAAACCTAGAATACCTGCAATTCTACTCCTTGGTAAATACACAAAAGAATTGAGAATGTGACTCCGGCAGAACCTTGAATGCCAAAGTCCATTACAGCAGTTGGCACAATAGGCAAAAGGTGAAAATAACCTAGGTGTCCACCACCAGATAAATCAACAAAAAATGTACCTACAATAGGCTACTGAGCTAGAAGGAGGAATATAGTTTCTAGATACATAGTGTAATGAACCTTGAAAACCTAAGTGAGGTAGCTAGGCTCAAAAGGACGAATATATTTCCTCTTCTATGAAATGAAGAGACTGATTCAGAGAGACCAAGTAGGTTAGCAGTTAGGGGCTAGGGTAGGAGGGAATATGGAATAATTGCTTAATGGTCAGCTTCTGCTTGGCATGGAAGCTTGGAATTGGAAAGCTGTGATGGTTGCACAAGATTCTGAAGGTGAAACCGTGAGATTAGATGCTTAATAGTGAAATGGCACCTTGGATGTTAAAACTTGGTTTCGAAAAGTACATGCCTTTGTGACCTTAAAAAAATGAAAACAACAACAAAAAAACCTTGGTCAGATTTGCTTAAATAGGAAAACAGTGAAGAAATCATTTGGACCAGAGTAAATGCACCTGAAGGAAATATGGGCAAGTGAAACTGAAAGTACTAAACTAAAAAGTAGACAACCATAAGGACAGAATATAGTAAATGCTATTAAGTGCCAAATGAATGTCCTGAATATACTACTGTTGGTCAAAACTAGAAACTACGGGGAGATTGCTAACACAGTATGCATTACCAACATGAGGGAATAACTTGTCTCTGTTAAAACCCTATAACAGAGCCTGTAATGGAAAAATAGAAAAACATCAAAACAATCTTATGAGAGTATTAGGGTATAGAATCGCGTGAAGGGTATTATCTTTGCTAAAATACTTTCTACGTGGGAGACCGATGAAAATAGTTCTAGGATTAAAATTGCAACTGTTTGCAACTTTTTTTTTTCTTTAAAGAGGAAAGCTATTGCCTGGCTCAAAACCTTGTGTATATTAATGACCTGTTAATTACCTATTGGAGTTTTGAGCCATATTTTAGAGCTATATCAGTTATACTCGATTTTAATCTGGTGAATTCTATCTAATTTGAGCTAAAATGTGAAGAACAGCCAAACTGGTGGTTTAGAGATAATAAATGCTAATTAAGCTTTACTTGGGCTCTCCCTAAATATTCTCCTTTGATACCAAGACTTCAGGGTTCAATTTTACAGACTTTAGGACTGTAGTCCAAACTTGGCACTTCGCGAGTGCATGGACACAGCCCACATGCTGATGAAAGCTGGATGGTAGCCTAGGTCTCCTTGGTCTGCATACCCAGCTCATCCTGCCGGTGAAGCTTCTTACCTGGTTGGTGCTCAACTCTGAATGTCAATGTACCATGGACAGAGGGGCTTGGTGCTGCAAGGCCGCTCTAAAATGTTGAACTCCTTGCTATGAGCCACACCCATCATCCCTACTCTCCTTTTTAACTTTTAGGGGTCTTTGACGTGGTGAGAATTATTTCAGCTTAGAGTAATTGGACCTTAAGCTTCTAGCATGTATTAATGTGGAACAATCTTCCTAAAGAACTCTGAAAGCAATCTGGTTCTGACTTCTTATTTTATCCTTGGGAAAAATCTGTTAAGAGCCCCTAAACCAGTCAATTTTGACCTGACAAACCAAGGGATATCAATTGTAAGACCTTATCTTTTATGATTGCTCTCTACTGAGTTCTACTTGAAACTGGATCGGGGCTAACCAAAACAAAAAACCCCTTTAGATTCATTACTCCTCACCTGCTCTAATTCTGTTTATATCCTGTTTCGCGCTGCTGAGCCACTGATTGGGTTGCTAAATAAGCGATGTCTTCTCTGCCTTCAATCTTTATGGAAAAAGAAAAGCAAATCATTCTGAAGCTAGGCTATTTAGCATTACTCTTTCAATAGGGTCTGTAAATTAGTCCCCCAAGAACCATCCCCATTTCAAAATAATTATGAAGAGCTGACACACTTTCCAAATAGGGGAACAGATAGTTGGAGGTAACACTGTCTGGGCAGGCCAGTAAGTGGTTTCAGTGCTCTCCTCCATATTTTGACACACAACTTGTTCTGAGCATGATTCTGACGGTTGAATGCAGATCTAGAAATAGAATTCTTTGCTACAGGAACAAAAGCATCTTTGTTCAGAGGCTTGCTGACCATTCTAGGTCTTGAGACCCAAGAGTAGAAAGTGGAATTAGAAAGTTAGGATCATCAAAATGTAATTTAATTCTAGACAAATCCCATGTAAGATGTAAAATTTTCTAAACCCTTTCAAAAGAGCTCCAGGGAAATTAGGTCTTAATTGTATTTTACCTCTTAAATTCTGGTAATATTACTGATGGGTCTTGATATCTGTAAAATATATCATGATCTTCCTTTAGATGTGAGAAAGTACTTTATTACCTTGACAGATTTGAAAGGAAAACTGAGGAAATCGGGATTGGCTCATTATTGGTCAGTTATGCAAGAAATTAGTGACTATCTACTGTTATTAGTAAAGAACACAGACCAGTAAGACCTGCCCCTGCCCCTCCCCACCCCCCTTGTTAAAAGCCTAGTATGTTCTTCATGGTTGAACAGCTGTGTACCAGTGGAAATGCTGACCTGGTTCTTGACAAATACGTGCAATCTGAAATCTTAATACATGCAGTATGATACATGAAAATATACATTAAAAAAAAATTCAAATGCCAAACTGATAGTCCGGGCAGTGCTTCTTGAGGTATACCAATTCCTGGGCTTCTCTGTTCCTATTGAACCAGACGATCTGGGAATGGGCCCCAAGCACGTGCATTTTACAGTAATTTTAAGGTACTTCCATTGTTACAGAAAAGTCCTCCTTCAGACACAAAGGAAGTTCTCCTCCAAGGGTGGAGATGGTCTTCAGTTATGGGTTGTCAATTTTGTTGCACATGGTTTCAGAAACTGGTCTGAGAATGGCTACTAGGGATGCTTAGAGAAACACTTCACTTTCACAATTCAGTCATCTTCTTTGAGTCTTTCAGTTTTCTCTAACAATCCAAGTGTTTAGCTAAACCATAAAATATCTCAAAATATGCAGATGAGCAAGTGGTGGCTATGACAGTTCACGGAGAAAAGGGCTGGGTGGGGGGCGGTTCTGAACACCATACCCAGAATCTGAAAGTTTCCGCTGCTGTCAATTTTATGAGAAATCTAAGTCAAAAATGAAACCTCGTTAATAACTATTTTTGCTTGACTTAATAAAGCTCTCCTGCTGAGTTTAAAGCACCAAGTTATAGAAGAGACCAAAGTGTAACTTTTAACATTTGCCTGAAGTTAGTGTAATGCTTATGGTAGGTGTCTGCTGCTGCTTTGACCCCTCTTGCCAAACCTGTTTCTATGGTAACAGACCTTACATCTGAATATTGAAAAAAGCTACGCTTGGCTAACTGAGGTCCTGTATGTAAAACAGGTGGCATAGGGGACCTATTACTTTAAATATGACTTGGTATCAGGGAAAAACTACAAGGGCCTCTGAAGAAACCCTATTGCTTTCCCTCCCTTTGCTTCCCTATCCATTCTTCCAGGTCTTCCTCCATCCTTTTCTAGTTGATTTACTTAGTTGAAACAACATGATTGAGCTCCTCTATGTGGCTAAATACACTTTGCCTTTGTCTCCTAGGTGTTTGATTCCTTGATAGGTGGCTTTAGGAGACCAATTAAAAGAAATAATGTCTTCAGGTATACGTCGGGGGAGCATGTGTGTTAAGCCAGAATGATAGGGTAGACTTGGTGACTTTTCATCATGGCATCCAAAAGGTAATGCCTCAATATACATCTAAGAATGGTGATGCCTGAATAGTGATGGGAGCCACAATAGAATGCTAGTAGGAATGTACAGGAAGGTGCTGGGAACTTAAGTAGTTGGGAAATGTAAGAGGACCCTCTCCTTTCCCTCTGAGTAGAGAAACCACAGGTACATGGTTTATAGTACAACATGGGCATTTATGAGGGGTTCATTAGCCAGTGCGTAAGGCAGACACAATAACCACTGGGCCAAATAAGACAATCAATGAGCATCAACTTTCTCCCAGACAGGGTGGAGTATCTTTCATTGGATGAAATGAAATTTTAATTAAAATTAAAAACAACAACAACAAAAACAAACAAAAAACTAGATGGGGTAACTGCTGTATCGGAAGCAAAAAGGATCCCTGAGTAATCAGATCTTGGGTTCCTATATCCAGGGTGGTTTCCAAAGTTCCTATATCAAATGTGTTTCCTAAGTGGTATCCTTAAATGGGGTGGGAATTGGTCATGTCTTAATTATCTGAGTGTAGCCTGTAAATATGATTCCTCATATAAACCTTCACAGTGATTCTTCTGGGAGGTAGTAAAGGAACAGAGGAATTTTTTGAAGGAGAGATTAATCTGAATTAAATACATAAAAGAATAGACAAGGAATGAGAAATCTCTTTGAATCAGGGTTGTGTAGACAACCCTAAAATTCCTTTGATTAAAAAACAAAACGCACAGGTCAAAATTAACTGGAATAACCCATGTAAAGAATGTACACTCATTAGTAATTCACAAATGATGGAGGACAGCAGATGGGATCTGGTTTAGAAAATGCAGAACTTGAAGAAAGGGCCAAACCAGAGCAACTGCAGCGAAGGCCAGCATGGTTTAGAAGGAACAGCTTGAAGTGCAGAGTCCAAGGAGAGACAGATGAAAGGGGACTGAGGAGCATTGTCAAAGGGCTGAAATCTGAGGGATCTTTGCTCGGTACTACTCGCTTGCTCCTCTCATGCCTGTGCTCCGTGTTGAATGGTAAGGTGAGGTTCAAGGTTACCCCAGTGGGTTCAGGAAAGGCAGAAGAGATGAAAGCGACTTTGTGTTCTCTGTAGTCCGAACTGCTTGACTTTCACATTGAGAAGGTATTTACATATTACTTGAGTATATTATTAAAGCCTTCCAGATACGGGAAATGAGAAAGGCTTTGGTGACCTTGGGAACAATGAAAAGGAGGGCGGCCAAAGCTGGATGGTGCTTTGAGGGTGAACAATGTGACAAGATGGAACAAGCAAGGGTGTAATTGTTAAGGAGCTAAATCAGAGAGGATGGGGACGAGTTGAAGACACTTTGTCTCTACTTCCTGTCCTTCCCCAAAGTACAGAAGAACATGGATGGTCCCAGAATGCATTTGGAAATTGGAAATGGGAAGTAGAAGTAGGGAAAGGGGGAATTGGGCTTGATGGCCTTTTCTTAGAGGAGAATGGGATAAGGTTATCTATATGGAGAATGAATGTCTGAGGTTGAGAAAACTTAAATAGGAAAAGACTTGAAAGATCCACTAGGGACAAACCAAAGCACTGACCAGAGTGAGGGTCCAGGCAAAGTTGGAAACCAGGGATCTATGGTGCCATGAAATTCAGTGGGCTAATTTCTCCAAAAGCTCTTGGTTACATGGGTGCAGCAACAGTGAGGACTGGTGGTCTGAGTGATCCAGGGTTGGAGTTTTGTTGGGCCAACGAAGAAGCAGGTACTAGGACATGAAGGGTGCTGGTGATAACCTATCAATCAGATGATCTACCATAGTCTCTGACTGGAGGGTTCCTACCACCTACCCCAGAAGGAGTGGTTAGATGTGGAAAAAGTAAAAGCCTCCATAACCTGAAGTTTCCTGACACAGCCCATGGGCATGGAGGGGCAGTATATGGATGCTAGTCCTCTGCTTTAAATGGCCAGAAGTGGGGTGCTTGGGTGACTCAGTCACCCAAGGCAGAGCGGCTCTTAATTTCAGCTCAGGTCATGATGTCACAGTTGACGGGATCAAGTCCCATGTCGGCCTCCATGCTTGGGATCTTCCCCCCCTGCTCTAGGTCACCCGCACCTCACGTGCACACGCTCTCTAAGTAAAACTTAAAAAATGGTCAGAGGCAACAAAAGTCCGAGCCCTGTCCCTCCTTTCCTTCCTCATTTTCCTTGAGGGAGTGATAAAAAGAGCAAAAAAGTCCATAAGCAGGCCACAGCAGCAGACAGACAAAGTATAAGCCCTTCTTCTTTACCACCAAAATCAGTTGTTAATGTTCTCACCAGTTTCCAGTAACCCTGGAGAGTATATGCTAAGTGTCATTTTATTGAGCATATTGTCCCATAGCTATGGCTGAGTCTGCCATGCAGAAAGAAGTCAGCTGTTAGTCTGGCAGGTTTTGAGCTGCGTGGACCATTAAATGGCTTCCTATCCATGGGCGAGCATCCTGGAGGACAATCAAGGACATGTCCTCCAAAAGCCTAGCCTTTCTGTGGTGTTCCTAAGTATGAGAAGCGCTGGTCAGCAGGGAAGAGGTCCCTAAATTCTGCACCTGTGGGCAGAAAAGGAAAGGACTGTGGAACTCAAGGGATAAGAGAAGGTGGGTTGAGTGGGTAGAGGCCCTGCAGGGGCTGGCCACTTGGCAGCTTGTCTGGCACTGTGCTCCTCTTGGGAAGGACAGCCATCTGTGTGTGGCTGTGAGCATCCCTGTCCGTGGACACTGGCCCACTCACCTGCAGGCTGAGGTGGTGCCCAGAGGTCCTGGATTAAGACAATGCAGTATGGCAGAGGCAAAACAAACAAACAAAAAAAAGTTGGGGGGGGGGCAATTTCACTTCACCCAGGAGATGAAATGACTACAGAAACCAACGGGAAGGAAGATGTAGATTAATTCGTCAGGTTTGCCTTTGTGTCCTGGTAGGTGCTAGCCTACATTGTGATCTCCCAGCAGTGGGAGACAGAACAGGTGACCCATTGGCTTCCTGTCCTGGTTGCTTGAGTCTCTGGACCCCACTTCCTGGGCTGACTCCTGGCAGTAAGGGAGTTGGGCATAAACCCGTCAGATTCCAGAGGACAGAATCCCAGGCAGACTCCTTAGATACTTGGTTTCAGGCAGTGGAGCTGGGAATTGGCCCCAGCATAAAGGCCAGCAGAACACTGGTGTTGAGCTCATTTGATTCAGTTAATTCAGTTTGTATTTTGTAAGTTTTTTTTTCCCCCAGAAGATAGGATCTGATAGAAAAATGAAGCATAGTTCACTATTGTTTCTCTTGGACCTATGTGCATATGGCTTTTTAAAATGCCAAATGCTAGAATTTTAGAGTTATATTTGTTTCTATACGTTCAGTTCATTCCATATTGAATTGGAGTCTGCTTACAAAAACACAGAAAAGTAGAAAAGACCCAAAAGATACACTATACCACCCAAAAGTTCTAGAAAGTTGATTAAGCTAAATGCAATTTCAATAAAACTATTTTTCCCCCCCTGGAGCTAGATGTGATTTCTAAAACTCAAAGCAAGTGAAAATGGTCATGGTAAGTCTGAAAGAATGAGGGAGTTGATATAAGATAATAAATGCTATTATGTATTCTTAATCCAAAATACACCTTGGGTAAAAGAATAAACAGATGAACAAAACAAGTCCAGAAATAAACCCAAATACATATATGGGGACTCAGATTATGATAAAGTGGCATGTCAAATCAGGGGGAAAAAAGGCATAAGTAGCAATGTAGAAAGAATAAAATTGCAGGTTAAATTCTCTAAATGGCTCAAAGACTTAATCTTCCATTACTTTTATTGATTTTATATTGTTAAGAACTTAGAAAGGCAATTTTAGTAACTCAAAATTCAGAAGACCTAAAGAAGAAAAGAACATACCCAAAAACAAAAATCCCTGTGGTAAAAACCACCAATGTCAAGTGACCAGTAGTAACGTACTGGGAATACATGGATCAATCCTGAAAAGAGACAAAATGCTAATCCTGATAACTTGTTAGGAAAAAAACCCAAGAACCTTACAGAAAGGTTTACATGTTGTAACACTTAAGACACAAACACTATATTGACTCAATCCCTAAATGTCAGGACATAGGTACTATTACTGTCATCGTGCTTGGGGAACCTAAGGTACAGAGAGGTTAGTAAAAACTTGTTCTGTCACAGAGATTAGGAGCGACAGTTAGATAGCCATGCTCCAGGCTTTTACCTTATAACCCAGATCTGTGACCGACCGACCATACCAAACAAGATAGAAAATTGTCTAAAGATACTCAAAGTCCTATACAAAATATTAAGGCTACACCGAGATCCTTCCACTGTCCCTCAGTTTCTTTATCAATCTGCACTAAGAAGGTAAATTTTTGACTTGCTCGAAGGCAAGAGGTTGTACCTAGTGGCCGAGGCATTTAATTTGAGGATTTCTGTCTGCTGTCAGTTTGTGAAAACACAGGTTCTGAATACATGTGACACAGCTGGCCTTTATCCTACTATAAAAGTAGTAATGTAGAGAATACATAGTCAGGCATAGCCTTGAGGAGGGAGGCAAAAAATCTTTCTTTTTGGACCCATGGTACTAAAAAATGATTCCATGAGCTGCAAATAGATTTCTGAAATGCAAGAAAAAATTTACATAGGTGTCTTTGCCTGTCACATGAATGACTGTGAAAGAGAGTCTATTTCACTTTTTCCATCTAATCTATACTTAGACTTGTTAAAGACAGTTGGGGAATAAAGTATTTTCTCTTGTTACATGACATAAGCAAGGCAATCATTGAGGGGAAAGGGTTTGCTTATTTTATACGTTGTAGCGAAGTCATGGTTGCCTCTGATCATGGGAATTGGGTTTATGAAGGGATGATGAAATCCAAAGAACCCTGGGATCATTCTTAATCTAATGCCTCAATCTTTTCTGTCATCAATTCTTGACTCAAAGAAGCTCACGAATAGAAAGTGCAATTGATTTGTAATTACGTTCATTTGCCTCAGAATTGCATGAAAGCCTTGGCAATGGCAAAATGACCAAGCTGGTAGCAGTAAGCAGGGGAGGCAGCAGCAAATCTCAGAAACGCCAAGTGCAGGAGAAAACGAGCTATCTAGGCTGTGGTTCCCAAGGTTTGCTGTATGCTAGATTCAAGCCAACTTGGAAGGTCTGCCACCGTCTCCATGAAGCCTCTCCCATACCACAGATGGAAATGTTTCATTCTTGATCATCATCACAATATTTGGGACAAAACTATACAGAAGAATACAAGGGAAAATATGATAATCCTGCCATTTTTCCCCCTTAATTTCACCTTGTTGGCAAATGTGAAGTCCTCAGATTCTCCTTGCTAATAGATCTCCATAAATTCCTACTTTACCAGCAGGGGCTCATATCGTCCACACCATGCTGAAATCTTTTTTCACTTAGAACCATGGCCAGTTTTCCAGTTGAATATCAAATAACCCCACCTCTGTATTCTTAAGAGCTATAAAATGTTCTGTAATTAGGATAAAAACAATACAACAAACCATAATCCAACCTTCTTTTCTGCTACTTCCCAAGACTGTTGCACCTCTTAATATTGTAGGCATAGATTCTTACATCTACTTTGGTTTTTTTGTAGAACAGATGATCTGAAGTAGGTAAAATTCTAATAACTTTGGCTAGACTGTCCAAGAGCAATTCATATTCACACAAATGTGAGTACACATGGAAACACCTAGTGTGGTGCCCTACTCATTTTAACTTTGAGACAGGTGAACAATGAGACAGGTGAACAATGGTAATGCATTGTTTTAAGTTACAGTTCCGTGACTATTACAGAAGCTAAGCATTTTCTGGTCGATTTATTGTCCTTTTTTCCCCAGCATTTATCGTCCATTTTGTTCCTGTTCATATTTTTCCTAGTTTTTTTATGGGTTGTCTTTTTGTTTTTCAAAATGTAGGTACTTACTGTAGGTTGGAAATGTCAACCCTTGGTCTCTTCATACACACAGAAATTTTTCTTTTGACTGTTCATATTGATTTTTTAGCCATAAAATTTTTTCTCAGGTACTCAGGTATGTCTGGATATTGACAGTTTGTGCATTTTTTTGACTTAAAAAGCTATTTCACTACTAAGTTCTTTTAAAGTTATGGAAAAGTCTGTGATTTTGGCCTCAAGGTGAACGAGGAAATGAAACAACCTTAGAAGGATTATTTATGATATATTAATAGAAATATCAGTGAAATGATTTGGGATAATGAAAGGAATGGAAAAACCAGCTAATCCAAACTGCTGGGATGGGGTGAAGGAAATGAAGGCCTTGTACAATTGAGTAAACCTGAGAAAGGGAAAATGAGCTACTACAAAGGAAAGCATATGAAATAGAAGAATAAAATTGTCAATTGTGACAGTAACATAGGCTGAATTTCTTCCTCAAAAGGCAGAGGTAGGCAGATGGTGTGTTAAACACAAGTTGTGAAAATATAAAAGGAACAATGACAAAAATGAGAGGAGAAAAGATGGACTGGACAATTTCAAATGAGGAAAAGGTATGGTAATAGTAGTTTGAAATAAAGCAGAACTCAAGGCCCAAAGCCTTGTCTCAGGAGTTAGGGAGATCAAAAATTGGAGTTAGGGCTACCAAGGCAGCCAGGATTTCAGGAATTAAGATTCAGGAGTGAAGGGAGCACAAAGAATGTATTAACGTTATCCACTTCTGCCAAGTAGTCATATACCAGTTAGTTAGAGGAATAGACTGAGAGGCTGAGTAACTGAAGAGTCAGCAGCAGTCCTTAAAGTGCTGAGAAGATAGGTGGTCAGAGTTGCGCAAAATGGAAAACGCTTGAGGCTTTCATTTGAAGTCATGAAGGACTATACCCTTAGGTATAAGGGTAAACTAAAAATAAGTGCTTATGAAGTCAGACTAAAATAAACTCAATCCCTGATTGGATTAAGGGGATTATTGTAACTGCCTGCTGAAGCTAAAGAACCCCTATCAAGAGAGAATGTTCACAATTTTTCTCAGTGTCCAGTATTAAAAAAAAAATTACCAGGCATACTAAGAGCCAAAGGGAAAAAAGATCCCAGAAAATAGAAATCCCCAGGTAATTCAGCTATATAGACACCTGTGATTCAGTATTTAAGAAAACTGTTAAAAACATGGAGAATTATTCCAGAGAACTAAATACATACAAAAGGAATTTGATGGAAATATCAAAACTGAAAACACAGTGAACTATTAAGGCTATAATACGTAGGTTGAACAGCAAATTAGAAGTAGCTGGAGAGAGGATTAATAATCCAGAAGAAAATGCAGTAAAACTGCCCAGACTAAAGACTTAAAGATGAAAAGTAGAAAAGTTGAGTCCTAACCATGAAAGTTCCACCATCCCTGAAACTGGAGTCCAAGAAATGTGTTGGGGGGAGAGAATGTGGCAGAAGCAGTACTTGAAAAGACAATGGCCAATAGTGTTGCTAAATTAACAAGACATTGAGTAACAAATACAATAATAGATAAAAGGACCATGCAGGACAAAACCAAAGCTAAACCTCATGTACGCCCATCATAGTAAAATTGCTAAGATACAAAGAAAAAATCCCAAAGCAGCAAAGGGTAGCAAGAGATATGGTGGTTTCTAAGGAACACCACTAAGTCAGCTGAGTTCTCACAATCAAACAAAATCCTAAAAACTAGAATTGGAGAATGCCACTTCTAAGTTGCTGGAAAACTAGAAACTTGGAAATAGTGACTGGGCAAAAATCCTGCTTGAAAAAAGACAGCAAAATAAAGGTGTTGAGAATAATAAGCTGAAAGAAAACTACATCCTTAGGCTAAAAGAAATTCTTCAGAAGTAAGGAATATGAGGGCCAGCAGAATCATGGAAATGACCAAAGTAATGAACAGCAACAGAAATGGTTAGTATATGGGAAGTAGGGAGAAGAACACTTGAGTCCTAGGGGTTTTAAAAGGATTCTTAAAATTAGGAAATAGGAAAAAATAATAGGAAATCTAGGGGTACATGGGTTAAATTATTCCAAAGGTTTTCCACTATCCAACAAATACTAAGGTAATTTGTGTTGTACTCTATTAGGTAAAAAAAAAAAAAAATGAATATTAAATCACTAAAAGGATTTAAAAGAAATAACAAGCTTATAAAGGGAATAATGAATGAATAATTCTTGATGAGGCCACTGAAGCAAGGATAGAAACCAGAATATAGAATAAATGTGATAGGGTGCCTGGGTGGCTCAGTCGGTTGAGCGTCCAACTTTGGCCCAGGTCATAATCTCATGGTTTGTGAATTCGGTCCCTGCATCAGGCTCTGTGCTGACAGCTCGGAGCCTGGAGCCTGCTTCCGATTCTGTCTCCCTCTCTCTCTGCCCTTCCCCCACACATGCTCTGTCTGTCTCTGCCTCTCAAAAATAAAGAAAATAATAAAAAAATTTTTTTAGAATAAATGTGAAGATACAAAGAAAAATAACTGGGTAAATTTAAACCCAAATACTGCATATATGGGTTACATGAAATATAAATGGAGTAAATACTCCAATTAAAAGGTAAAGATTGGATTACAAAGAAAACTATTTGCTGCTTAAAAGCAATATACTTTATTAAATCAAAAAAGTAACAGTAGTAAGATGGAATAAGATAGATCCAAAGAATGATAACCAAAAGGGAACTGGCACAGCTATACTAAGATCAGTTGACTTTGATGTTAAGGCAAGAATTGCATTTAATAATAATCAGTATGATAGAAAATTTTAACTTTGTAATTACTAACCCAAGGCAAGGTAGAAAATGTAAATAACCACTGAAGAAAGGTTAGGGTTGCAATTAAAGATAACATTTGAAAAGGTAGCAGGAAGAGAGATTTGGAATTAAATTCTATATTAGCTTTTAAAGAATGTTCCTACTTAAATAAAGACCATGGTGGAAGGGGGGAGTAATGCCCCAAATTTACTTACTGTAGCTAGAAAAAGAATCTTTCTAAGAAAAACTAACAAGGTCCTCCAAAAACAATTTCATTTAGGAACGTATTGCAGGAATGCAAGGGCAGTTCAAATTCAAATCTAGGAAGAAAACAAGATACCAGTTTTTCCCCTTCAGTTTATTGATCTATCAATAGATGCTTAAAAGGCTATGTTCATTGGTACAAGAACCCTATGACCCAGTAATTGTGCTACGAGGCATTTATCCAAGGGATACAGGTGTGCTGTTTCGAAGGACACATGCACCCCCATATTTATAGCAGCAATATCATAATAGCCAAAGTATGGAAAGAGCCCAAATGTCCATCAATGGATGAATGGATAAAGAAGATGTGGTATATATATACAATGGAGTATTTCTTGGCAATCAAAAAGAAATGAAATCTTGCCATTTGCAACTACGTGGATGGAACTGGAGGGTATGATGCTAAGTGAAGTTAGTCAAAGAACCCGTTATTTTGTATACACAAAATTCCATCTCAACTAAGTATCTAAATGTAAAATAGAAATGGAAACACAAGAAAATTCAGAATAGTTAGGCTAAGCTCCTTTGGGTTCTTAAGAATTTTTTCCCCCAACTGTCCTCTACTCAGCCTTACATCTCAGACCTGCGATATAGAGCCTAGGTAAACTCCATTTTTGTCTTCTTACCTGCCTTCCCCCACCACCTTGTTGGAGGTCTTCAAATACATAACTTGGTCCATTCAGTGCTAAGCACATAGTAGCTATGCTGTAAGCATGGCTTCATTGATGATGACCCCTATTAGCACTCCCACAACCTTTGCAGCCTGCCTTCCTCCTGGAGTGATGGCTGAATGGAGTGATGTCGTCCTGTGCAACCTCTCTGCACTTGATTTCCTGTAGGGTGCTTTAAACATTGCCGGGTTGGTAGTCTTTGCTCAGAAACAGCCCTTACTTCTAGTGCTATTGAGCTTGACTAAGATGGGGCAAGGGCTGTTAGTACAGCAGAAGGTAAAAGATGGGTAGTGCTCCTAGTGTCTGTCTCACCAATGGGACAGTGTACAAGGGTAAAACTTGACTATAGCATGGTTTACTTCATTTGAATTATTGCCTACTTTTGCTAATTACCTCTTGCTATTTGTTTCAGTCCTCCTCAACCCTAGTTGTACTCTTAGAATCACCCTCCCATAGAAGAATTAAATCACAATGCTCCCCAGGGGTGCAGCTGGGATTGAGAGTCACTAGTCTTTCTCTTGAAAGTGAGCGAGTCTAAGATTGCATAGATGCAGAAACAACAAACTTTGGTAAAGCAAATATGGTTTTATAAAGAAGGTGGTCATTCAGCAGTAAGTGCAGGGCTTGGTGCCAGAAGGGTGGGAGTCCCAGTCCCACCATTAGTTGGAGAGCTGATCTGGCAAGCCCACAAGACCTTTCATTGCTCTGGCTCCCTAATTGATCAAATAAGCTTAATGAGATCTATCTAGTTCAAACTGCAATAGGAAATTTAAAGTGGAAAATAGAAGACTCTACACAACTTAAAAAATCATGCAGATTGTTAGCATTTCCATCATAATTTGGCACGGTCCTATGTGCTAGCTGTGGGAGTCCTTTTGGCTAGCTGTGCAGGAGTCTTTTCACTTATTGAACCCTACTTCCCTCATCCATAAGATGGAGTTACCTATTCTGCAGAGGAATCTGTAGCAGCAAGGCAAACAATGGGAACTCAAAAAAAAACCCATCCTCGTGTTAGCTATGAACTAGGATTTCTATTACACGCTGTGGGGTAGACTCAAGCCTGCTATCAAATCCCATAGTCTCTCATGTTAGTAGATGCTGGTACCCATGTGACCATAAGCAGGTGCAGTGTTATTGCCTGTGAAGTTCTGCAGCTTTAAAGTAAACCCTGGGGGAATCTGGTTATAAACCAAGTCTGCTGAGGTGACAGGTGCAACTGACTTAGTTACCTGGGAGCTGCCCCTCTGGCTTCCATTACCCGGGCTTTCCTGTTTGTTGGGTGTGTGACAGAACATCAATCCTGGTGAGCGGTGAATGTGTGTGATCAACATAAGGGGGTTGAGATCTTCTGGGGTGTGGTGGCATAACAGGACCAGGGTTTACAGAGGCATGAGGCAGGCAGAAACGTCTTGACCCTGAGCAAGTACTGCCTCTGCAAGTCTTCTGTCCTGTGCCTCTGAGTTACAGAATCCAGCACCTTTCCCCAGTCTCCAGAAGCTGTGTGTTGTTCAGCATGGGGATCTGTAGTCTTAAACTGACCACAGTCTGGTGATGACAAATGCTGAGGTCTCCGGGGGAATTGTAGAGAACTGAGTTCGAAAGTGTGAGATGGGGAAAAAGCATCTGGAAGTGGCTTTGGCACAGTTAGGTCTAATTTTGGCGCTGTAGGTATGTATGGTCTTAACTGTGAAAGCTTGACATTGTCAGCCAGTGACGTTAATAGACTTTGCTTCCTAAAGCAAACCTGATAATGACTACATTATACCTTCTCTGGCAACAACAACAGCAAAAAAACACCCAGAGATTCAGGGTGTCAGGTTTCAGGGCAACAAAACAGGACCAGTCCCTCTGGAAGGTGTGACCTGTCCTTTCAAATGAGACCCTGAAATCCTGTACCCAACTTACCCACTGATATGGTCCAAACAGCAATTATTTTCAGGAATGCCTTAGTTCTGGAGTTGAATCGGCTGTGATGGATGGGATTCTGGATGGCAACGTAGCGATCCAGCGAGATGGCACAGAGGTGCATGATGGAGGCCGTGGAGAAGAGCACGTCCAGGTAGATCCAGACAGCACAGAGTTTGCTAGGTAGAGGCCACCGATAGCCTGTGATGCAGAAGGTTAGCGTTAGTAAGGGACCTCTGGCCTCTTGGTGGGTGGCACTTACCGTGCCGGAAGGGTTTCCATTCTGGGCAAAGGCACAGGTGCTGGCAAAGGGCAATTACCACGGATTTTCAACATATTAAAAAGCCTTAAAAAAATTGTGTTTACAATAAGCCCATACTAGCTGAGGAACACAAGGTTTGGAAATTTCTTGTGGCTGCAGTTAGGCCAGGGTGTTGTGGTTAACGTGGGTTGTCTTCAGGGTTTCTCTTGATCTATCTCCTCTGCCTAACGGAATTGACCTTTATTGTCTTTAATGAGCTAGCAGCCTCGATGTATTTTGAGCCCCTCTATTGAAGCTCCTCTTGTAGTGCACTGCCTTCAGTTCACCTCTTACACATGTTGTAGGGTCCCGGAGGTTCGACCCACCTGCGAATCACTAGAACCCCTCAGTCTTCCACAGTGATTGCATTTGGTGGTCTCCCAATCAATGCTATTGGTGTGAATGAATAAATGATTAAAAGGTCCAGATGGACAATATTTTTATTTGGAAAGACAAAGTAATTACATAATATTTGGGGATGTTTAACTCCAGTTTGGAATGTGCCTGTGGGTAGGGGAAACCTGCAGAAAAGCATGGTGTTCTTGCCCTGACCATTGTTTCAGGGAAGTGGCTCTCAAACTTGAGGGAGCCTCAGAATTTCCTTGATGGGGTCTTAAAATGGTACTGCCGGACCCCACCTGGAGGTCCTGATGATGTGAATCTGCAGTGGGGCAGAAGAGTCATTTCTAACAAGTCACCAGGTGGTGCTGCTGGTCGAAGGATCACATTTGGGCAGCAGCTGCTGCCGCAGTGGTTGTCAGCCCGCCGCCCCCCCCCCCCCCCCCCACTTTGCAATCAGCTTGGAGAGCTTTTCTCTAGGGTCCCGGGGCCTAGGGGTGTGGGTGGAGGTGGGCCCCAAACAAAGTGTTGCAAATCTGTCCCTGATGATTCCAATATGAAGAGCTCTGCGGGAGGAGGGTCCATAAGGCATATTTGAAGTGCCCTGTCTTTGTTGGAGAGGGATTCAAACAGGTAAACCTGTATTAGTTTTGATAGCTGTGTAAGCAGTGATGTTGCATCTGTGTGCTTGTGAAAAGGCAAGTCCTAAAGATTGCCTTTCTTTGCGATATTCCAGACTCACAAAGCTGAATGAACTACATTCGCAAACAGACTCTGTGAAAATGCCATCACCTATATTTAGGAAAGTAAAGGGTGCAGGATACCAGCCTAACATAATGCTGTTCACTCTGATTATTTGGAGGGGGAAAAAACCAACAACGAAAACCTAAAACAGGAGCGTCTTCATTTGCAGTGCCTAGAGGGAAGCCCCGCTCCGTCTGGTCGGAACTGATGTTAGCCTCTGGAGTTTGCTCTGCAGGGAGGAGGCAGTTGGGGCGGGCCTAGTCTGGTTTCCGAGGCAAGGATAGAGAGGGAGCGTTTCCTCACCCTGCGGTGGTGGGTTCGGGGAGAGGTCCAACTCCTGCTGGAACAGGCTGCACGCGGAGTGGTCGCCGCCAGGGGGCGCAGTTGGATCCCGAGCGGGAGGCCCTGGCCAGGTCCTAGCTTCTTAACCCAGCTGGCGGGTGCCTGCCCCCCACCTGCCACTGGGGTCACCCGCCCCCGCCCCGCGCTGTGGTTTTGGTTCCCTGACAGAACCTCTGGGAGTCGTCCGCAACTCCCGGAGTTCGCCTTCTAAGGGGGTGGGGTTTGAGGAAGCCAGAACCTTTGCAGCCTGTCTGGGAAATGACGGCGAATTTAATGAAATCATCCCGGTGTGACATTTGAGTGGCCAAAGGGAGGCTGGCCTTGCAAGGAAGCATTATCGACCCTGTGCAAACCGGCGCCTGCTCTGCGTTGCCCATCTCCCTCCTCTTCCAGACTCGGCGCTGGGGTGATACATATATAGCCCCTAAGACCTGGCCAGAAAAATCCCCTCTTACACTGACCATAATGTATTTCCAGCTCTGAGTGACTGTGTGCCTATGTCAGTCTAAATATTGTTTTAAAAAGAAACCCGGCTGTATTACTCCTGACTTGAAAACCTCACATTCTGCTTTCTGCTGAAGCCGTCCCAGTGTTTGCTGACTTGCTAAGAGGTCTGACTCTTTGAAACTGTTGGAGACAGCAGGATTAATGTCTTCCCTTTTGTTTTCTACCCTCCAAACCAGACGGGAGGAGTTGGTGTGGCTGTGTTTTTAAAGAGCGGAGGGCATAATTCAGAGGCACACTTCCGAATTAGCTTCTCTGGGTAGGAACAACTGACACTGGAGTAATTCATTTATTCTAAAGGAGAATCTGCATATTTTAACATCACACCCGCTGCACCACTGAGATTGTCTCTGCACATGTTTGTTCTAAGGCAACTGGGAAGGTTTTACCACTCCAGTGGAAGTGCTGAAAACTGTGACAAAGATACCACTGTGCTTTGTCCCGGAGGCTGGAATACTTGGGAATCTACAGAAGTGAAAATCAAGGGGATTCAGAAGGACAGATTACTGCTTTATGACTTCTTTGGGGGCATTTAAAATTACTAGATGAAATGTACGTGTCCCAAAGCCCCAAACTCTCCAATAATAGTTTGTCAGATTGTGTAATATGTGAAAGTTCACTTTAAATTTAAGGAGTATGACACCGTAGACCCTTGACTATAAATAAGCCCTGGTGTTGAGTTTGTCCCTTGAGCCCCAGCTCATCTGCTCCTCACATGCACATGCTACTACCAGGGTGGGTATAGCTGGGAAACTAACGCCACTCACCATATAGGATGGTTAACATGGACACGGGCATGACAAGGAAACCCAGCAGCATATCAGCTATGGCAAGTGACATCAGGAAATAGTTGGTGGCGTTCTGCAGCTTTTTCTCTAGGGACACTGCCATGATGACGAGTATGTTTCCAGCAATGGTTAGAATAATCACTACAGCTGTCAACAAAGCAGACCAGTTTTTTTCCTGGAGATGAAGTAAGGAGAAGCAGGGTGGTGAGAGGCAGCCCTCACAGGAAAGGTTGGTTCGATTTTCCGAGTCCACTGTCCAGTTAAATGCATCTGAAGTGTTAGCTTCTCCGTTGTTAAAGTCATTATTGTAGAGCCTTGTGTCGTCATGTAATTGCACTAAGGAGTTTGTAGTGGAGCTCAAGGAAGCATTTTCTTCAAAAAGAACATCCATTGCTAAGCCAGAATTTGTAGCAGCTGAAGTAAAGGAAAACTAACAAGTCAGAGCCTCAGCCCGCCATTCATCTTTCTGTCCTCACGCTCTGTCACACGGAAGCGGGTGTACATGCTGGGCTCCTTGGGTTGCCTTTTTTCCCTCATGATCACAATGGTTGTTGAGGAACTGCAGTGGCTTCTTCTATTTCTTTCCTTTACAATGTTAGGGGAGTCTTGTTGGTTGCATTTTTTTTTTTTTTCCTTCAAAGCAAGGT
Organism: Acinonyx jubatus; assembly: GCF_027475565.1. Classification (NCBI taxonomy): domain Eukaryota; kingdom Metazoa; phylum Chordata; class Mammalia; order Carnivora; family Felidae; genus Acinonyx; species Acinonyx jubatus. The sequence continues at coordinate 23,875,952 of NC_069380.1, read as the reverse complement.
CAAAAAAGCAGAATGAACTTTTTAACAAAGGTTGCAGAGTTTTGAGGATTCAGGAAGAAACAAGGTGATCCTGGCCAGAAAAGAAAAGTTTGGTGATTACCAGGAATCTCCCTGAGCTCTACCTCATTCTGTTGGTTATGTTGATCACACTAGTTTAGCCACAGCAGTATTAAAATAGCATGCAGTCCAAAACAGTGGGGCGGGAGGCATTCTACATTAAGAAAATCCGTTAAAAATACATCCAGTGTTAATCCCATAGTAATTGAATCTAGTTGGGGTTATAGTTCTAAGTCTGAGGCTGAATGTTGGGAATTTCCCAGCTGCTGTCGGGAATTTCCATTTGCATTATTCTTAGTTAATAAAAGAAGGAAAAAAAAAAGTCTTAAGCAAAGATCAGACAACTTTCCACGCTAGCAATTCTCATGGAAATGATAACATTTTGGCCAAGCACGATTTCAAGCCAGAAAGAAAATCGCACGGCAGTAAAATACAGCAGCATGAGAACTTACATTTGTCTTCAGGGTCCCCACGTTAGACATACTTTGCTGTTCTGTGACTTGCCGCATCTCTCATGGTAAGTAAGCGAGCATAGAGTCCCTTCTTGAGCATCGACCAGCATAATAGAATAGTAATTTGATTTCTGTTTTGCTGACTTCAAAAACTGCATGCACGAGTAGAACCACTTCCAGCGCTGCGCGGTCTGTGTTTGCTGGCTCTGCCCCCACTCAGCTGGGTTGCTCCCTCCCTGTGGGGCTTGCCTGAGCCAGGCACACGTTGAGAAATCATTCATGAGCCCCTCTCAAAGTCGCACAAAAGAAATCCCGCAGGAAAGTAGGGAGAGCTGCCTGTGCCCAGGGATTCGTGGTTTCCACGGGAATGGACCAGCTCTCCGGCTGCCTTGTTCACTTCACCAGACCTCCCTCTATCTGCATGTCATAAACTGCAAGGTAGCAACAGCCAGGGAGGGCGGACCAAAGAGGCTTTTTTTTTTTTTTTCTTTTTCTCTTGTTTCTCCTTTTTGCTACACGTTAACACTGGGAAGTTTTCTATTGTTAGAAACGGGAGAAATCGCCTTCTGTACAGATGGCTAAAGCAGGTAAGCTGCTCTGTGGTGTTTTTAGGGTGAAGAGCTAACATAAATAAGGCTAGAAAATGGCATATCCCGGGAGCGCTGTAAGCATGCCATGCTTCCGTCCAGAGCCCGTAAGCGCTTATGCCCGAAGCGCAGCTACTGACGTCAGTGACTTGGGCTCAGAGTGGCCAAGCACCTCTTGGGCGATACTCAAACCGTTTGTAGCATTTTTAGTTCTTAAAAGCATAACACCATTCAACTAACTTTGTCCAGACTTGTACCGCCTAGAAGTAATTAAAAATCTCACATGTGGAAGACAGAGTTAGTTTCTCAGAGAATTTTGAAGGCCTCCTGCCTTCCTTGTAAACCAAACAAAATGCGCCTTCTATAGTTTCTAAAGAAAGCAGCTATATGGCAGACGCAGAAGCGTATGTATGCATATACACGCTATCTGCTTATTTTTACAGAAGAAAACAGGAGTCTTTGCTGAATAGCACAGTTTTCTCGGTTTCTGTCCATTGTCTTCACATTGTCTCTGGACACATTCCATCCCTTGAGTCCCTTCAACATGTCTTGGGACAAACCTGTACCTTCTTAGCAGATGGTTTCTCTCAGCTCTTGACTTAGACATTCAGCTGCCTGACCCCCTTTGTCTGTGCCCTAGAAGACCTTGACTGTGCACCTTTCTCCCTACCCCGTGCCCACTTCTTGGTGCTTATCTCCACCCATTCTCTTAGTCACAGAATCAGCATCTCTACAGACAGCTGGCTGTTAGCAAGACTCTTCATTTGTTCTCACTGCCAGAACTTTGTCCACAATGCCACTTGGGTGGACTCAGATGTCCTATCCTCCGGCCCATGCCCTACAAGCTTGCTGGGCTGGAGCGTCTCCTTAGTGGGATTTTCCCTTTCTACCACCCTCCTCCCCCTCTGCATTCCTCAGAGAAGGAGGGGGGTGATGCCGGGCACCTAGAGCAGGCAGCAGAGAGCTGGGCTCTGGGTCATGACTCCTTGGTTTTGAATCCCGGCTCCTTGACTCAAACAGCAGAGCCCTGGACAATCCAGCTGTCCTCCTTGAGACTCCGTATCCTCCCTTGTAAAAATGGGATAATTGTAGTACCTCCCTCATGGTGGCAATGAAACTAAAAGGAGGTCATGCATATAAATAATTAACCCAACATGCTTAAAGGATGTTGTTAATGTCAGTGGCTTCTATTAATACTAGTGTTGACTTTATTAAAACAAAATTGACCTCACTCCCAATCAACTTGTGCTTCCATTCGTTCAGTCTCTCCCTTGTGAGGCACAACTCCGGTCTCTTCTGCCCCCACCGTTCCCACTTCCCAGGCCTGGATTCCTGTTTTCTTCTATAGGCAGCCTGAGTGCAAGTGAACTTGCAGGTTGTTCCTTTCGAAGCATCTGTACTTGCAGTTCCCTGTGTCTGGAATGCTCCCCACCCCCCTCATAGTATCCATCTGGCAAATTCCTACTCCATTGTCAAGGCTCAGTTCCAGAGGTAAGTCCTCTGAATCCCACTCTTGACACTCACTACCTGTGTGACCTTGAGAAGCTGCTTCATCTTTGTGCCTGAATTGCCTCATCTATAAATAGGGAAAAATCGTATCTACCTTAGATAATTGATGTCAGAGTTAAAATGTACCAGGCATGGGGTACCTGGGTGGCTCAGTCCGTTGAGCACCCGATTCCTGATTTTGGCTCATGTCGTGACCTCTCAGTTCATGAGTTTGACGCTGCATTGGCTCTGTGCTGATGGTAAGGAGCCTGCTTGGGATTCTCTCTCCCTCTCTCTGCCCCCTCCCCCAAATGTGTACGTATGCATGCTTGTGTGCGTGCACTCTTGCTCTCTCTCTCTCTAAACAAAAAATCACCAGACACGTGTAAACTTAAGAGCTCTGTAAAGGCTGGTTGTTGGCTTACGGTTATCAAGCTTTCCATGGCTCTCCTTCTCCCATATGTAGGCCCCTTCAGCTTTCTATTTTATCAGGGCTCACATTGCATGTGGGCAAAGACTAGGTTTGTCTTGTTGATGGCTGTACACATAGTGCTTAGATTTGTTTGTTGAAAGAAACGTGTGACTGATAAATACCTGTTCACATGTCTGTCTGTATTAAATGGTGAACTTCTTACCTATCTTCAAGGCTAAGCATGGTATCTCCCGCTGAATTTTGAAAGAATAAATGAATTGACAGCCTGTATTAAAAAGCAGAATCAGGGGGAAACAAAGAATCTCTAGTTCCTTTTTCATTACTTTGCCCAATGAGATACTAATTTAATCTTAAGAGAAGTGTGATTGAAAAATACTTTGTTATAAAATTAAAGCTTTCTGATGATACATTTTGTTTTATGGATTACTGTGTTTTTCTTAGAGAAATCTGATCTCAGGCTTCATGTCTTCATGAATAGGTAGGTTTGCAATCATGGCAAAGCCAGTCCATGAATTTCTTGGTGTACGATTTATATTGCAAAAATAATTGTCAGTAGCCTTTGGGGTTATTCACAACTGTATGAATACTTGTGCAAAACTCAGAGCCTTGGCTACTGTGCTTAAGCAGAGCTTGTGTATTAATAGGGTGGGGGTGAGATTTGGTAGGAATGGTTTCTTAAAGGTCAGACACTGTTGAGTTGGGAAGAGGGTTGTAGGTTGGCTGCTATGGTGAACACTGATGTGCAGCCCGGCTTCTCCTTCAGAGGTACTCGTTTTCCCTGTTGCTGGAAGTGTTGATAACTGATGGCTCTCAGTGGATTCTCGTTGTGAAAATTAACCTCCACCAAAGAGGCCATTTTGCCCATAGTCCTGCCTCTCCCCTGGGGTCTGCTGTGAGGATACAAAAGTCTGGTTCCCTTGCCTCAGGACTGGACGATGCTGAGGGACCATCCTGGTATACCAGAGCCTCCATGACATCTGCTGAGGCCTCTGTTGGGACTACACCATAGTTAATCTCCTCCCTCTCCCTTGTCCTGCCTCTCTCGCTGCCCTGCAGATACGGATCTGGAGCTCTAGGCATTCCTTCTCGTGTACACAAGTGTGTCTCTTGCACACAAGTGTGGCTTCCTAGGGAACCTAAAGCTTATATTTAAAAAATAAAAAAAAAATTTTTAACGTTTATTTATTTTTGAGAGAGAGTGAGCAGGGGAAGGGCAGAGAGAGAGAGGGAGATACAGAATCCAAAGCAGGCTCCAGGCTCTGCACTGTCAGCACAGAGCCCGACATGGGGCTGAACTCACGAACCTCAAGACCAGACCTCAGCCCAAATTGGCCACTTAACTGACTGAGCCACCTAGGCACCCCCGTACGGCCTATATTTTTTTCTATTATTTATTTTTTTAATTGTCCCATTTTATTATTTTTAATATAATTTATTGTCAAATTCGCTTACATACAACACCCAGTGCTCATCCCAGTAAGTGCCGTCCTCTATGCCCATCATGGGTGGGGGTGGGGGAAGAAAGGCCTATATTTTTAAACTTGTGTTTTTAATGCTCACTCTGGATGAGCTTATTTAGGGAAAATAGAAAAAAAAAAGTATATTGATGAATATACTATTCTCCGGGCAGCTGGGAGGCTCAGTTAAGCCTCCGACTTTGGCTCAAGTCATGATCTCACGGTTTGTGAGTTCAGCCCCACGTTGGGCTCTGTGCTGACAGCTCAAAGCCTGGGGCTGCTTCAGATTCTGTGTCTCCCTGTCTCTGCCACTTCCCCGCCTTGTGCTGTCTCTCAGAAATTAAACATTATAAAAATACGTTATTCTCATAATCTAGAAGTTCTTTATTGGACAACTGGCTTTACAATATACTTCCACAAGGAATTTAAGGCCAATAACCCCCAAAAGAAACTTCCTTGGGGCACAATTACTTGAGTTCCTAATTGGGCCTTCTTTCAGGATATGTTTTGCAATGTTCTGTTTATTCTGGGAGGGTTCACCAAAAGATGATTGCCTAAATCAGATGTTGACTTTTTTTTTTTTAATGGGTTGCAGTGGTATTTGCAACCTTGAATTTTCCTACAGTCAAAAGTGAGTGGCTTCTGAAACATGAGTGCTTTACAGATATTAGTAGATGTGTGAGGGAAATTGTTGAGCAAGTAAATCGGGAGTAGAATGCATCCTATTGCCTCCTCTTAGATATCTGCAGTGTACTGTAAACCTAACATATGCAGTGAGGGACTGTGCAGTGAAGAGATTTGCTCACAATTACCTTTCTCAATTCCGATCTGTCCCCCACAACACTCATTTCAGGCCCCTTTCGCTCATTTAAGGACTGTAAAACTAAAATGTAAAGATCCTAAGCATATAGTTCAAGTTTTGACGAGCATCCACTGGTGTGACCATCCCACAAGTAAAAAAGCCACCATTGCCATCACTTCTGAAATTTCTCTCCTCCTGCTCTTCTCACCTTGATTTAAATGGTAACCTATAGTATATACTGATTTTTGTTCTGGCTTCTTTTGCTCAGTAGTATGTGAGATTTACCCATGTTGCTGTAAACTTTCTGTGGATCGTAGCCTGAAAAACTGTTAAATGACCTGTATGTTTGGGAAGTCATTTATTTCCTCTTGTTCAAAGAAACCTAGGCCACATCCTTGGTGCAGTCTTCCTAGGTTTCTCTTCAGGGCCATGTCAACCTTCACCTCTGCTCAGTGGACTATGTCTGATTTTATTCTGAAATGGCTGCCTAGAATTCTTCAACTCTGTTCTTAAGAATATATCCTTGAGATTTAGGCTGTCCAAATCCTACTAATAGTCTGAGAATGAGAACAATTTTCTTTAAATTTTTACTTAGAAAATTTTTTAACATTTATTTTTGAGAGTGAGAGACAGACAAAGCGTGAGCAGGGATGGGGCAGAGAGAGAGGGAGACACAGAATCCGAAGGGGCATCCAGGCTCTGAGCTGTCAACATGGGGCTCGAACCCACGAACCGTGAGATGATGACCTGAGCCGAAGTTGGCTGCCCAGCGGACTGAGCCACCCGAGTGCCCTGAGAACAAATTTTAACAGAAGATTTCCCAAATGATAAATGATCCATCCCTTCCTTTGGATGCTCTAGTTCTCAGGTTTAGAACAAACCAGACCACTTGATGACTGCATGCTTAAAAAGCAAGGTCTTAAATTGTCCTCCCTTACACCATTGACTTAGGTCAAAAGAAGCAATTACTTGGAATTAGCTAATCACTGTTCTCTGTTAAATATTTGCACAGTGGTGTTTAGTTTAACAATACTCCTAACAGACAACCTTTGAGTGCTATGTCAAGCCCTGTTGTAGTGCTGAGTAGAACATTAAAGATAAGATTCCTTCCTTAATTCATAAACTTAATAGTTGGTGGCAGCAAGTTGGAGTTCAGGGGTATAGGGAGGAGGTATAAACTTGGTGATCCGTGGCATTGTGGTGGTACTTAAAGTATGAAACTTGGTGGGAACGCTGAGGGAAGGAGTGGAAACATAAGGGAAAAGAGGTTTGAGGAATGGGCCCTGGATTTTTCCAATATTTTGACGTTGGAGCAATCTAGGGGGGAACTACTCAAGCAGAATGAGTAGCACTCAGTGAATTAGGAGGGACAAAGGTACTATCCCAGAAGTCAGATAAAAAAAAGGGGTGAGGGGGGAATATACTCAACTGTCCAATGCTCTGATTAGCTGAGTATGAGATAGAAGAAATGACAATCACATTTGCCAAAATGGAAACATTTGGCTTTGACTGTAACTGGAGTAGTTGGGAGTAAGAGCCCAACTATGTGGATACAAAAAAAATATAGGAAGACGGGAAGAAGTGATAAATATAGACAGAGATAACTACTTTGATAATCTAAATGGAATTGCAAATGATGGGATATGAGGCAAAGAGAATTTTTTTTTCAAGATAAAGATAAATTATACTGTGTTTTTGTGGTGATAGGAATGATCCCGAAGAAAGGAAGAAATTGACCATGCAATAGAGGCAGGAAATAATTGCTGGAATGACAGCTTTGATTTAGAGACAAGGAATGGATTTTAAAGATTTTAAGGAGGTAGAGGATTCAACAAAAAATCTTTAGAGAAATGGTAAGACCACTTAGGGGAGTATGGTGTCTTGGAACCCAAAAGAAGAAAGTCTTCTCAAGAAAGAGGCTAAGAGGTTCATGAATACTGAGATGTCTATTAAGATGAAAGCACGGAAGAGTCCATTGGATTTAGCAACATGAGTTTGGTGATAACCTTGATAAGATCCCTTTCATTGAAAATGTTAAAATACACACGAACAACATGGGTTGATAGCAGGGGGTGAATGGGAGGTGGATAGCATGTGACACGTGAGAAAACCAAGTGTCTAAAGGTGACTATGAGGTTTTAGATCTGAGCAACTGGGTGGGTGGAGTGGTCCTTAACCGAAGTGGGGCAGGCTTTTAGGAGGTACAACTTTTAGAAAATTTCAGACCAGTTTGGGGCATGTTAAACTGGAGATGAATTATAACAAATAACAATGTCCTAAAACACAAGTGAATGTAAAAGTCTGGAGGAGAATGAGGGAGATTGAAGTTGGAGATACAAATTAGGATATTGTGAATATATAAGTGATGTTGAGAGTCATGAAATACTTGAGAAATCATCCCATCTAAGGAGAGTAAGAAGCTGTCCAAGGACAGAATCCAGAGATTCTTTAACATTTAGAGGTGAGGGAAATGAGGAAGAACCCACAAAGGACAGTGGGGTGGAGGTGATGACGAAGGAGAAAAAGGCAAGAGTGTGGTGTCCTGGGAGCTAAGACAATAGAATATATTTAAGAAATTTATTTACATTTATGTATAACATAGAGGGTGTAACATAATGATTTAAAAACTGTAGGGGCACCTGGGTGACTCGGTTGAACATTGGCTCTTGATTTTGGCTTCCGGTCATGATCTCACGGTTTGTAAGACTGAGCCTTGTGTCAGACTCTGCACTGAGTGTAGAGCCTGCTTGGGATTTTCTCTTGCGTGCTCACGTGCGCTCTCTCTCTGCCCCTCTCCCCTGCTTGCATGCACTTCTGTCTTTCAAAGTATATAAACTTTAAAAAATACTTTAAAAATTCTGTACGTTACCCAGTGCTCATGATAAATGTACTCTTAATCTCTTTTACCTGTTTGACCCAGCCCTCTCCCAAACTCCCCTCTGGTAACCACCAGTTTGTTCTCTGTATTGTAACCATCTTTATGTTTTTGTTTGAGATTACACATACAAGTGAAACAACACGGTTTGTCTTTAGACTCTGTCTGACTTATTTCGCTTAGCATTATACCCTTTAGGTCCATACATGGTGAAAATGCAAGATCTCAGTTTTTTTTGACTGAGTAATATTCCACCGAATACATATAACACTGTCCATCTATTGATGGACACGTGAGTTGCTTCCATTTGTTGGCAATTGTCAGTAATGCTGCAGTAAACATAGGGATGATAGATCTTCTCAAATTAGTGTTTTCATTTTGGGGGGGGGGCGGGTAGATACCCAGTAGTAGAATTCCTGGATCATATGGTATTCCCATTTTTAATTTTTTGAGGCACTTCGTACTGTTTTTCAGAGTGGCTGCTCCAATTTGCATTCCCACCAACTGTGCATGAGTTCCTTTTTCTACACATTTGCACCAACACTTGTTATTTCTTGTCTTTTGGATGCTATTCATTCTGCCTGGTGTGAAGTGATATCTCATTGTGGTTTTGATTTACATTTACCTGATGATGAGTAATGTTAAGCATCTTTTCATTTGTGGTCCTCTGTATATCTTGTATGGTGAAAGGTCTATTCAGGTTCTGTGCCCAACTTTTAATCAAATTATTTGTCTTTTTGGTGTTGCATTGGAGTTCTTTATTTTAGATATTAACCTCTTATCAGACACATCGTTTTTAAATATATTCCATTCACTATGTTCCTTTATTTTGTTGTTGGCCTTTACTTTGCAAAAGCTTTTTATGTTGGTATAGTCCCAATAGTTGATTTTTGCTTTCATTTCTCTTGCCTTAGGAGACCTTTAGAATAAGTTTCCGTTGATGTCCAAGAGATTACTGCCTGCTGCCTGCTTCAAGGAGTTGGATGGTTTCAGGTGTTCAACCTGTTTGAAGTTTCTTTGTATATGGTGTAGGAAAGTGGTCCAGTTTCATTCTTTGCCATGTAGCTGTTCAGTTGCCCCAGTACTATTTATTGAAGAGATTGTCTTCTCCCCACTGGATACTCTTAGCTACTTTGTCCTAGATTAATTGACTAGATAAGCATGGCTTTATCTCTGGGTTCTATATTCTGTTCCATTGATCCATATGTGTTTTTGTGCCAGTACTATCCTGTTTTTATTACTTCAGCTTTGTGGTATGACTTGAAATCTGGAACTGTGATACCTCCAGCTTTGATTGCTTGGCTAGTTGGGATCTTCTGTGGTTCCATATAAATTTTAGTATTCTAGTTCTGCGAAAAATGCTGTTGATACTGCATTGAATCTGTAGACTACTTTGGGTAGAATGGACATGTTCCCAACGTTCTTCCAATCCATGAATGTACAATAGCTTTCCATTTGTGTCCTCTTCAGCACTTGCGTTTTCAGATAACAGGTCTTTGGCCTCTTCAGTTAATTTTATTCTTAGGTATCGAACTCTTTTTGGTGTAATGGTAAATGGAATTTTTTCTTAAAAAAGAAGGTGAAATACTGTGAAGCTTCTAGGAATCATGCACTTGAAGAGTATTTCATCATGTGGAAAACTACTCATAAGTTAACATTAAACAAGAGTAGGATATAAAGACCTCTCTAGAATATTGTTACTTTTGAGAACATGTATGCCTTTCTTAAATTTAAAGCAAACACATTAAAATGGTCAAAACCATCTGGGCCAAGAAGTTCATCATATTTTCGACTTTATAAGCTTTCTGAGCCATGTATATGCTCCTAGAAATATTACTTAATGATCAAATGTCCTATGAAGAGAGCTGGGGATGATCTTACATTCTTACTATGGGATACACTGACTTTAAGGTGAAATTTTTAAAAAATAGCTTGTACCTTTAAGACATAGTAGTTGTGGTATTCAGGATTTTATTGGCAAGGGGAAAATATCTAAGTCAAAGAAACCTCAGAAAGAGAGGTAATTGATAAGTCCAGGAATAGAACTGGAGCTTAAGGCATGGCAATATCTAGAAGCTAAAAAGATGGAGACAATATTTCTATCCCTAGAACTGGCTTTCCTTTGGGCTGAATTGATTTTCTTTTACTGAGATGGCTTCCTTCATATAGTTGTGAAAGATAGCTGCTGACAATGCCAATTTTTGCATTATTGAAGCTTGCGAAAAGGATTTAACTGTCACAATCCTTTTATCACACGGAGGGAAGATCCTGATTGGACCTGATGTTCAGATGCCCATCTCTGAACCAATCATGGTGGCTGGAAGAATTGAGTACTTGAACTGGCCAATATGGGTCCTGCCACCCGACCATCCTTGTGCGGAGATACCAGGACATGTGATTAACCAGTGCATTAGGACCCCTTTCCTGAATAAGGACTTCTACTCAGACTAGTAAAATGACTATCTAGCCTATTAATTGAATGACACACTTGATTTGCCAATTTCTTCTTTATTCAGTCGGATTAACTGAGGTGCTTCAAGGTGCATTGCCTTTATTTAAAGTCATAAGGAATCCACTTAGTACATTCTTACTAGATGTGCTTCCTGAAATACCTAATTTACAACCAGACACAATGCAGGTTTGGGGATAAACATATATATATTCTTTAGACTAATTATACGGCAGGGGGATAACCTCTTATATGAAGAGCACAGAACTATTTAAGGCAAATATTTTTGCCGGTTCCAAAGGATTGCCTCATAAAATCTTGCAGATGCTATTAAGTGAATCTCCAAGACATTTGGGCAGGATCCCAAATTTTGTTCTGGCACCAACTGAGGGTGGTGCTACCCTGGTAGTTGTTTGTGATATGTGCTGGAGGAATATTCCTGGCAAATACACATATTCCTAACTAGGACATGTAGTGAACCACATTGGACCATGTGAGCTGTGAGGGTTCTATTTGTGTGATCAGAGCCACACCTAACAGCCTGTTAGACCTCCCTTCTGTGTCCCCATTCCATTTCCAATTTTGGGGTAATAGGGAATATGGGTAGCTGATGGTTGAGGTACTTTCCAAGGGGGAAAAGCCCTTGGGGACAATTTTACTGAAGGAGCACTGTGAGAAAAGCAGCCTATTAGAGGAAATGCATCTAAAAAGCAAATCATGACAGCTCATTGCTCAGAGGATAGATTTTTAATGTCTTGGCTTCTTTCAGGGAAGGCTGTATCTTTTCACATTACAGCCTAATTGTGCCCTTGGGTTTGACCCACATTGGATCTCTACCTCATCTTGAATTTTGGTAGAATAAGATGGGTAGCCATATACTTGGTTCCTCTGTATTCTAATGGCTGCAATAATCATAGATTAGTGAATGTGAATAGTAATTATTGACCTTCCTCAGGAGTAAAACTGTATATCAGAAAAGCCAAATTTTCACCTTCATGAGGCCCTTGTTTATTTTTATTTTTAAATTAGGTAAATTACAGTTAACATACAGTGCAGTATTAGTTTCAGGTGTACAATATAGTGATTCAAAACTTGAATAGATCTCCTGATGGTCATCACAACAAGTGCACCCCTTAATTCCCACTACCTATTTAAGCCATTCACGCACCCATTTCACCTCTGGTTACCATTGGTTTGTTCTGAATAGTTAAGACTTTAAATCTTGCTTTGACCCTTTCCCACCCCCCCCCCCTTGCTCATTTGTTAAGTTCCACATGTGAGTGAAATCAAAGGGTATTTGTCTTTGTCTGACTTATTTTGCTTAGTATAATACACTCCAGCTCCATCCACATCATTGAAAATGTAAGATTTTATTTTTTTAAAGTTTATTTTTGAGAGAGAGCATGAATGGGGAAGGGGAGAGAGAGAAAAGGAGACACAGAATCCGAAGCAGGCTCCAAGCTGTCAGCACAGAGCCCGACACGGGGCTCAATACCTGAACTGGGAGATAATGATCTGAGTTGAAGTCGGATCCTTAACTGACAGAGCCACCCAGGGGCCCCAAGATTTTATTGTTTTTCATGGCTGAGTAATACTCCACTATTTGTATGTATATGTATGCATGTGTGGTATGTATGTTTATATATATCTTACCTCTTCTTTATCCATTCATTAGTCAGTGGACACTTGGGCTGCTTCCATAATTTGGCTATTGTAGATAATGCTGCTATAAATATTGGGGTGCACGTATCTCGTTGAAATAGTATTTTTGTATTTGTTGGGTAGATACTTACTGTGATTGCTGGATGGTAGGGAAGTTCTATTTTTAACTTTCTGGGGACCCTCCATACTGTTTTTGCAGAGTGGTTGCATTCCTTTGCATTTCTACCAAAAGTGCAAGAAGGTTCCCCTTTCTCCTCATCCTGCCAACGCTTGTTTCTTGTGTTACTGATTTTAATCATTTTGATAGGTAGGAGGTGATATCTCATTGGAGTTATTGATTTGTATTTCTCTGATAAGTGGTAATGAGCAGCTTTTCACATATCAGTTGGCCATTTGTCATCTTTGGAAAAATACCTATTCACGTCTTTTGCCCATTTTTAATTTGTATAATCTGTGACTTTTAAAATCCAAATATCCCTTCTGTCCACCTGACATTGCTGTTTCTGGCAGTTAAACCCCTCAGGGTCTTTTATCAAAACCTCCAATGGGGTTCCAGAAATTATTGACATGGACAAGAATATTACTGTACATTAAAATTATTCCTTCAGGAGAGAAGGGTTTAAGATGGCAGAGGAGTATGGAAACCCTAGTTTTGTCTGGTTCCTGGAGCACAGATAAATATAAAATCGTTTTGAACACCCAAGAAACTGATCTGAGGGCTCAGCAAAAATGTACAACTAAAGGTGAAAATAACCCATTGTGGAAGGTAGGAACTACAGGGAGTTGATTTGGGGGAGAGAAGAGCTGTAGGTGCTGCAATGGGGAGGGAACCCTGATCAGAGAAAGGGAGAGTAAAAGCACATGCAGGAAATTGCACAAGGAAAATCTTCCTCTGAGCGCTTGGTGGCTCGGTTGTAAAGCTTCCCTCTCTTGATGTCAACTCAGGTCATGATCCTCTTGGTTCATGGGTCTGAGCCCTGTGTTGGGCTCTGCACTGAGAGTGCAGAGCCTGATTGGGATTTGCACTCTCTCTCCCTCTGTCTCTGTCCCCCTGCTTTCATTTGACTCCCTCCCTCCCTCCTAAATAAATAAAAAAGGCTCTTCCCCCAAACCATTAATTGTGGAAAAAGCAGGGCTAAATACCACAAATTTCATAAACAGTGGAGTGCAGAGTCTGAAATTGGGGAGGTTTGGGCCATCAAAGATGTTGTCTGGTGGGTTTAGTGTTGTTCCAGTGGGGAAGGAGGGCAGAGACCTGGGAGTGGGTAGTATGGGCTGAGGCTCCCCTGGGTTGCATGGGGGAGATGCTCCCCTGCTTGGGATACATTTGGGAGATGGGACACAGCCTCTCTGAGAGCAAAAGACCCGGCAGGTGCCACTGAGCTGCCCTCTTCAACACAGGACCAGGGACACTGGCTGAGGGCAGTAAGCCTTCTGTGCTTTACCATAAACTCTGACCCACTGCACAGCTGTACAGCTGATTTCTTGGACAAGCCAACACTTGGCACAGCTCAGTGAGAGCCTCTCCCAGAGGATCAGTGTGATCCGTGCTGCAGGAATCTCTAAAATTTGGAGAGACAGAACACGGGTATGTTGTGCCACCTGTCAGGTGGGCAGGTCAGATGCAGGCAGGGATCTGGTGAAGCTGGGGACACAAGAGAGGTGAGGGCTTCCTGAAGAGTGGTGGCCCACACTTCCCACTCCAGGGACAAACGAGCTTGGGGATGTCTTTTTCATCCTGTCCATCAGCACTGACCAACTTCTTTGAGCAAAAATAGTGCTCTGTCCCTCTCCTGCTCATGCTGTTTCCTTCAAAAATAAAAAAACATGAAAAAAAATTTCTTTTTTAAAAGATATATTCTGTTCTTGGATGGCATGTTCTGTATACATGTTACGTCCATCTAGTGTAGTGTGCCATTCAAAGACATTGTTATATTATTGATTTTCTGGCTGGGTGATCTTTTCATTGATACAAGTGGGATGTTAAAGTCCCCTACTATTCATTACCATCCATTTCTCTTCCTGTTGATTAATTTTTGCTTTATGTATATAGGTGCTCCAGATAAAATGCAGTTAAAAATGCATTTTTTTAGCTCCAGTTAAAAATGCTATATCTTCTTGTGGGATCAATCCCTTTATCATTGTGTAGTGCTCTTTTTTTCCCTCTTGTTGTAGTATAGTTTTGAAGTTTCTTTTACTGGTTAAAAGTACAGCTTGGGGCCTCCCCTCTCCCCAAGAAAAAAACAAAACGTTTCTGCTTCTATTTGCAGGGTAAATGGTTTCCCATCCCTTCACTTGTTGTCTGTATGTGTCTATAGGTCTGAGGTAAGTCTCCTGGAGGCAGCACACACATGAGTCTTGTTTTTAATCCGTTCAATTGTTTTTTGACTGGACCATTTAGGCCGCTTACAGTTAATTATTGATAAGTATGTACTTACTGCCATTTTGTGTTTTCTAGTTTTTATTTTTTGAGTTATTCTGGTACCTTGTGGGGATTGACTTTCTACAGTGTTACATTTGGCTTGATTTTTTTTTTTTTTTTTTTTTTTTTTTTTGTGGATCTATTACAGGTTGTGAGTTTCTGGTCACCATGAGGTTTATTTGTAATAACCTAAGTACATAGCAGTCTATATTAATTTGACTATCATTTAAGTTCAAACACATTGTAAAAAACTTGCTTACTCCTTTTACATTTTATGTATATGCTGTTAAATTTTACATCCTTTCATTCATCATGTTCTTATATCTAATTATGGCCTTTTTTTTTTTAAGATTCTCTAAAGGTTTTTGTAAGCATTCAAAATTTCTTTGAAGTAGACATATCCTGTTAGTTTCAGGTGTATAATACAGTGATTTGACAATAATACACATTCTATAATGCTCATAAGTGTGGTTACCATCTCAAGATTTAAAGTTATTGTAATATTGTTAACTATTCGCTATGCTGTAAATTTTACATCCATGACTTATTTTATAACTGGAAATTTGTATGTCTTCATCTCCTTTATCTGTTTCACTCCATCTTCACTCCTACTCCTTGGCCAACAACCAGTTCTCTGTAGTTGAGTCACTTGTTTTGTTTTTTTGTTTTTGTTTGTTTTTGGTTAGATTCCACATGTAAGTGGAATCATACAGTATTTGCCTTTCTCTGACTTATTTCACCTAGCAAAATACCCTCTAGGTCCATTCATGCCCTTGCAAATGCCAAGATCTTATTCTTTTGTATGGCTCAGTAATAATCCTGTGTGTGTGTGTGTGTGTGTGTGTGTGTGTGTGTATTGCATCTTCTTGATCCCTATATCTATTGATAGGTACTTGGGTAGTTCCCATGTCATGGCTATTATAAAAAAAAACTGCAATAAACATAGGGGTGCACGTATCATTTTCAATTAATGTTTTTATTTTTTTCAAACAAACACCCAGATGTGGTAATGCTAGCTCTGTAGAATAAACCTGGAATCATTCTTTTTCCTCCTTTTATTATGATTATTATTTTTTGCAATAGTTTGAGAAGGATAGGTATTAGTTTTCTAAATGTAGTGTGGAATTGATGACAACACAGGTTTCCTTTAAATTGTCAGCTCTAACATTTTTACATTTTTAAAACCTTTTTTTTTTTAATACATCTTATGAACCACCAGTTGTTAAAAGTTGTGCCTCACTGTTAGACACAAAAAAATTTAAGTGACACATAAAAATATTTAAGAAATGTTTATTGTACCTACAGATTTTTTTTCATTTATATATAAACTTTCAAGGCCTAAAAATGAAGCAATTTAGGGAACCTGCAATCTTTGTAACTGAAAAACCCTGACTTTCACTTGGAATATCTCTGTTCCTTAGTTGGGAATTCTCTGCTTGTACCATTTCCATCAAAGTTAATTTTAACTCTGTTGTAGTAACTTGGTTCCAGATAACTTGTTAACAAAGGTCAAATGTCTTTCTCTAGATCATTTTCCACAAAGAAAAGTCAAAGACAGGAGAAAATACTTAACCTACTCAGGCAACGTAAAAATGTAACACCTAGTACTTGTGAAGATCTGTGCCTGTGATTGAGGTTTTTACATCTTTTGTAACTTTTAAGTATATGTGTATACCTTTACTAGAGAGCTTTAATAAACTATGAAAAGAGAAAATCAGCATGCTTATATTACTACTTTTTTCCCCCTGGTTTTCCTTCCGGTTTTGTTAATAACAATACTAAGAATTTCTGGGGTTTATAATGTTAAATACTATTTTGTGACCATAATCCCCATATCTAATCTAGGCTTAATCCTATGGTTTTCTGGGATGTACCACCATGTAGTTGATCATTTGTCTAGTTATCTTTTGGTTGATAGAAGATAGTTCTGTAGTAGTTTATTCAAAAACGACACCTGAAAATATATGACCTGACTTTGAAAAGTTAAAAAACACCTCTGTAAGTATACTTAAATGTTTAGTCAGATTCTTGCCATTTTATTGAACATTGTACATAAAGTCTTTAATCACTCAATTCAGGTATGCTTGACAAAAAAAATTGTACATATTTAATGGATACAGCTTGATGACTTTGGAGATAAGTACGCATCTAGGAACCTCTGAACACATTTTTGTCATAAACATAATTATCACCTTCAAAGGTTTCCTCACTTTTTATTTGTGGTAAGAACACTTAAGATATACCCCCTAAGCAAATTTTAAAGTATGCGATATGCTATTAACTGTAGGAACTATGCCAGAGAGTAGACCTCTAGGACTTAGTCATTTTGCATAACTGAAAGTTAGTCCTCTTGAGCATCTCCCTCTCTTTCTCCCCTTGCCCTACACCAAGTCGTAGCATCCATGATTCTACTCTCTGCTTCTGTGTTTAGCTATTTTAGAGTTCCTCACATAAGTGGTATCATCTACTATTTCTACTGTATCTGGCTTATTTCATTTAGCACAGGGCCCTCCAGGTCCACTTAAGTGATCCCAAATGGCGGGATTTGCTTTAAGGCTGAATAACATTCTATTGTGTATATATCACATTTACTTAATCCATTTATCGATCATAGACATTTAGGCTGCGTCCATGTCTTGGCTATTGCCAATAAAAGGACACCATGTATATTCTTAGTATCTTCTGTTGAATATGGCTGTGTAGAAATACGAGTTTAGTGAGATTTTTCTCACCGTTTTAAGCGTTTGATTCCTTGTGTTGGAATGCTCAAAGAGCTTCGGTGTGTTTTTTAGGTTTTTGTTGTTTTTTTTTTTTTTGAGCTTTTTGATGTCGAGTAAGTTTACTTGGAAATGTACTGCTATTGATCCTTGTCAGTTTTTCCTGGAACATACTGTGCCCTTTCAACGTATAGATGAAATTCCTCTTGAAGTCCTCCTGAAACTTTCCTGAATTATAGCTTAATATCTTTTTTGTGTGGCCTAAAACAACAAATACTCTAATAGTTGTGGAAGCCAGATGCCTAAAACCAAGGTTATGACAGGGCCATGATCTTTCCAAAGGCTCTTGGAGAGAATCCTTAAAAAACTTTCCTAGTATTTGTCCCTTCAGGACACCAATTATGAGTTTGTCTTACTGCTTTAATTTCATGGCCATCATCTTCTTTGTAATGCATCTTTGTATTCAATTTTATTAATCTTGACTGTTCTACATTTTAGTGTTTTAGCAGTGTCTATTTCTGCTATTTTCAGTACGGTCTACATTTGTGAAACTACTTCGTATTTTCTGTTGCCATGAGCCAGGTCCTGCTATATTTCTTGATTTCCCTGTTAATCTTACCTGAGACTGCCCGAGATCTTAGAATCACTGTTTCAAGCTCTTGATTATAGAGGAGATTGATTAATACCTTTACATTCATGACCTATGTTTGGTCAAAATTTTAATATTCTCCACGGAAATGTTTTGAGAAGAGCATATAGTCTTGGTCTGCTAGTTTTTCCTCAACCACTCCCCTTATATTCTTCCCCTTTGCTTAGAGAATTTGTCCATAGGTCTAGAGCAATTTACATCTTGTTTGCTCAAGTTGCTGATCATACACTGTGAGGTTTACAGCTTACTTCTCTCTAGCTGTGAGAGATGGATACTGCAGGACAATGATGCAAATATTGGCCGTAGATACCCTGCCTCACTGCTACTTGAAGATTTTTTCATTCAGCCTTGCCTTCTCTATCCCAAATTGGATTAGGAAAGCTCATGTTAACATGCTTATTCTATCCTGCATATTACAAAAAACAAACACCAAAATGGTTTGTTGGTCCTCTCATAGTGGACCATTTCCTGGGAACGTCTATGCTGCCAGCTTTGAGATACGAAGCCACAGGCATTCTCTTGGCATGTCCCATACCTCTTTTCTCCTGAATTTGGCAGCGTTTTTTCACATATGGTTGCAATGCGTTGCAAGGTTGCAATAAGCTATACAGCCTGTATTTGCTTCTAACTCCTGGAATTTGTATGGTGCCACTGAAAAAACAAAGGGGCAAAATTGTCTTAAGTACATATATTGGAATTGTCTTTTTGTTGCACTGGATGAATTCTGTTGGAGTCAGACTGAATTCTCTTTTCCTACCAATTCTATTGTGTCAAAGCCTTATGTTGTAAAGTTTTGATTCTATAATTCCTGAGCTTATGAAAACAGGTGAAATGTGTTTAAATATCAAGAAGAGAAGGTCGTCTTATTTTTCTCAGTGTAAGGAGATTTGAAGAACTTAATGTCTTCCAAAGTATGTGTGCTCAAGCTTTTGGCCAAGGCTTTGAGGACTGTTAGCTATTCATGGCCAGTTTGAGGAAAAGGGTGGTTTGCCATATTCTACCACATCTTTCTATTTAAATTTTTTGTGTATTTTTGAGAGAATCCCACTGCCAGTGCAGAGCCTGATGTGGGGCTCAAACTCCCGAACTGTGAGATCATGACCTGAGACGAAATCAGGAGTTGGATGCTTAACTGACTGAGCCACCCAGATGCCTCTATTTTTTTTGCTTTATTTTAATCCTATTTAGTTGATACAGTGTTATATCAGTTGCAGGTGTACAGCATAGCGATTCAGCACTTGCATATATCACCCTGTGCTCCTCACAAGTGCATTTCTCAAGCCCCAACACCTACTGAACATCTCCCCTCTGCTAACTAGATCTTAATATTCTAAAGAAAGGGTTGGGGGTGCCTGGGTGGCTCAGTCGGTTGAGCGTCCGACTTTGGCTCAGGACATGATCTCCTGCCTTGTGGGTTCCAGCCCTGTGTCAGCTTCTGTGCTGACGGCTCCAAGCCTGGAGCCTGCTTCGGATTCTCTGCCTCCCTCTCTCTCTCTCTGTACCTCTCCCCTGCTCATGTTCTGTCTCTCTCTCTCTCTCTCTCTCTCTCAAAAATAAACATTAATTTTTTTTTTTTTTAAAGAAAGGGTTGGGCCACCTGTGCTGTCAGCACAGTCTGCTTGGGATTCTCTCTCCTCTCTCTGTCCCTCCCCTGCTTGCCTTGCTGAGTGTTCATTCTCTCGCCCTCTCTCTCTGTCTCTCTTTCTCAAAATAAAAAAACAGGGACACCTGGGTGGCTGAGTCGGTTAAGCATCCAGCTTCAGCTCAGGTCATGAACTCAGGGCTAATGGGTTTGAGCTCCGCGTCGGGCTCTGTGCTGACAACTCAGAGCCTGGAGCCTGCTTCAGATTCTGTTTCCATCTCTCTTGCTGCCCCTCCCCTGCTTGTGCACTCTCTCTCTCTCTCCCTCAAATATAAACAAACATGAAATTAAAACAAAAACAAAAACAACAAAAAAAAAAGGAATTGTCAAAGTATGGCTTTCAGGCTAAATACTGCCCCCTGCCTGTTTCAGTCAAGGCTTATTAGAAAGTGACCATGCTCATTTTCTTCCATGTAGTCTATGACTTCTTTTGAGCTACAACAGTGTTGAATAGTTGTGGCAAACCATTTAGCTTACATACTCTAAAGTGGTTTTTTTTTACAGGAAGGAAAAACAACTGATCCCTACTTGAGAAGAACTAGTTGTCTACCATCTTACAAGGCTCAATTTTTATTTTTTCTATTACAGTCACTCTAACAATAAATCAAATTTCCATTCTTCCTCTCCTATCTGAGTAGATGGCATGTGAAAGTTTGGCATATAAACAGTGCTTTTAAAGTATTTCTTAGCCATGGGCCTGATCCCATATTTGTAAGCCATCGTTCATTTTTGGGGAGAGGACAGAAAACTAGATTTTAAAGATTTAAAGGTAAAGAGCAAAGTTACAGGATTTTACTCTTGAGTTACCTTTTGTGATACTCAGGTGTGTATCATTTATCAATCTCTCATGGCTATATAACATGCCATAATTCCCTCAATTTAGTTATGATCTATTTTGGGGTGCTCATGATTCATGACTTACAAAGCCATTTGCAATTCACCTGGTAGCCAAGTAACATAAAGATAGTGGGATATAAAACCACCCTATTCACCCAGTCACTCCTTTCCCTTCCATTCTACTTCCTCCATTTCCAGGCATGGGTTCATTATTGTAATCAGAAATTAAAGGGATGATATCCTAACTGCACATACTACTCTAAAACAAGGCCAGTGAAGGAGCCACCATTTTGTCTGGGGGGCAGAAAGGGGTCCAGTAGGCATGGTGCTAAAAACATGCAGTAAGGTTGAATGACAAATAGGTTTGATCTTACTGACCATGTATTCGTAACTTCTCTCAATCTGATCTTTTGATTCAAACACAGATTGTTGAATTGTCCCCTGCTTTTCTCTTCTTTGAGTAATGTTGGTCAGTTGGAGTTGTGCTTGTATGTCCTAGTCATCAACCTTTGCTGCTGTTAAGCATCTTCAACCCTTCCCTAAAGCCCAGATGAGGACTGGGTTGTGAGACCAGAGTCTCCATACACAGCAAATGTTCTGTCAGTGTGCTATGACTAACAATAGGCCAGTTCGTGCTACATCTGATGATTTGCGTTTTAAATGGAAACATGCTAGTGCTAACTGCCATTCAACTCAAAATCGTTCAATACCCAGATCTCTTTTTTTTCCTGCTGCATTTGAATTTGGCTGCTGGAATTTGATCATTTTTTCCTTCAGTGACACATTTTAGCGATATCCCACTGAGTTAGAATCACAGCTCCTGGTTGTTGAAAACTGTCAGTGTTTCAGATAGTGCATTATGCACTCCATGGATTTGGTTGCTGGAGATGTCTGTCTGGTAGCTTAGTCATCACCTATCATTTGCTTTCCCACCCCCAGAAAAGCATGCAAAATTAGAATTACAGTGAACCCTAGAAATGTGAGTAACTTGTTCTGTGACTGTTCTGCAAGACGAGCAAACATTTCTAATAAATTTTAATTTGAGAAATGAGTGATTTCTTGCAATCTGAGTAGTACATGATGCCAAAAGCCACATGATCATAACTGAGCCAATGGTTGTTGAAATTTGCTTTGATACACAAATGCTTTGGATTACAAGCATGTTACCAGAACAAATTGCTCTCAAACCAATGTTTTACTGTATCTAAAAATACTCTGCAATTACTTACTTCTGAACTGGCTTAAAATTTCTTGGTAGTTTTTCCTGCATTGCTACTACATTTAAGAATGGTAAGAGTTGATTTTTATGAAGCTTCAATTTTGTTATAAAATCAAGGAAGGAAGAGAAATGATGTGTATGGTGAACCAAGTGCCAAATATTAAGCTTTGTTAGTGTTACATAATCCTAGAAAAAACCTTTGCAGGAGGTGAAATATAATATGTGACTGAGTCTTCAGAAGTTTAGGGATGACAGTCCATTGAAGTCCAATAGGCTGATGGTCCTGTTGGGACTTGAACCCCTATCTATTACTCATAACACATTTTCTTTGTATATTTTAAATGATCTTGGTTCTTAAATTCTAAACTGCCAAATGACTGCTATTTTATGGGCGTTTTGTATTTATCATTAAGGTGCTATATAATATAGCAAAGTGCACATAGTATCTCTGTACCATTTGATTAACCTTCCTAAACTGAATGTACCCATGTGACCAGTTGGAGAAACAGAACAGTAGCAGCATACAAGAAATCCTTAATCTCCCTGTCACTCTCCCCTTCCTGCAGCCTTACAGGTGGCTGCCATCTAGACTTGTTTTAGGGCAATGGAATTACACATGGTGTACTTTTTTGTGTCTGGCTATTTTCAACATTTTGTGAGATTGATCCTTACTGCATACAGCTGTTGACTGCTTTATAGCATTCCATTGTGTGAATAGACCACAGCACTTATTTATTCTGTCACTAGGCTTTTGGTTAGCTTCTAATTTGGGACTATTGTCAGTCTTGCTGTTACTAATCTACATGTGTTCTGGTAAACATGAGTATTCTGTCGGGCATATGCCTAGAAGGAGGAATTGCTGAGTTTCTGTTTTTGTAGGGATTCTGAGTCACTGGTCCATTCAACAGATATGTGGAGATTTTTAAAAATGCATATGCCTGAATTCTACCTTAGGTTGAGATTCAGCTCCTCTGGAGTGGGGCCAAATTTTCTTCACTAAAACAAAGTCCGTGGGGATGAACCTGTGCTTTGAAAGTTGAGAATCAATCATATTCAGGAGAGAAGAATGTTAAATATTCTTTGGGCACATTAACTATATTTGATATAAGGGTTTATGTATATTCATATATAGTATAATGATACGTCATAAATGATAAAGATGTATGTATAGTTGTTTACCTTCAATTTTTAAGAGGAATCAGTTTTAACCGACTTTATTTATACCCCGTGTTTGCTCTGTGTTCAGCTCTCCAGGGATTGGAAATTTTCATACAGCATGTGTTTGAACAGATCAAGGAATTCAATAGCTTTTATTATAAAAAATAACCGTTCTCCTTGTTTAAAAAAAAAAAAAAAACAGCGGATACAAACTCTTGTTTAGCCACCATTTGTCAGGCTCAGTTCCCAGAAGCGAGCACCGTCTTCGTTTTTCCAAGCATATGTGAGGTGTTGGACTTGTGTTGGCAATATGATGGCCTTAGGCTAGCCCAAACGTTCTGAGCCTCAACTTCTTCCACTATAAGATGGGGTAGTAATTCCTTTGAAGATTGTGAGGAATAAATGCAGTTTCCGGAGAGTACAAAGTATGGTACCTGGCACGTAACAGACATTCAATAAATGGAAAATTAGGATTAGAATTATGAGAATCAACAAGTGCTTTGTTGTGAAGAGAGATGAAGGTCAGGAAGGTGCTTCAGGTTTTACTCTCAGGCAGCATTTGCTCACTCTACATGAATCGTATTTCCACATACAGAGGACAAGTTAAAAGCTTGTCTCATTCAAAGAAAATAAGGATGGTATGTTTGTAATTTGCTGAGTTAAAAATATGCCAAGCTGCTTTAAGTTATATTTTCTGGGGTCTGGACAATCTGTGACTGTTGGAGATAAAATGATGTTTTCATCCTTAAATTCATAGTTTGGGCATAATGCATTTTACTTTGTCCCTATCAGATGTGCTTTTTAGGGTCAAAAGTGTCTAATTTCTAAAATACAGTGTTGATCTTGGTTTGAATTTTTCATTCTTCTTAGAAATAGTTTCTGATACTTGTGTAAAGTCTCCACCTTACCTTTAGTTGCCACACAACAATGTTAGAAGATATGTCCTCCGAGGACATTCTGTGCTCAATTTCATAATGTGCTTACATTTACACACAAAATGCAGGGTTTTACTTGGGATGGACTAATTTCTGTTGACTATATAGGTACATCTCAGAATATGCTTCTTCGAAATCATGAGATACTCTGCTGTTGACAGAGGTTGTAACACTGAGTGCCATAATTGTGTTGAATAGATAAATAATGGATAAATGGGTGGGTGAGGGATCCTCATAATAAAAGTGTTCTGAAACAGTTCCAGCTAACTTTACTAATTCTGAATTTTAGGAGATGGAAGGGTAATTGCTATTTTAAAGAAATCTGACACCAATGCTCTTTAGAGGATTATTTCGTTGAATGATTTCTCTGCTTGCTAAGAAGGGATCTGAATCACCTGTTGCATTTAATTGTCGTCCCCATTAAAAGCATAAAATGAACATAAGCCTAATGATGTTTCACTCATAGTGCACACAGTCCTGTAGTATAAATTGATCACTGTTTATGCTATCCAGCTTGAAAAATGTCCAGCAAACAGTGGTTTCTCTTAACCATTTCTTTGTTGTTTAAAATAATTGAATATGAGCTGATCTAAAGAGAAAAACAGGTTGTATCAGAACACCTTGCTTTAGTGGAAAAACAATTTGAAAATTTCCCACTGAAATGGGACATATAAGGGACATTATAAGGTTATATATGTTACTTGGCAGATGCCTTTTTACAATTAAAATTAACCTATAACATCAATATTTGAATACACTTAATACTTCACCGTCTATTAGTCTTAAAAATACAGAACCCTGGTGCAACCAAACAAAAGGAAGTATATGTCCTGTATCCTTACTTTCCTTATGTTTCTTTTTTCTTAGGAGAGTTGAGGTAATTTGAACATGGCTGTCTTGTTAGGAAGTGTTGCGTAGCAAGTAATACAACCCACTCACACTGGCATAAGGCCAAAGGAACCTGACCTGGAAAAACACAAGGACACCTGTCTTAGACATCTCAGAATTGGGAATTGCTGCTATGCCTTGCATTAATGTGGAACCAAGAACTCCACTGTCAGGAGGAATCAAGGCAGCTATCTATTTAGACTGCTCCTTTTTCATAGCTGCTCATTCTTACCTGCCTGTTTGCTTTATTCTCCAATCACTTCAAACTTCTTTTCCTGCTTTACTTGGTCCAACATGGCCTCCCGGCCTCCATTTTAAATCCACTCTCAGCTCAAGCTCCCAACAGACTTGCTGTGTTTTATTTGAGATGATTGTAGATTTACATGCAGTTTCAAGAAATAGATTCTGTAGGGGTGCCTGGGTGGCTCAGTCGGTTAAGCGTCCGACTTCAGCCAGGTCACGATCTCGCGGTCCGTGAGTTCGAGCCCCGCGTCGGGCTCTGTGCTGACGGCTCAGAGCCTGGAGCCTGTTTCACATTCTGTGTCTCCCTCTCTCTCTGCCCCTCCCCCGTTCATGCTCTGTCTCTCTCTGTCTCAAAAATAAATAAAGCTTAAAAAAAAATTAAAAAAAAAAGAAATAGATTCTGTGTACCATTTACACATTTCCTCAACATGGTAACCTCTTGGAAGACAGTATTACCTGGATATTGACATGGGCACAGTCAGGATACAGAACATTTCCATCATCACAAGGATTCCTTACGTTATCCTTTTATAGCTACACCCAATTTCTCCTGTCTCCACTTCCTCCTGATCCCCTGACCCCCTGACAACCACTAATCTGTTCCTCATTGTAAGTTTGTTATTTCAAATGGTACGTGAAGGAAATCATGCAGAATGCGATGCACTGAAAAGGGCTTTTGCACTCAGCTAATTGTCTGGAGGTATATCAGGATTTTATGTGTACTGGCAGTTCATTTTATTGTGGAATAGAGTTCTGTGGTAAAAGTGTACTGTAGTTTACTTATTGACCTGTTGCTCAACAGGTTTCCACCTTTTTGCTATTTCGAATCAATTATAAACATTGATGTTCGGGTAGCTGTGTAAACATAAACGTCCATGGGATAAATATCTGATAACACTGCTGGGTTGTAAGGTTGTTGCACGTTTAAATTATTACAAAAAGGCCAAACGAATGTTTACAGTAGTTATAAAATCTTATGTTCACATGAGAAAGGTGTGAGTTTGTTTGGTTTCCTTCCCCACATTTGGTGCTGTCACTATTCTTTATTGAGTTTTGACAGGTATGTAGTGATCTCATTGTTTTAATTTTTTAGCTCCTTGGTTCATAACATTGAATATCTTTTCCAGTGCTTATTTGCCATCTGTATATCCTTTTCAGTGAAACAATTGTGGATATCTGTTGGCCATTTTCAGTTTGGGGTTTTTCAATTTTAATTTAAAAAATTTTAATTTTACACTGAGGATTCTTTGTATAGTTTACAAACCAGTCCTTGATCACACGTGCACCTTATAAACATTTTCTCTCATTCCACAGACTGTTTTTTCATCCTCTTCATCCACAATTTCACAGAGAAAGCTTTTATAGTATTAATTGATTAATTGATAAATTGATTAAATCAAATTTATATAGTTTTCCTTTCATGGGTTGTTACTTTGGTGTCAAGTTGAGAAACTCTGTACCTAGCCCTAGACCCCAAAGATGAACCTGGGTTTTTTTCCGAAGAAGTTTCATAGTTTTATATTCGGGATTGCTTTAAAGGAATTTTTGTATAAGGCGTGGGACTTAAGTGGAGGTTCATTTTCTGACTATAGATGACCAGTTGCTCCAGTGCTATTGAAAAGGCAACTTTTGCCCATGCATTGTTTTTGCACCTTTGTCAAAAGGCATAATTGTGTGGGACTAATTCTGAGTTCTTTATTCTTCGATCGGTATGCCTGTTCCTCTACCAAAACCACACAATTATGATTACTGTAGATAAATAATCCTTGAAATTGAGTAGCTTGACTTCCTACTTTCTTCTTCAAAAAAATGACTGCTATTCTAGATCCTTAGCCTTGTCATTGAAATGTTCAACAACTTCACTTGTATCTATAAAATTGTTGTTGAAATTGGGGACGGAGTTAATTTGTGCATAAATTTGGAGAGAATTGACATCTTTAATATGTAGAAACTTCTACTCCATGAACATGGAATGTCTATCCAGTTCAGATCCTTGATTTCATTTTGTTTTAGGTTAAGTGAGTTATAGTAGTTTGTACTTTTCAAGGAATTGGTCCATTTTATCTAAATTGTCAAATTTATGTGTGTAGACTTATCATAATGGACACTTTGTCAATATATACAAGGTTTTAGTGATATGCTGGATTTTTTTCCCTTGACATTGGTAATTTGTGTCTTTTTTCAATCTTGATAGAGGATTGTCAATTTTTTTATTTTCCAAGAATCAGTTACTTGTTTCATTGATTTTACTCATTTTTTTTCTGCTCAATTTTCTTGATTATGCTATTTCATTACTTCATTCCTATATTGCAGTTTATTTTTGCTTTTTCTGGATCCTTGATAGGGGAGTTTTGATTATTGACTTGAGACTTGCCCTCATTTCCAACCAGTATCTTTTAATGTTAAAAAATTCTGTGTTCATCTTAGCTAACTTATATTGTTCGCTCTCTCCATTTACTGTCCACTCACTGCCTGGCCCCATATCTTCTCCATTTTGCTGTTGAGCCCATTGAGCAAGTAAAATTTTTGTAGTTTTCAGTTACGAAATTTTCATTCATTTCTTTATATCTTCCTTGACACTTGATACTTTGCATTTGTTGCAAGTGTGTTTGTGTTTCTTGGAGAAGTATTATAATGGCTAGTTGAAAATCATTGTCATAAAATTCTAATACACTGTTATCCAAGTGTTTATTGATTATCTCTTTTCAATTAGAGATCTTGTTGCTTTGTATAATTTTTTTCAATTGAAATCTGACATTTGGGTATTTTGATTTGAGATTCGGGATCTTTAGTAAACCTTCTGTTTTTGTTGGCTTCCTCTGATACATGCTTTTGCAGGGAAGTGGAGGGGAGTGCCTCTGTTACTGCCATGTGGACATTAGAAGTCCAGGTTCCCCATGCAGTTTCCAGTGACACTGAGTTAGGGCTGTTTGTCACTCAGTAGAGGTAAGTGTCCTGGCAACCTACTCAGCCTTCTCTAATAACATCTTAGGTCCTTTAGGTACCTCAGTATAGCCTGGAAAGAGTGGAAGTCTAGGATTTCCACTCTGCTTTTGCTCTGCTTAAACCACAGTTTAATCTTTTGATGTTGGATTGGAGGAGAGTTGTTATTAGTTGAAAAAACATCTTCCTAGGCTTGCCTTTTTTTGATCCTTTGGCTAGAGAGAAACTTTTAAAGTTTTTTCTTGTTGAATCCTATTGGTGTTCCCCGGTTTCTGCCTTCTCTAGAAGTCGGTCTGGAATCTACGAGAGAAAAAGAAAACCCAAGGAACTCACCACTGTGGTGTTCCTTGGATTCCAAGGACCCTAGCTGGTCTGCCTCCTTTCCACCATTCAGAAGAGTCTTAAATTCATTTTACATACAACATCTAGGGTTTTTAGTTGAATTCCATGGAAAGAATAAGGAAAAGTATGTCTCTGTTCCTGGAAGTGAAGTTTTATTGCTGAAGGATTTTGAAGACCATGTCAGAATTAAAGACCATCTGAATGTCCCAGTTAGGGCCAGTTATCCACTTATGTTCTATTTATCTATAAGGAGAGCAGTACTGTTAGGGACTTAGTATCTACTCCGTTGGCATGCTGGAAGCAGAGCCTGTGAAAGGGGAATTAGAATAGGCTGTTGCTCTAGGAGATAGTTATTATATAGATTTTTTAAGGGTTTGAAAAACCACTATCTTCATCCTTAATTGTGTGCCATTCGTGAGAAAAGATGCCACTTTAGCACCACTTGGGCAGTCTGAAAACTGTTTATAAATGGACAAATTAAGTATGAATGGATACAAGAAAATGGACTGAATATTTTTTTTTAATTGTTTTTTAACGTTTATTTTTGAGTCAGAGACAGAGCATGAATGGGGGAGGGTCAGAGAGAGAGGGAGACACAGAATCTGAAACAGGCTCCAGGCTCTGAGTGGTCAGCACAGAGCCTGACGCGGGCTTGAACTCATGGACCGTGAGATCATGACCTGAGCTGAAGTCGGATGCTTAACCGACTGAGCCACCCAGGCACCCCTGGACTGAATATTTTAGATCGAGACAAAATTTAAATGATAAATAAATCATAGATATTAACAGTCTTTAATATTAAATGAAGAAATGCCATACAACATGGATTTACAAAGATAACTGGACACTATCAAATTTCATATGCATTACTTAAACATACTAGTTCTAAGATGCAATTTATTAATCATAACCTACTTAGTCAGAAGATGTTCATTACGTATTCCTAACAAATCTCAGCTGTCATTTTCTTGTCAGAAGTTTGACATTCTCAATGTTGGTACTTTTTTTAACAGTATTTAAAAATCACTTATATTCCTGCAAACATAATTGGGTTAGTGATGTTCTGTCACTAATAAAAACTCTCTAATTAAACAGAAAGATGTTTTCTGTAATCTCTTTCCAGTTCCAGTTACCCTGACAGCTAACATTTTCCCCCAGTTTCTCTTCAACAGCCTCTGACATTTGCCTCACTTACTAAGTATTCTGGGTCTACCATTTTTTTCCCCAGTGCTCTAGATTCTGGGTATACAGATGTGTATAAAGATTCCATTCTCCTTGGGAAGATAAATCACGGTATACAAATTAACATATAATACTTGGCCAGGTGATGGTGAGTGCCAAAGACCATGACACAGTGTAGGAAGATAGGTGGGTGGGAAGTATTTAGAGAGGGTTGTTAACATCTTTCAGAGGATGCTATGTTACAGCTAAGACCTGAATAGCCAGGGGAATCGAGCTCTGAGAATTGGGACAAGAGCTTTCCAGGCAGAGGAAAAGTAAATGTGAAGACCTTTTGAGATGGATTTGGGATATTTGAGGAATAGAATAATGTCCACCTTAACAAGGGAGAAAGTGAGAGGGGGATGGTTTAAGGAGGTGGGAGAAATAAACAACTATCAGATGATGTAGGGTTGCACAGATCATGGCAAGTAGGTGGATGCTTCAGAGCACAAGAGTGTTTGGCAGTGGGGTAGAAAATTGTAGGAAGCTAGAGGGTAGAAGGAAGACCAGATGGAAGTTGTTCAAATAATCTAGGCTTGGGCTACCTGATTTTGGTGAAAGTGAGAAGGTACTCATTGGATTCAGGATATATTGTGAAGGTAGAAGCAATAAAACTTGGTGATGGATTGAAATATGGAGTGTGACAGGAGTCAAGGACAACTCTGGCTTTTGACCTAAGCAATTGGATGGAGTTACCACTTACTGAGACATGAAAGACTGTAGGAGAAACTTATTGTGGGGTGGAGGGCAAATGTTACATTCGATGTGCCCCCTTAGGCATGCAAATGGTGATACAGTTGAATGTAGAGCCTCGCATTGGGATTAAGACTGGAGTATAAATTTGAAAGTCCTCAAATTGTATACAGTCTTTGAAGCTATGGAATTGGCAGACTTGCCTAAATGGTGAACATAGATGAGAAAAAGATAACTAAAGGCTGACCTCTGAGGTAGAAGTCCAGAGATGAGGGATCACTGGCAAAGGAAACAAGGGGAGAAGTCACTGAGGTGGGAGGACACTAAGGAAAGAAAAGTCTTCTGAAAGCCAAGAGAAGGAAATCTTCATAGGTGACCAGATAGTGTCAAATGTTTCTGAGCAATGAATCAAGAGAAGACTGATAATTGATTGTAAGTCTTAAAAAGGAGATAACACTTGAGGACTTTGTTGACTAAAGGTTTGAGGAAGTAAGTAGGATGAAAGTCTGATTGGCATAGATGGAGAACAGGATTAGAGGTGAAAAAGAAGGATAGTTAATAGGCAGTTCTTGAGTTTTGCCATAAATAGGACCAGAGAAACAGTGTGGGAGCTGGAAAAGAAGGTGGGGTTTAAGGGGGAGACTGTGATGGAAAATGTTGCAGTATGTTTCTATGCTTAGAGAAAAAAATACTATAGCAAGGGAGCAGGAAGTGCTAAGGAAGAAGAACTATAACTGCATTAAATATAAAGTGGAATAAGATGGGAATTAAAATCTAACAAAAATATAACAATAAAAGTAGAACAGCATAGAATATAATAGTTGTATTTTAAACTGTTAGATTACTTTCAAGAGTTTGTTTTACCATTGCTTTTAGCACGTGCTTTTCAGTTTAACCAAACCCAGTTGATCATGTGAGATGGACATGTGTTGCCTTTTTCAGCCCAGCATCTCTCTTTGAGTAGTAGGGAAACTGTCCTCTCAAGTCCAGGGTTCTGATAGACCTGTTGTTAGGGCTTTCTGACTTTTAGGGTGAGAACAGGACCTAACTAGTGTGATCTGGATGCCCATCTCCTTCACCGCTGTGCTTGGTCTAGGAGTGGACATGGCATCTAAGAAGACTGAGGTAGAGTCCTGTGAGATTACAATTATAGATTCTAGGAGACACAACATCTCACTTTTGAAGAATAATCTGTAAGCTTGAGGTAGGAAAGAATGAGGTAAATACAGAAGGAGAAGCAGAGCCCAGGTAGAGAGACAGTGTGAATGACCACATTCAAGCCTCTAGATCTATCTGTGCTTGAAGTGTATCCTCCCTTGAAATTTCCAGTTGCCTAAGTCAATTCCCTTTTTTGGCTTAGGGTCGTTGGGTGAATTTCTACAAGTTGTACCTGAAAAAGTCGTAATAATCCTTAACACTACATGGCACAGGTAACAGAATTATATATTTTCAGATACTGAATCCTGAGCCTATTGGAAAACAATGATGATCAAATCTTTTGGTTGTCAGATAGGATTTCCATGTCTGCATGGAATGTGGGTGGATAGTCTAAGAAAGGAAATTAGTGGAGAAATACATTGCCTATATCTTATTGTTGAGCTTCTTCGTTCAGATTATTTACCACCTACTTCTAACAAAGAAACTACATTGTCATTCTAGTTGCCAGCATATGCCCCAATTTTGGTTATGCTGCTGAGTTGTATGTAAAGTAATTGAGTCTGTGGGACTAGGGAAGTGGACCATGTCTGTTTAGTGAGTATATTCACATTCTTCTTGGAAGCCCACCATGATGCATTGCCATGAACATGAAGGAATGTCCTGCAGCAAGAAACTCTATATCCCTAACATTTATTGCAGTATTTGAACAGAAGGACTGGCAATAATGACAAAATATGGAAGAAAGTCATGATGTACTAGAAATCTCTTATTTCTGTAAATGTTCATTTTGAGAGCATGTGTGAGTTGTGGGGAGGAAGGGGAAGAGAGAGAGACTGAAGTGGGCTCCACACTGCCAATGCAGAGCCTGATGTGGGGCTTGAGCTCAGGAACCATGAGATCATGACCTGAGCCAAAATCAAAAGTTGGATGCTTAACCAACTGAGCCACTCAAGTGTCCCAGAAATTGCTTATTTGTGTTCATACAGTATGTAGAAGTTCCCATAGAGGCCAACCTTCGTTCCACCTTCTCAGCAACAGATCACAAGTAAATGGGATGAATAAGTGGCATCTGTTTGTCTGGGAGAAAAAGGGGATCACAAGAGTAGGAATAGACATGTATTCTCTCATTCTCCACCTACAACATCGTGGGACTTGGTCCCCTTCTCTCTGATGCCCTGGAGTTGACAGGCACATTATGTGTGTGAGGGTATGTGGTGGCCATGGGTGTTGACTATCCCTTGTCCTCTCCTTAGGCTGTGGTGGAGGCTTCTCTGAGGCTGTGATACAGAAGGGAGGCTCAGGGCCTTGGTGGCTCCTGGCCTGGTGCACATCTGACATTGACAGGTGATCTGCCCCAACTCGGGCTAATCAGTCTCCTCAGTTTTCTACTAAAACTCAGATGATGTTCTTTTATCTCCTCTCTGCACTGCAGCTCCCTTTTGTAAAACCTGGTGTATATGCCTGGGTGCCTCAGTGCAGACTGAGAAACACATACTGTATGTATTCAGTCATCCTTCTCCTTGGAAAACAGAATTGTTGGTGTGCTAAACTTGTTTCTCTGATAGATTTAAGGATGCTCCATTGGAAGGTGGGTCCACTTTTCCTGAATTCAGGCTGGCCTGCTATAGCTTTACCAATGGATTTTGGAAAAGCAGTGCTATGTCACTTGTAGGCCTAACTACTAAGGGGATAGCAATTCCTACTTACTGTCTCTTGGAGTGCTCCTTGAGAGTTCTGGGCCATACGTCCACAGTCAAATCAACATGCTGGGAGGTACCCTGGAGTAGTTCTGAGTCTAGATGGAGAAATTGAGGGGCCCATCCAAGCCCAACCTTCCAGCCTCCCTCATCTGAAAGGCCTAGGCACATTGAGTGCAGACATTTTAGACATTTTATTCAGTCACCACCTAAATACAGCTGAGTGATCCAAGGCGATACTACCATGGTCCAGAATTGGCCAGCCAAGACTCGTTCAAATTCCTGACTCATAAAATTGAGATACAACAGTTGTTTTAAGCCACGTAATTTTGGACATAGGTTGTTATGTAGTGATATTTCTATAACTGGAATGGCTTCTGACTTTCCTCAGGATGTGTTGGTTCTTCTGTTTCCTTTGGCAACCAAAGGGTCTCAGATTTTCAGTGCCAATGTCCCTGCCAGTTCTGCGCACAAGTCTGATTTTACAGGGGCAAACAGTGTGAGCTCTCCTTCTGTTGGTCCATAGGAGGACCTCACACAGCTTGGGTGAGGCTGGCTCTATGTGTTTCACCTTCACTGCTTCCTACCTTCCAGCCAGACTTAGCACTTCCTCACCTCACTCTATTGTTACCGTAACAGCCAGAGTACTCTTTGCTTAGTTTTTCTGAAGGTACTTTCTTTGGGAGTGGATTAGAGGAGACCTCTATATCCTACACCATACAGAAAAAATTAAGAATTTCCCATTACACAAATATGTTCTTTTTTTCTCATGTGTGTGCCCTGCCATCTGTCTAAAATCCCTCCTATTATTCAAGAGAATGGGCTGTCCCCATTAGTTTGCCTACCCTTCTGAGTTTCAAAACAAAGTAACTTTTGCTTTTGCTAAGCCACTTGTAGCAGAGGAGGAAGATGACAGAAGTATTGGTGGAAAAATCCTATGTAATATTCACTGTCCCTTGATTTCCCTTTTGACTAAGATGCATAGTTGAGCCCCATCTCTTAGGCCCAGCCACCCACCTCTTCCCTGTCCCTTCAGGATTGAGCATGGCTAATCTGAGGAACTTTATTAGGTATCTCTCCTTAGCCTGGACATTAAAGTGCTGGGAAGATTTGTGTTCTAACCTCTGGGTACAGCTCTCCTGCCATTGCCCAGGCAGATGAGTGCCTTAGAGGTAAGCCGGTGCCTTAGGGAACATGAGGGATTTGAGTATTGAGTCAAACTGAGTCACACCAGTGATGGGGCAGAATCCCCATCTGGACTGCCTTTTGTGTTTGCTTCAAATGGAATCCAACCATACCTGGGTTATCTGACCCTCCTCTTACTCTGCAAAGGATAAGGAACACTGTGTATGTTCCCTCCCACCCCTCTTAAGTATCTCTTTTCGGATTTCCTCTGATAAAGACACGTGGCTAAATCACTAAGTATATTTCTTTGTGATGGCAGTCTGTCTGCACATGTTCCTTCTCATCACAACTGAAATAGGTGTACGTTTCTACCCCTCAATATGCTGGACAGTGCCATAATTGATCTAGAATCTTCCCCACATGAATGGTGTCTAAGAGGAGCTGGTAGTTGTTACATACTTGGTAACGGCTTTGCCGTTGGTTACCATCCTTGTGAAGATAGCAGACTGGGTGGCTTGGAATCCTGCCTGACCACAAGGGCCTTACTTGACAAGGATGTAACCTTTTAAGAGGCTAAGCCATTTCTCTTCTCTACTTCAGTGCTATCCTTAAACTCCTTGTCTCATTCCCTCAGGGAGCCAATTCTTCCCTGTTGCTTCCCACATTTGCTCTTCTGATAACATGAATTCAGTCTCTCAAGTCTGAATTTTTTTCCACATGAACCTCCCTAGGATAGTACCTTCTGAGTGCTTCATCTGTATTCCTTTGCTGCCAAGTTCTCTGGATTTTGAACCCATGTATAGAGTTTGCAGTATTGTTTTGTTTTGAGATACAGCTGACCTATAACATTGTAAATTTAAAGGGTATGATGTGTTATAATATATTTTTATGTTGTAATATGGTAACCATTACAGTTACCATTAGCTAAGAAGTGATCATGTTAATTTTTTTGTGTGTGTGAGAAAAATCTATGCTTACCAACTCTGAAGTATATAATGGAATATTACTATAAACACGATACTGGGTATTAGGTTTCCAGAACTTACTCATAATTGCAAGTTTACACACTTTAACAGTCATCTCCTCAATCATCCCACCCCTCAGCCCTGATGAACTACCATTCTACTGTTTCTAAGAGTTTAGCTTTTATAGATTCCACATGTAAGATTCCACATGTAAGATCATGAAGTATGTTGTTTTTTTTCACTTGGTTGTTATACCCTCTAATTTATATTTCAAATGGCAGGATGTCCTTTTCTTGGTCATGGTTAGAAAAATACATATCATGTACACCATATCTTTAGCCATTCATTCATTGATAGATACTTAAGTTTTTTTCCATATCTTGGCTATTGTAAATAATGCTGCTATAGATAAAAATAAACAAAAATACTTGGAAGTGGAAATACTGTTTGAATATCCTTTATTCATTTCCACTGGATATATATCTGGAAGTGGGATTGCTGAATCATGGTAGTTAGAATTTTTTGAGAAGACTCGAAACTGTTTTCCACAGGGACTGAACCAATTCACATTTCAACCAACAGCATAGAAAGGTTCCTCTTCTGCCACATCCTTCCATGTAGGTACAAAGGCTGATACATTGAACACAGACTCTCAGACTTAGTTGAGGACCCTTTCAGAGGAAAAATTTGGCAGAGAATATAATGACCTTTAAGAACAATAACCTGAAGCAGAGAACTATAATACCAAGCAACAGAGAAGACAAGAATGGGAAACTCTAAGATGGTATCCTATCCATAACCAAGAACCCAGATGAGCTGAAAACACCAAAAAGAAAACTGGCTAAAAATTAAAGCTTTGAAAATAGACTAGATAAACCGTTCTAACCTTCAAATCATTCATTGTGAAATAGGGCAGTGGCACTGGGTATCTCAGATGTTGAGAGAACTAAATGAGATAATACCTGTGAAGTGCTTTGCATGGTGTCTGGCACATAGTAAGCATAAATGTTAGTACGCTCTTCCTAATGTTTATAATACCTATCGGAGCTGACGGGTTAGAAATTGAATTAGGTGGGGCTTGGTTGCAGTGAAACATTGGCCTCTGTGTACATGTTGACACAGACTCAGTTGGCTTTAGAATTACTAGGGGATATTGGTAATCATTTTCTTAAAAAAAGGATTTAAATATAATAAGGATCTTGTGGTTTGTAGCTGCAAGAAGGTGAAAAATCATGGAGCTTGGAAGCCTATGTTTGAAGGAGTTGTGTCTCTCTTTTAGTAGTTACAAATATGGACATAGTAGCCTCCAAGCTGGGTTTATTCTTCTAATATTATCTTTTAGTGTGTATACGACTGTATTAATAAGTGCTTAATATGATTTTTTATTCATAGGGGGTATTGTAGTTGCCACCTTATAGTTAGTATGGATAGGTGCAAAATTGCCAAGATAGACTTACTTAAGCTATACTTTAACAAAGATAAACCATTTTCTATACTAAAACAGCTTCCCTTTGAAGATCTTAGGGAATGTTAGTGGAATACGTGAGCTATTACATAGAGGTTAAAATGACAAACCTTAAACTAGATGCTAAAATGCTGCCATGCTGAACTGCAATACAATCTAGTATAACTTGATCAAAGCATCTGACTTATTTGCAGCACATGTGCATTGTATTCATGCAAGCAGAAACAGTATTGTGTTTCTGCTATGTGCCTTAGGCCAGTAACAGGAAAGGTTTCATACAAAATACAACACTTAAGTCAAGATGGCTTTCACCAGATGAAGGCTTTATTAAGTATTTGTTGTATGCCAAGTATTATGTTGATTGAACAGCATTTAATTGTCCCAGCAACACTATGTAGTAGGTACAAAGGAACCAAGCACAGAGGCTGAAATAACTTTCTCAGTGTCACACATTAAGCAGCAATGGGAGTGTGACTCCAGAGTTCATGCTTTCAACCCTTACATTGTACTGCTCTCTGATACCCTAGAGGCTCTTTTATACCCTTCAATTTATTTCTATATTTTGCCTCATAGCATTTATCAGCTTGGGTTGTACTAACATGAGAGATGGAATGTCTGATGTGGGTTAGTTTATTCTTGATGCCTAATAAAGGTTCAATACATAGCAGGTAATTAATAAATACCAGATGAATGAATGAACCAGGTTGACATAAGGGAAGGGCATTCCAGGAAGAGGAAATAGTGTGGCAAAATCATGGAGGCATCAAAAGGACTCGGGGTGTTCTGAAAACAATAGCTACCCATTGTTGAACACAAATATGCTACAAAATCTCAGCATGTCCCAGGCATCCTCATAAAAGTCCTTCTGGGAAGTTGTTAATCCCATTATTACAGATCAGGAAATCAAGGTTAGAATAAAGTAACATGTTCAAGATCCCATAGTAACTGAGGGTTCCGGGTTCAAATGCAGGTCTGTCTAAATCCCAAACACAAGTCATAACGTGGTAGTATCCCTCTGGTGGTAGTTGAGGATAGCATTAATAGCAGATGAATTGTTCTTTGGAACCCTAAAGCCTTCAGAAATTGTGGAGATCAATATCTAAAGTCATTTCTAGCCATAGGGTCTACAATCAAATTAGAAACCAGAGTAGTTCACATGTGTATAGCACACACATACTTCTAATGGTCTGTTCTGGATGCTCAAATGCTTGAATTACTTTTGGCAATACAGATTACATGTTTTACCTAATATACTAAATCAGAATTTCATGTTAAAATTACTGTATTGTACTAGATTCTGATATGGTTGTTACTAAGGTCTTGGGGATAAAATCGCTTCTGTCACCCATCTATTAAAGAAAAAGCTCATGAGAATTTCGAAGGAACACACTTAAGGCTAGAAAAAGGAATTGATGACTTCCTTCATTCTTGTTTTCTTGGATTTTTCTTTGGCATTGAGTCATGATTGTGGTGATTCTGGTGTGTAGGGAAAAAATGATCAATGTTCTATGGAAGCAAATAGATGCACTAGAGTCTTCTTTGAAGATGAATGGAATGTATCTTGTGTGTAAGCCACTCATTGGTTCTTAATTTGAGCTGCTCTTCAGCGTCATCTAGGGAATTCTTAAAAATTTTTTATGTTTATTTAATTTCAAGAAAGAAACGGAGCTTGAACAAGGGAGGAGCAGAGAGATAGGGAGACACAGAATGTGAAGCAGGCTCTAGGCTCCGAGCTGTCAGCACAGAGCCGGACACGGGGCTGGAACTCATAAATGGTGAGATCATGACTTGAGCCAAAGTCAGACACTCAACTGACTGAGACCCAGGTGCCCCAAGGGAATTCTTAAATAATGATGGCTGGGTTATGTTCCATTCTAGACCAATGATTCGCAAGTTTAGCTGCACATTGCAATCCTCTGGGAAGTTTTAAAAACTACTGATGCCTGGCATCTACTCCCAGAGTTTCTCATTTAATTGGTTTATTGTAAGGCCTGGGTGTTAGGACTTGTAAAATTCTCAAGGTGATTCTAATGTGTCGTCAAGTTTGAGAAAATGATTATAATAAACCAACCTAATAAGAATCTCTGGTGGCTATCAAGTTTAATGATTGTTAAAAATCAAAGCTTTTTATAGCATGGAATTGTGCTCTGCATCCTCAGATCCTCTAACTCAGTAACTTGTGGTGGGGTCCATGAGTTTGCATGTATATTAGACCCCTAAGTGGTGGTGATGATGCTGGTTCAGTGGCTACTTTTCGTGGAGTCCTGATCTGGTTATATTACTCTTAGTGCTCACTTTTTATTCCCAATTTTCAACTAAAATCTAGTGTGTAAATTTGCCACATTACCTCAGTTTAGCTTGAGTTGTAAGAGAAGGTTCCTATGCTGTGTCTTAGCCTGAAATATTAAAGGTGTGGTGTTCCCCCGGGAGACAGCTATAGTCAGTAAGAAGATAAATCTCTGAGAGGGAAGGTTATGAGGTTCAGTGATGCTTTCTCTTCCACCTGACCTTCTTTTCCATTATCAATGGAAGATATGGGGTTTAATTTTTTTTTTTCAGAGACGGAATGATTTGACTTTACAGTAAATAGTAAGACATGTGAAACTACAAATGCAAGTGATTGCATTAAAAAGAAGACAATTTCCAACTCAAGACAGTTGTCCCTTTAATCACTTTGGAAAACAAAAAGAGGTTAGAATGGAAGAGAGCCAAAGCATAAGAGACTCTTAAAAACTGAGAACAAACTGAGGGTTGATGGGGGGTGGGAGGGAGTGGAGGGTGGGTGATGGGTATTGAGGAGGGCACCTTTTGGGATGAGCACTGGGTGTTGTATGGAAACCAATTTGACAATAAACTTCATATATTGAAAAAAAAATAAAAAATAAATAAAATCACTTTGGGAAGACAACCGTATGCTTAAAAGAGGCTGGTAATGCACCCAAATCTTCTATTACTTTATCAGAGATAATTCTGGAACTTAGCTGGCAGACTTGGAAATATCTTTATGATCTCAGTGACTACTCTTAATAAAAGTTTTTTTAAACATAAAAACATCAAACATACAATAGTACACAGGCTAGTACTTGAACATGCTCAACATCAAGGTTTAAGAGTTAGGATTTTTCTATATTGACTTCATAACTTTTCTGAAGTGTCAGAAGACAAATATCAGACATGTCATTTTACACCTTCGTGCTTCTAAATTTAATTACGATGGTATTATACCTAATAATTCATTATAACCCAGTACCATGTTCTCAAAGAGGTCTCTTTCTCTAAAGCTAGAATCCAAACAAGATCTATACATTGTATTTCATAATTGGTTCCTAAGACTCTTTTCATGTATATTGACTCCTTCCCTATTTCTCTGGATGACCTTTTGACTTGTGACAGCACCAGGTCAGTGACTTGTTATAAGAAACGTGTAAGAAGTCCTAAGTATAGAATAGTTGGCTTCCTTGTGTCATTTAACTAAATGATAGCTTCCATCACCTGTATTTCTTGTTATTTATACTAATTTTAGGTACTTGATCTGACTTTTGTTCAACATTTTTGGCAAGAATACTTCATAGAATGGATCTTGGGTGCTTTTTATTGTATAACATCAGAAGGCAATGTCTGGTTGTTTTAATCCTTGGGATATTAAGAGTCAATTGCTGAAGCCTGACTCTTCCATCGTAAAGTTGCCATTAGCATATGTCTAAGGGTTTCTTCTTAATGTTGTCAGAATCAATTATTTTACTTAGGGGCTGCAAAGTAGTGTTTTTCTTTTATATATATATTATATATATATATATATATTTATATTTATATTATAAATTTACATCCAAATTAGCATATAGTGCAATGATTTCAGGAGTAGATTCCTTAGTGCCCCTTACCCATTTAGCCCATCCCCCCTCCCACAACCCATCCAGTAACCCTCAGTTTGTTCTCTATATTTATGAGTCTCTTCTGTTCCCCTCCATTTTTATATTTTTGTTTCCCTTCCCTTATGTTCATCTGTTTTGTCTCTTAAAGTCCTCATGAGTGAAGTCATAGGATTTTTGTCTTTCTCTGACTAATTTCATTTAGCATAATACCCTCCAGTTCCATCCACGTAGTTGCAAATGGCAAGATTTCATTCTGATTGCCAAGTAATACTCCATTGTATATATATACTACATCTTCTTTATCCATTCATCCCTTGATGGACATTTGGGCTATTTCCATACTTTGGCTATTGTTCATAGTGCTACTATAAACGTGGGGGTGCATGTGTCCCTTCGAAACAGCACACCTGTATCCCTTGGATAAATGCATAGTAGTGCAATTGCTGGGTCATAGAGTAGTTCTATTTTTAGTTGTTTGAGGAACCTCCATACTGTTTTCCAGAGTGGCTGCACCAGCTTGTATTCCCACCAACAATGCAAAAGAGATCCTCTTTCTCCACATCCTCGCCAACATCTGTTGTTGCCTGAGTTGTTAATGTTAGCCATTGTGACAGGTGTCAGGTGGTATCTCATTGTGGTTTTGATTTGTATTTCCCTGATGACTGATGTTGAGCATCTTTCCATGTGTCAGTTGGCCATCTGGATGTCTTCTCTGGAGAAGTGTCTATTCATGTCTTGTGCCCATTTCTTCACTGGAGTATTTGTTTTTTGGGTGTTGAGTTTGACATGTTCTTTATAGATTTTGGATACTAACCCTTTATCTGATATATCGTTTGCAAATATCTTTTCCTGTTCTGTCGGTTGCCTTTTAGTTTTGCTGATTGTTTCCTTCCCTGTGCAGAAGGTTTTATTTTGATGAGGTCCCAGTAGTTCATTTTTGCTTTTGTTTCCCTTGCCTCCAGAGACGTGTTGAGTAAGAAGTTGCTGGGACCAAGATCAAAGAGGTTTTTGCCTTTCTCCTCAAGGATCCTAATGGCTTCCTGTCTTACATTGAGGTCTTTCATCCATTTTGACTTTATTTTCATGTCTGGTGTAAGAAAGTAGTCCGGGTTCATTTTTCTGCATGTTGCTATCCAGTTTTCCCAGCACCACTTGCTGAAGAGACTGTCTTAATTCCATTGGATATTCTTTCCTGCTTTGTCAAAGATTAGTTGGCCATACGTTTGTGGGTCTATTTCTGGGTACTCTATTCTGTTCCATTGATCTGAGTGTCTGTTCTTGTGCCAGCACCAGACTGTCTTGATGATTACAGCTTTGTAGTATAGCTTGAAGTCTGGGATTGTGATGCCTCCTGCTTTGGTTTTCTTTTTCAAGATTGCTTTGCCTATTCGGGTCTTTGCAGGTTCCATACACATTTTAGGATTGTTTGTTCTAGCTCTGTGAAAAATGCTGGTGTTACTTTGATAGGGATTGCATTGAATATGTAGATTGCTTTGGGTAGTATCGACATTTTAACAATATTTGTTCTTCCTATCCAGGAGTATGGAATCTTTTTCCATGGTTTTGTGTCTTCAATTTCTTTCATAAGCTTTCTATAGTTTTCAGTGTATAGATTTTTCGCCTCTGGTTAGATTTATTCCTAGGTATTTTATGGTTATTGGTGCAACTGTAAATGGGATCGATTCCTTGATTTCTCTTTCTGTCGCTTCATTGTTGGTGTATAGGAATGCAACCGATTTCTGTGCATTGATTTTATATCCTGCAACTTGGCTGAATTCATGAATCAATTCTAGCAGTTTTTTTGGTGGAATCTTTAGGGTTTTCCATCTAGAGTATCATGTCATCTGTGAAGAGTGAAAGTTTGACCTCCTCCTGGCTGATTTGGATGCCTTTTATTTCTTTGTATTGTCTGATTTCAGAGGCTAAGACTTCTAATACTATGTTGAATAACAGTGGCAAGAGTGGACATCCCTGTCTTGTTCCTGACCTTAAGGGAAAAGCTCTCAGTTTTTCCCCATTGAGGATATTAGTGTTGGGTCGTTCATATATGGCTTTTATGATCTCGAGGTATGCCCCTTCTACCCCTACTTTCTTGAGGGTTTTTATCAGGAAAGGATGCTGTATTTTGTCAAAAGCTTTCTCTGCATCTATTGAGAGGATCATATGGTTCTTGTCCTTTCTTTTACTGATGTGATGAATCATGTTAATTATTTTGTGGATATTGAACCAGCCCTGAATCCCAGGTATAAGTCCCACTTGGTCGTGGTGAACAATTTTTTTAATGTATTGTTGGATCCAGTTGGCTAATATCTTGTTGAGGATTTTTGCATCCATGTTCGTCAGGGAAATTGGTCTAGAGTAGTGTGTATCTACATCTCGTATCCCTCTTACATACTATAGCTAGAATATTTGGGTTAAGAAAAATAAAATAAAAATTTCCATCATGAACTAAAACTATGCTAAAACACAGTTCATGTAGGGAAGGCAACCTGATGGTCAAATTATTTCCTCTTTAATTTCCAATAGCCAACCTGCAAAATAAGGCACTGGTGACCTACTTACTTTCAGAGATGTTCAGTTAGTTTTTTTCCCTTGCTCTCTTTAAATTGTCATTATGAATTCATGAGTTTTAGTATTGTGTTTCTATCAGCATTCATTCTTTGATAGCCCTTTCTGATAAGCTTCCATATCCTCTTGGCACAACACACTTGTCTTTGATATTTTTTTGTTAATGGGTACAAAGTGTTTCAGTAAATGTGGCAAATATTTGATAGGTGTTTGCCAGAAAACATTGCATTTGATGGAAAACTGAACTTGGTGAAACCAGTTTCATTTAACAAGCCAAAAATACATATATATATATATATATATATATATATATATATATATATATATATACACACACACACACACACACACACATACACACACACATCTGTAAAATTAAGTTTCTCAGCTACAAAAACTTTATCTTAGAGGTAGATCAAAGGAGTAATGATAGATTTTTTGAAAATATAGTTTGAGATCTAGAACTTGTAATTGTGCTATTTGGTGAAGGGATGTTTTAATTTTAATTCTAGTAGTTAATATGCAGTGTTAAATTAGTTTCAAGTGTATAATAAAATGATTCAACAATCCCACATACCACCCCAATGCTCACCACAACAAATGCCCTCCTTAATGGCCATCACCTATTTCCCCTATCCCCCCAACCACCTGC
Organism: Acinonyx jubatus; assembly: GCF_027475565.1. NCBI lineage: Eukaryota > Metazoa > Chordata > Mammalia > Carnivora > Felidae > Acinonyx > Acinonyx jubatus. The sequence goes on along the minus strand of NC_069380.1, from coordinate 23,832,279 downwards.
CTCTGGTGACCATTAATTTGTTGTCTAAAAGTCTATTTCTTGGTGTGTTTTTGTCTTTTGCTCCTTTGTTTCATTTCTCAACATTATACATACGAGTGGAATCATACGATGTTTGTCTTTTTCTGACTTAGTTATTTCACTTATACACTGTAGCTCAAACCATGTTGTTGCAAATGGCAAGATTTTATTTTTTGGGTGGCTGAGTAATAGTCCATTTGTATGTATACCACATCTTCTTTATCCATTAATCAGTGGATGTACACTTGGGCTGTTTCCATATTTTGGCTATTGTAGAGAATGCTGCTGTTGACATAGGGGGTGTGTGTATCCCTTGGAATTGGTGTTTGTGAGTTTTTTGGGTAAATAGCCAGTAGTACAATTACTGGATCCTAAGGTACTTTGATTTTTAACTTTTATGAAGTTTATTTTTAGAGCGAGGGAGAGAAAGAACAAGTGGGGGAGGATCAGAGAAAGAGGAGAGAGTGAGAGTCTCGAGTAGGCTCCGTGCTGCCATCACAGAGCCTGACACAGGGCTTTAACTCATGAACTGTGTGATGATGACCTGAGCCAAAGTTGGATGCTCAACTGACTCACCCAGGCACCCCTTTAAGTTTTTGAGGAACCTCCATCCATGCTGTTTTCCAGAGTGGCTGCACCACTTTGCATTCCCACCAAGAGGGTTGCCCTTTCTCCACATCCTTGCTAACACTGGGGCTGATTTTAGCCATTCTCATTAAGTGTGAGGTGATGCCTCATTGTGTTTTTGATTTGCATTTCCCTGATGCTGAGTGATACAGAGCATCCTTTCATGTGTCTGTTGGCTGGATGTATGTCATCTTTGGAGAAATGTCAGATCCTGTCTTCCAATTTTAAGTTCTGTATGTATTTTGGATACTAACCCTTTATTCCATAAGTGATTTACAAATATCTTCTCTCATTCAATAGGTTGCCTTTTAGTTTTATTTTTTTATTTACTGTGCAGAAGCTTTACCTTTTGATGTAGTCCCAATAGTTTATTTTTGCTTTTATTTCCTTTGCCTCAGGAAAATGATGTTATGGCTGATATCACTGAGCACTTGTGAGCAGAGATATCACTGTTTCTGCTCTCTGCTAGGATTTTTATGGATTTAGGTCTTCATTTTTAGTGTTTTTTTTTTTTTTGTATGCTGTAAGAAAGTGGTCCAGTTTCATTGTTGTGCATGTAGCTGACCAGTTTTCCAAACACCATATGTTGACAAGACTGTCTTTTTCCAATTGGGTTTGCTTGCCTCCTTTGTGGAAGATTAATTTACTATACAATTGTGGGTTTATTTCTGGATTTTCTATTCTTTTCCACTGATTACATTGAATATTATGATAGAATTGTGGGTTTATTTCTGGGTTTTCTAGTCTTTTCCATTGATTATTGATTATGTGTCTACTTTTGTCATTACTTCAGCTTTGGAATAAAATTTGAAGTGTAGAATTGTTATAACTCCAGCTTTGCTTTTTGTCAAGATTGCTTTGGCTATTCGAGGTCTTGGGTGGCCTCATACAAATTTTATGATGGTTTATTCTGTGTGAAAAATGCTGTATTTTGATGGAAAATGTATTAAGCGTGTAGATTGCTTTGGGTAGCAGAAACATTTTAACAATATATTCCAATCCATGAGCATGGAATGTCTTTGCATTTCTTTGTGTCTTGTTCAATTTCTTTCATCAGTGTTTGATAGTTTTTGGAATGCAGGTCTTTCAACTCTCTGGTTAAGTTTATTCCTAGGTATCTTAAGTTGGCTGCAATTGTAAAGGAGATAGTTTTCTCAATTTCTCTTTGTGCTACTTGATGATTAGTGTATAGAAATGCAACATATTTCTGCAGATTGATTTTGTATCCTGTGACTTGACTGAATTCATTTACCAGTTGTAGTTTCTTGGTGGAGTCTGTAGGGTTTTCTGTATGGAATATCATGTTAGCTGCAAATAGTGAAAGTTTTACTTGTTCCTTATTAATTTGGGTGGCTTTTATTTCTCTTTGATTTCTGTGGCTAGGATTTCCATTACTATGTTGAATAAAAGCAGTGAAAGTGAACAGTGTCCTTAGGGGAAAAGCTCTGTTTTTCCTGAGTATGATGTTAGCTGTTGGATTTTCATATGTGGCCTTCATGATGTTGAGGTATGTTCAATCTAAGCCTTCTTTGTTGAGGGATGTTAATATGAATGCATGTACTTGGTTAAATGCTTTTTCTGCATCCACTGAAATAATCATACTGTTTTTATCATTTCTTTTATTGATGGGATGTATCATGTTGATTGGAAAATATTGAACCCCCCAGCCTTGCATCCCAGGAATAAATCTCACTTGGTTGTGGTGAATGGTTTTTTAAATGTGTTGTTTATTTTGGTTTGCTCGTACTTTTACTGATTTTTGCATCTATCTACACCAGAAAAATTAGCCTGTAGGGTTTTTCTGTGGTATGTTTATCTGGGTTTGTTATCTGGGTGATACTGGCCTCTTAGAATGAATTTGAGAATATTCCGTCAATTTTTTTAGAATAGTTTAAGAATAGGTATTAACTCTTCTTTAAATCTTTGGTAGAATGCACTGTGAATCCATCTGTTTCTAGACTTTTGTTGGAGTTTTTTTCTTTGATTATTGATTCAATCTCCTTGCTGATCATCTGTTCAACTTGTCTATTTTTTTCTAGCTTCAGCTTTGGTAGATTATGTTTCTAGCAATTTATCCTTTTCTTCTAAGCCGTCTAATTAATTGTCATACAGTTTTTTATAGTTCTTTCATTTGTGATTTTGTTCATCTCTTCTTGCCTCCCTCCTTTTTTTTTTTTTAAGATGAGTCTGGCTAGAGGTTTATCAGCTTTGATCTTTTCAAAGAACCAGCTCCTAGTTTCATGGATTTTTAGTTTCTATATAATTTATGTCTGCTCTCATCTTACTTCCTTCTTCAGCTTTTGGGTTTTATTTTTCTAGCTCCTTTAGGTGTGAGGTTAGGTTGTTTGAGATTTTCCTTCTTGAGATAGGCATGTATTGCTACAAACTTAAAAGCACTTTTGTTGCATCCCAAAGGTTTGGGACCATTGTGTTTTCATTTTCATTTGTTTCCATGGACTTTTGGATTTCTTCTTTGATTTCTTGGTTGGTGCATTTATTATTTAGTAGTATGTTTAATGTCCATGTATTTGTGGTCTTTATATCTTATTTTTTTCTTGTGGTTGATAGTGTCATAGCTTTATGGTCAGAAAAGTTGTATATATGACTTGAATATTTTCGAATTGATTGGGGCTTGCTTTGTCCTAATAGTGATCTATTGTGGAGAATGTTGCATATGCACTTGGAAAGAATATGTATTCTGTTTAAGGATGGAATGTTCTGAGTATATCTGTTAAATCCATCTGATCCAGCATCATTCAAAACCACTGTTTCTTGATTTTTCTCTTTAGATGATCTGTACATTGATTTAAGTGGGGTGTTAAAGTCCCCTATTATTATTGTATTATCAATTAGTTTCTTTGTTACTAAGTGTTTCATGTATTGGAGTGCTTCCATATTGGTGCATAAAAACTTAAAATTGTTACATCTTCTTGTTGGAATATCCCTTTTATTATTATATACTGTCCTTCTTTGTTGTTAAAGTCTTTGTTTTAAAGTCTATTTTATCTGATACAAGTATTGGTTCTCTGGCGTGCTTTTGACATTTACATGATGTTTCTCCATCCCCTCACTTGCAATCTGCAGATGTCTTTATGTCTAAAAAGAATCTCTTGTAGGCAGCAAATAGATGGGTGTTCCTTTTTATTTAAAAAAAATTTTTTTTTTTTTTAACGTTTATTTATTTTTGAGACAGAGAGAGACGGAGCACGAACGGGGGAGGGTCAGAGAGAGGGAGACACAGAATCTGAAACAGGCTCCGGGCTCTGAGCTGTCAGCACGGGGGCCCGACGCGGCTCGAACTCACATACCGCGAGATCATGACCTGAGCCGAAGTCAGCGCTCAACCGACTGAGCCACCCAGGCGCCCTGGGTGTTCCTTTTTAAAAAATATTTTTTAAACATTGTCACCCTATGTCCTTTGATTGCAGCTTTTAGTCCATTTACATTCAAAATAATTATTGATATGTATCTGTTGCCATTTTGTTACTTACTTTGTGCTTGTTTTTGTTGTTTTTCTCTGATCCTTCTCTTGCTCTTTCATGGTATGCTGGCTTTTAGTGATATACTTGAATTGCTTTGTCTTTATTTTTTGCATACCTATTAGTAGCTTTTGATTTGTTACCATTCGGTTTGTAAATAAAATCTTCTGCATATAGCAGTCTAATATATTAAGTTCCTTTAGTTTAAACCCACTTTTTACTCCCCTCCCTCACAGTTGAGGTATATGGTGTCTTTTGTCTTTTACTATCTTCTTTTCTCTTGTGATAAAATTTTTTCGTTAGTTTTCTCCATCTGGATTACTGGGTGTCTTGGTGTGGACCTCTTTAGGTGGATTTTGTTGGGTGATCTCTGTGCTTCCTGGATCTGGATATGTTTCTTTGTTGCCCTAGATTAAGAAAGTTTTCATCTATTATTTCTTCAAATAAAATTTCTGCCTCATTTTCTTTATCTTCTCCTTCTTGGGATCCCTATAATGTGATGGATACTATGCTTGATGGAGTCACTGAGATACTTAAATGGTTGTCATTTTGCATAATCTTTTTTTCTCTCATTTCAACTTGATTACTTTCCATTACTCTGTCTTCTATTTGATTCATTCCTCTGCTTTTCCAGTCTACTTGTTCTACCAAGTGTATTTCTCTCTCTCTCTCTCTCTCTCTCTCTCTCTCTCTCTTCAGAGATAGCATGTGTGAGTGGGGTTTAGGGGCAGAGGGAGAGAGAATCTTGAGCAGGCTCCACAGTGCAGCAGAGCCTGATGTGGGGCATAATCCCATGACATTGGGATTATGACCTGAGCTGAAATCAAGAATCACTCAACCAACTGAGCCACACAGGTACCCCATCTATCAAGTGTATTTTCAATCTTATTTATTGTGCTTTTCCTCTCTAGTAGTTTTCTACCTCTTGAGGGTCTCTTGAGGTCCTGCATTCTTAAGTCCAGTGACTATATTTATGATCATTATCTTAAATTTTCTATCAGGCATGTTACTCAGATTGTTGCCTAAAACTGACCTTTGTGCTCTGAAGCTGAAATACTTACTGTGAAGACAGAGTTGGGTATAATAGAGGACCAGTAGCTTTATTGCTTTCCCAGGCAAAGGAGACTGCCCCAGGCTGAGTACTTGAAAACTAAAGCCCACCTATAGGAAAGGGCTGGGAGGTTTATGGGAAAGTCAAGTATCTAGCTTCTTTTCACAGGGATTTTTTTTTTAAGTGCTGCTAGCCTCATTTATCATGTCTTTAGGTTGGTACCAGTTTCCTAAAACAGAAGTGTAAGAAGGGTGGAGGGGAGGTTCCAGGAGGGAGGGAAAAGGATACTTAGTATAAAATGAAACCTTACTGAAGCATTAGTACAGCCATTTTGCTTTTTGCTCAACTTTATGCTTTTAAGAAGTTTTAATAACTGTTTTGCTTAGGTTTCCTGCTGTGGTTTTGCCATTCTTTAATTTGTGACCTATTCTTCTGTCTCCCCATTTTACCTGTGCCTGTTTTTGCATGTTAGGAAAGTCAGTCAAGTCTTTCTCTTGAAAGTGGGTGGGATGTGCACTACTAACTAGTAGTGCATCCTCCATGGGAGGTCAGGAGACCCAGTGTTGGTAAGGTTTGTGTCGGTTTTGTGGAGGAGGGGATCCTCAGCCCTGGGACTGACAGAGGCCTGGCCGGAGGGTGTGGGTCATGGTGTAAGTAAGTTAGGTAAAGAATGCCAGTGGCCTGCTGGCTCCCACAGGTGGTTGGGTGTTTATGTTGGGGGTCGGGGGAGGAAAAAGGTGCCAGCCAGCTCCTTGGTTTCTGGAGAAGTCCCTCAGTGAACTCTGAGATTAGTAACTCTCCCTTGCCTAAACCCCAGGTGCCTTTCAAACTGCTGCTTGTGAGCTGTATTTGTATTTATGCAGGCTGTTTGCTGTGCTGTCTATTTAAGGGCAGGGACTCAATTTCCTATTGCCCTTCAGGCTCGTAGTGGTGAGCCTGCTGATATTAAAAGGGCTAGGCTTTAAGTCCTGCTGGTTACACCCACTCATAAAATTAAGCCCCTATAATTTTCAATGCTAAATGCTCTGGGGATTGCTCTTCGTGTTGCAGGATCCCTGGTAGGATACTGCTTCTGGCTTCTCTCTGTGCCTATGGCTCCCTCTTGCAGTCAGACCTACAGGACTTAGGTTCACAATGAGTCCTCACCCTTCGTACCATCTTAGCTGTGACCTCTTATCTACATTTAGTTGTGGAGTTTGTTTGGTTAGCTTCGGGTCCTTTTCTGGGTTGTTTGCTCTGAGTGTTATTTAGTTGTATCTGGGATGAGGTGAGTTTAGGGTTCTCCTCCTCTGTCATCTTGCCCACTGATGAAGGCATATTTATATGGGTTAAAAAAAATTATCCTAGTGCCTCTGGTAGAGCTTCATCTGTTAGTCATTTGTCTTGAATTTCTTACATTAAGTTGTAAAATTTCTATTTTGTTCCTTCATTTATTGGCTTAGACTTGAGTTTTTTGTTTATTTCAATAGTGTTTACAATTGCTTCCTGGAACATTTTTATAATTCACCACTTTAAAATCTTTGTCAGATGGTTCTAGTATCTATTTAATCTCAGTATTAACATCTGTGAGTTGTCTTTACTGCGTGACCTAGGAATGGGGAATTTGCTGATTGGGAGCATAGTAATTTATAAGTATTAACTTAAAATACAGTTAACAGACACTGCAATATTAGTTTCAGGTGTACAATTTAGTAATTCAACATAAAGAAAACAAAGTGCTCATCAAAAGTGTATCTATAGAAATTTTGCATCAAGTATGACACAGTTGGAATATTAGGTTGCGAGATGCTGGGTCTTCTTTAATCCTATGGTGAATATTGACATTTTGTTTTAGCATCCTGATTAGCTTTAGGCTGCAGGTTCACAACTGCCTTCAGTGTGCTATGGTTCCAATATCAGCTCAGGTTTCAAAGTCTTTGCAGTGCTGATTGTGTCTACCCCATGTTGCATCAGCCAGTGATGGCCAGTCTGGGATCTGGGTGGTAGTCTTAGTTCAGTTCTCAATCTGTTATACTCTGATTAAGATCCTGTCTACACATGAATGGCTCAAGGATGAACCCAGCTATTAATAACATACTATAAATAGTCTTAAATTTTTAGTATAGTTTATATTGTAGATAATTTAACTATAAAGATCAAAAATAAAAATGAAAAATTAAAAAAAATTAGATCCCTTTATGAAGTCACAAGCTTCTCTAACATTGAATTCTTCTCGGTACTTTCCAGCTTTCTCGGGATATCCTTTTCAGTCTTCGGACTGGATACATGGGGCTTTAGTTAAACTGGTTGGCCATGGTCTTCTGCAGCTGTGTCCACTTGTTGGGGACAAATGGGAATTCTGAGAGGAGGGAAGAAAAATGGCAAACTCACCATACGTTTGGTGATACTTTGAATTAGGCTCTTTCTCCTCAATCTACCTGCTGGTAATTTTCAAAGTCCTCTCCTAGTTTCCCTGTGCATTTTTTCCACGTTTTATAACTGAAGCAAATGGGAGGAACGCTGAGGGTGGGATGGGGTAGGAGTACTTTTACCCCATCTTACCCAGGGCCAGAGACTTTTGCCCAGAATTTAGATTAAAGGTTGACAAATTCTTTTCTTAAAGCGCCGCAAACAATTTAGGTTTGTAGGTCGTATGAATTCTGTTGCAACTACTGAACTCGGTTTTAGTACAAAAGCAGCCATAGACAACATATAAATGAATGGGTATGACTATGTCCCAGTAAGAATTTATTTATAAAAACAGGTGTTTTGCCTGTAGACGACAGTTTGCCAATCTCCATTGTATATAATGAGTGAACTGCTTACTGAGGGAAGGATGTTTACTAGGAATGTGGAATGATAATAGGAAATGTAAAATCTCTCTTCAACTCACTGAGAAAATCTAGCAGGGATGATAACTCTGAAAAGCTAATTACCTCATCCTGAATTAAATACTATGACACTCCCACCTGTTGCAATGTACCCTCCTGGGCATTAAAGTGTTGAGGACTACTTGGTTCTTGTCTGAGATTTAGTTAGCTATGTCTTTCCTCAATGTTGTTTTTTGACAGGATGAGGGTGGGATGGCAAATGGTCTCATTATCTGAACTGGATTCTGTAAACATACTTGAAGGCAACAGTACCTCTGCAGGTGTCAGCCAAGAAGATGACAAGCAGGCATGATGCTTTAATAGGACAAGGCTGACATGTATAACTAACTCTAGTGGGCATATCAGCACAGGCTTTACTATTTAGCACGCAAAAGATTGCTGATATTATTCCTGGTTAAATAGAAGCCTTCCCTTAGACGTTCTCCAAGGCTACACAAACCAGTTAGAAGTACATCTTGACCAAAGAAACTTAGCCAGCGTGCAGGTATAGAAACAAATGTATGTGAGGGTCTATGAGGGTGATGGGCCTAGGCCTAAGTGTTATCCCAGAAAGTCCTTTTTTTTCTTTTCTTTTTTTCCGTATGGGAAGACAAGACCTCTTGGCAGAACTGCCATTTTCAGTTTTGTATTGCTGACTGAAGTCTGGTTACTCTGGTAAAAGCAGGCATCCCTGGAGTTTCTGTTACTTGGGTCTGCCTAAGGTTTCACATCTAGAAGACGCTGTTGGGAGGCTGTATCCTGGGGTTCCTGTTGACACTTCTAATGAATTTCTGTTACCTCTGCTCAGCACCTCTCATTGAAGAGCATTGGGTTTTGCCATAATACTGTTTGAGGAGCTGATAGAAAAAGGAAAAAAGAAATGGGAGAAGGAAGGAAGAGGTGGAGATAAGAAATTGAGAAACCAACATGTCTTTTAAAAATAATAGCTTAATACTTGAAAGTGTATCATTGAATCATTACAACCACTCTGTAGACTGGTTTTTTTTCTTTTGAACATTCATTTTTGAGAGTGAGAGAGCATGAGTGGGGGAGGGGTAGAGAGAGTGGGAGACACAGAACTTGAAGCCGGCTCCAGGCTCCGAGCTGTCAGCACAGAGCCCGAGGCAGGGCTCGAACTCACAGACCATGAGATCATGACCTGAGCTGAAGTTGAACGCTCAACCAACTGAGTCACCTAGGCACCCTGAGTGTGTGGGTTTTAATTTGCATGAAAGTAGTATTGGTGATAGGAGCTTAGATTGTGCTGCCAATGTCTCAGGATTGGAATCTTGGGTCCCCTACTTTATTACTTTGGACAAGTTACTTAATATATTGTTGCCTCAATTTCCTTATCTGGAAAACGGAGAAGATAACGGTGCCTATTTCAAAGGATTGTTGTAAGGGTTGAATTAGTGTAGGAAAGCACTAAGTACATTGCCTGCTGTGTAGTAGACTATATAAGTTTCACCTACTTGGGGAAAAAAAAAATCTTGTTACACGGAGCTCAAGGGCAGCCTTCTGGGTTTCAACCAAGGTGAAGGATATTTCTGGGTACCGAAGGAGCTGCATGTAAGGCAGATAGTCTGAACATAGAAATTTGGTCTGGAGATAGTCCCTGTGAGTTTGAAGGAAGAAATGTCGAACATGACATATGATCCCTTGGGTTATTTTTCAAATTCCCATTAGGGAGATAATAACAGGTTGCTGAGGTGGACCTACATTAAAGCTTTAAGGAGGCAAGTTAAAGAACCATGTATAGTCTTAGGACTGTGTTGGTGCTGTGGAACGTAAGATTGTTCTATATTATAGCTTAAAAGTAGATTTCAACCCAGACAGGGGGTTGCATTTCTCCCTTCAGTATGACCACAGGTAACATACAGAGAGGCAACACCCATGGTGTGTGATATAATAAAAAAAAATAGTAGGACTTTGTTCAAATTCCTGGCATAGACCTCTTGAAATCCTTGAAATTTCTGAAAAGGATGATAGGAACTCCTTTCAACCATACCTGAGTTTATGTTAATAAGGCACTTCTTGGTGGGTCCCCTAAATAGCTTCAGGATGGAGGCTGGTTGCCCGAAAGACCTGGCCTTGATTAGAAGCTTCGAACATTCAACTCTACCCCTCAATATCTAGAGAAGGGAGAGACTGGAGATAGAGTTCAATGACAGGTCAATTAATCATTCATGCCAACACCATAGAACTTCTATTAAAACCCCTAAAAATGAAGCTTGGGGTAGGGGGGCTTCCAGATGAGTGAACACATAAAAGTGCTAGGAGGATCGTTGACCCCGAGAGTGCAGAGTAGCTCTGTACCTCTTCTATTCTCTGTCCTATGTATCTCTTCAATTGGGCTGTTTTAAGGTATATCCTTTGTAATTAACCAGTAATAGTAAATTGAAGTTTTCACGAGTTCTGTGATTAAACTATCAAACCTGAGAAATGCATGCGTTTATATTAGCTGGGCAGAAATGTGAGTAGCCTGGGAAACCCATTTGCAGCTGGTATCTGAATTGGGATTAGATTTGTGGGACTGAGCTCTTAACCTGTGGAGTCTGAATTAATCCCAGGAGTAGGTGTCAGAATTGAATTGTTGGACACCCAGTTAGTATGGAAGAACCAGTTAATTGGAGGAAAAACCCCAGATACTTTGTGGCAGAAGCAAGTTCAGAAAGAACCTCTCATGTGGCCAAATGAGAAATAACCATTGGTGAGTCATTCTATTAACCACAGACACAGCTGCTATCTTGAACGACGACATGGGCCCCTAAGAGCCTCACAGAGAGTGGAGATGGCTTGAGAGAGGTGCTTGGATATTATAATAAGGAACAAAAATAACTGCTACTTCATATTTATATGATGGAAGGTAGAGTCACAGACTGATTCAGGAGTAGCTTCTGGACTCAATATAATTAGGCTTAAAATTTTTTCATTCAGTAGTAATGTTCCTCTGTTATATACCTACCATTTTTTTAAATTTTTTTTCAACGTTTATTTATTTTTGGGACAGAGAGAGACAGAGCATGAATGGGGGAGGGGCAGAGAGAGAGGGAGACACAGAATCGGAAACAGGCTCCAGGCTCTGAGCCATCAGCCCAGAGCCTGACGCGGGGCTCGAACTCACGGACTGCGAGATCGTGACCTGGCTGAAGTTGGACGCTGAACCGACTGCGCCACCCAGGCGCCCCTATACCTACCATTTTGTTAAGCATTTGACAAGGTGCAATGATGAGACAAAATCCTTTAGTTAGCTTATCTTGCAGAAGAGACATTAAACCAATAATGGAATAACTGAAGAACTGATAAAAGCTAAAGCTAAGGACTATGGGTTGTTGTTTTCCAAATCAGAAGCTCTCAGGGCTATATGAAGGAGATTAGATGCAAAAAATAAAATGCTGTAGGATTACCTACCTACACTGTACTGTGTGATACTTTATCCTTCATGAAAGCTTACCATTATTTCACTCTAGGATATAGAGAGGATGGAAAGGAAGATGAGAGGTATGAAAGCTTAAAATTCTTGTTAGAAACTCCTAATACACTGACATAGGTCATAATTCAATAACCCCTACTGTGGTAGAGAGGCCCCTACTCAAGCCATTCTGGTCTGTTCTTAGGTCTTCTCCCTTAATAAAATGAAATGATGAAGAGTAATAATAATGGATGGTGGTCCCAAACACATGAAAGGATAATTATCCACCCTAAGGGTGATTCAAAAAAGACAAGACCAGGAAGCAAGAGGGATGTGACTTTTGAAGTTGGTATGAAGAGAGGAAGAATTTGTATAAGCACTTAAAATTGACACTTGGAGTTTCGATTAGGACTAATTGTGGGTCTTTTTTTGTTTATTAAGGTTATATTTACATTCTGAGATGGTACTAAAATGATAGATTCTGATTACCCAAACTTAATTGTCACACCTATAGAGATTGACACTTGAAGGAACTCAAATGGTTTGATTTGACTGTTCAAACTCAATTTTCAGGTTCTAAGGCGCTTCTTGACATAGTAGAGGAGTATGTGGCTGGTAGAACATTGCCAGGGCAACATTGATTTTGGGCCATGGCCTTTGAATCCACACCCTGCTTGCTCATCCTAGGATATCATTCATCTTAAGACTCACTGTGACTTTAGGACTAGCTTTTGGCGGCGGGGGGGGGGGGGGGGGGAGCTGTTAAACATGTGCATAGATTTTCTTACCTAAAACATTATAAAAAAAGTAAGAAATGAAATAAAAGGATACTTCATTATTTTTCTATGCTTATGTGGCATGATTACATATGAATAAAGGAGTGTTTGGAGATATTACTATCCTTTGCAATACTGCATAACTAGTTAGGCAAACCTATATATATCTACTTTATACTGAGTGGTTCCAAATGGCAGTATGCATCAGAATCACCTGGGAGAGGTTTTAAAATCTGAACATACCTGAATCCAGTAAATTTTGAGTAAACCAGAATGTCTGGAGTTGTGCTCAAGCATGGGTGTTTTTAATCTAGGTGATAGATACAGCCTTAGGTAATAACTCTCCTGATCCAAGGTGAATATTAGTGTTGAATGAATGATGCTCATTTATAGCTACACAAACAACAGACTTAGAGAAGAAATGTGTTTTGGCTTTTAGCAAGGCAAACTTCCATGTGTTTTCTGGACTTATTAGACAACATTTGGATTGTTAGGTAGAAGAATTCTGTTGGAAACATGGTAACATACTTGAAAATAAAATGTATAATAGGATAGTGTTGATTGTGATTTTCTGAAAAAAGGACAAAGCATCATGTTTTAGGAATTAGCTCTTTTGTATGATCCCTTCCCAAATTTCAGCCATTCCTAAATTTCATCCAAGGATTATTGGTTTTCATTTAAGTAATTTACATAATTCCTATAAGCTAGTGTTTCCTATAAGCAAGTATTTACTCCATTATTATCGTTCAAATTTTATTAAAACAAAAGTAGTAATCCTAGCATAATCCAGAAAGTTGGTACGGTCTGTTGACTACAATAGTCTCTGATTTCTGCTGTATTTTAAATACTTACCATCGGTCTGCTTTGGAGAAGATCACCCCAGATCAGTAAAGAGGCTCTTATTATTTGTACTAGAAGACTTGATAATTTAGTAATTAGTAATCTTCACAAAAACAACTTGTTAAACACTTTTGTACAGGCATATCTAGGAAATGGAACCTCTATTTTAACTGATGTTTCTGTTAACATCAGAGGGGCGAGACTGTAACTGGTCAGCCAGATTCTTGACTTGGCTTAGGTCAAGTAAGTCAGGCCCTTATTTGTGAATCTAATGAAGGATCTACATACTATGTTCTTACTTAATTAAATTGTCTCTCTACTCCTTGAATGCAGTTTTCAAGCTGCTGAATTGTGCACCTGTAGCAATTTTTAGCTGATTTTCAAGAAAGCCCAGGAAATGAGAAATTACAGAGTAATGTGCCTGCACAAAAGTTTAACAACATGGCCCCATGTAGTCTTTGCATTAAACACATCAGAAATTAAAGAAAATGAAGATGTATAAAAGAGCAAATGGTAAATTGCATTGCTCTCAGCATGTATGGAGAATAGGGGTTGAATAGTTATTTGCTTACTAATTCCATATATGGATAGAACCTGATTTATTTCCTACCACTTTCTAAAAGCCTGATACTAGGTGTCTGGAATAATTATGTTCTGGTTTTTATAAAAACAAAAACCATTGATCATTATTTAATAATGAAATCTGAGCAAATAATTCAAACATCAGTGCTCTCAATCAACAGATCATCTAAGTGAACAGATAATTGTCCTGTGTGTTGTTGCAGGAAAATGTGTGGGAAAGTGGGACAGTTAAGCACTCTGTAGTCAAAAGTCTAGTGTCTGCCTAGATAGTGTGACTTCTAAGTTAGGTGAAGATTTGTACTATCATAAAAGTAGATGTTTCTATATGTAGGGATTGAGATAAGATAAAGAAAAACTACATGTTAATGCAGAAAGTGGTTTTCTAACTTCATTATTCTATCTTGGCACCTCCAGCAGAATAACATCAATAGATGTTAAAATTAGAGGGAAAATATTGTTGAAAACAAGAAACTAACATTATTTTGAAATATCCTTTCCTAGATAACTATTTGTTTTGATTTAATCCCATACTTGAAGATGTATTACAAAGCTGTAATCGTCAACACAGTATGGTACCGACACAACAACAGAAGCTTAGATCAATGGAACAGAATAGAGAACACAGAAATAGACCCACAAATGTATAGGCAACTAATTTTTGACAAAGCAGGAAAGAATATCCAATGGAATATAGACGGTCTGTTCATCAAATGGTATTGGGAAAATTGGAGAGTGACAGGCAGAGAAATGAACCTGTACCACTTGCTTACACCATACACAAAACTAAACTCAAAATAGATGAGAGACCTAAATGTAAGACAGGAAGCTATCAAAATCCTAGAGGAGAAAGCAGGCAAAAACCTCGTTGACCTTGGCCACAGCACTTGCTTACTGAAAATGTCTTTGGAGGCAAAGGAAACAAAAGCAAAAATGAAGGGACCTCATCAAGATAAAAAGCTTTTGCACAGCGAAGGAAACAATCAGCAAAACTAAAAGGAAACCGACAGAATGGGGGAAGATTTTTGCAAATGACATATCAGATCAAGGGTTAGTATCCAAAATCTAGAAAGAATTTATCAAACTCAACACCGAAAAACCAATCCAGTGAAGAAATGTGCAAAAGACATGAATAGACACTTTTCCAAAAAGACACCCAGATGACTAACATATGAGAAAAAGCTCAACCTCACTCAACATGGAAATAAAAATCCAAACCACAATGAGATACCATCTCACACCTGTCAGAATGGCTGACATTAACAACTCAGGCAACAACAGATGTTGGCGAGAATGTGGAGAAAGAGGATCTCTTTTGCTTTGGTGGGAATGCAAACTGGAAACTGCTGTTTTCAATAATGTCTGTACCATATTACATTTCCACCAGTAGTGTATAAGGCTTCCCTTTTCTCTACATCCTTCTTAGCATTTACCTCTTTTTGATACTAACCTTTCTAACAGGTGTGAGGTGATGGCTCATTATGGTTTTGTTTTGTATCTTCCTGACAGTGATGTTGAGCATCTTTTCATGTTGGCCATTTTCATATATTCTTTGGAGAAGTGACGATTCGGGTTCTACACTTATTTCTTAATGGATTCTTTCCTTTGTTGTTACTGAGTTGTGTAAGTTCGTCATATATTTAGGATATTAACTCCATAGCAGATAAAGATTTTGTGAATATTGTCTTCCATTCTGTAGGATGCCTTTTCAACTTGTTTTATTGTACAGAGCTCTTTAATCCCACTTATTTTAGTTTCTGTTGCCTGTGCTTTTGGTGTCTTTTCCAAGAAATCCTTGACAAGGTTAATATTAAGAAATGTTTCCTTTTGCTTTTTATGTGTTGCAATCTCAGGTCTCACATTTAAGTGATCCATTTTAAGTTAATTTTTGTGAGTAGTGGAAGATGAGGGTTCAGTTTCATTCCTCTCCCTGCAGATAGCCACCTTGCCCAGCACGATATTTTGAAGAGACTGTTCAGTCCCATTGTGATTTTTTTTTCAACCTTGTAAAACTTAGTTAACCTGATATTTGTAGATTTATGTGTGGGATTTCTATTCCACTGACCTATGTGCCAGTTTTAATGCCAGTATAGTACTGTTGTAATTACTAGGCCTTTATAATATGGTTTGAAATACGGTAGTGTGATGCCTCTGTCTTTGCCCTTCTTTCTCAGGATTGCTTTGATGATTCAAAGTTTTTGTGGTTCTGAAAACATTTTATTTATTTATTTATTTATTTTTATTTTTATTTTTTCAATATATGAAATTTATTGTCAAATTGGTTTCCATACAACACCCAGTGCTCATCCCAAAAGGTGCCCTTCTCAATACCCATCACCCACCCACCCCTCCCTCCCACCCCCCATCAACCCTCAGTTCTCAGTTTTTAAGAGTCTCTTATGCTTTGGCTCTCTCCCGCTCTAACCTCTTTTTTTTTTCCTTCCCCTCCCCCATGGGTTTCTGTTAAGTTTCTCCTGAAAACATTTTAGTAAAATGTTTTTCTATTAAAAAAAATTGCCATTGGGATTGCATTGAATCTGTGTAGTTCACTTTGGGTAATATGGATGACTTTACAGTGTTGTTCCAATCCAAGAACACAAGAATACCTTTCCATTTATTTGTGTTGTCTTCAGTCTTTTATCAGTGTCCTATAGTTGTATCATGCAGATCTTTCCCCTCCTTGGTTAAATTTATTTCTAAATATTTTATTGACTTTGCTATTGTAAATGAGATTGCTTTCTTAGTTTCTCTTTCAAATACTGTATAGAAATGCCGCTGATTTCTATATGGTAATTTTTATATCCTGTAACTTCACTGAATGCATTTATTTATTTTTAGTGGAATTATTAGGATTTTCTTTTTTTAATTTTAAGATGATTTATGCATTTTGAGAGGGACAGACAGTGTGAGCAGGGGAGGGGCAGAGAGAGAGAGGGAGAGAGAGCAACCCAAGCAAGCTCTGTACTGCCGGCACAGAGCCTGATGTGTGGCTCAAACTCATGAAACTGAGATCATGACCTGCACCAAAACTGAGAGTCAGATGGTTAATGAATGAAACACCCAGGCACTCCATTTATCACATTTGTTGATTTGTATATGTTGAATCATATTTACATCCTCACGATACATCCCACTTGATCATGATGGATTCTTTAAATGTACTATTGAATTCAGCTTGCCAGTATATGGATATTATACATTTTTCTTTAACTGGTTCCTTTTTTCTTCTTTTCAAATACAATTAATGTACTGTATTATATTAGCTTTAGGTGGATAAAAACAAATACCATATGATTTCACTTGTGGAACTTAGGAAAATGGACAAAGACAACAACAAAAACAAACCTTTAAATACTGAGAACAAACAAGTGGTTTCCAGAGGGGTTGTGGCTGGAGGGGAATGGGATGGGCTAAATAGATAAAGGGAATTAAGAGGTACAAACTTCTGGTTTCAAAATAAGTCACTGAGATGAAAAGCTTAGGGAATATAGTAATACTGGAAAAAAAATTTGCTGATATTTTGTTGAGAATTAGATAACTTAGGGAAAACTCAACCTTGTAATGGGGACGTATGCCTGTGATCATCTTAAGCAATTAAACTTAGCATCCTTAATAGTGGGACAATGGCCCTCATGTACATCCTGATTAAATGAAATAAACACCTAATATTGCCTCTAATGTTTTTATAAAAAAAGTTGGCTGAATTTATTAATGAACCTTCAATCAGACAAATTATGTAGGATATTCTATAAGATCGTCCTGGCTCTGGCTTTAAAAAAAAAAGCCATTAAAAAGGCCAAGGGACAATTCTATATTAAAGAAAAAAGAAGAAAAAAAACACACAAGCAAACTCATTCCTTGAATCCTGTTTAGATCCTGGGTCGGGGGAGGGGGGGGGAGAACAAACTTGAAAAACAAATTTCATATTCAGAAACAAAAATAAATATTTAGGAATATTTTGGGAATTGTTGAAATTTAGGTAATACTTAGGAGTTATTGAATTTAGTCTCTGTCTCCCTTTATTATTTAGAGAGCACATTGATGCACACCAGCCAAGAAGGCACAGAGAAAGGGAGGGAGAGAATCTTAATCAGGCTTCATGCTCAGCATAGAGACTAAGGAGGGCACCTTCTCAGAACCCTGAGATCATGACCTGAGCTGAAATCAAGAGTCAGGATGCTTAACTGACTGACTTGAACACTCACATTCTGTAAATAAATTTAAAAAAGAAGGGAAGTCTGAAGTTAACTTAAAAGTGGATCAGGAAAACAAACAAACCCACCACGGGTAAGCATATAAGAGTGAGCAAGAGAGAATGAAAATATATTCCCAATTGTCACAGATTTTGAGTGTGGAATTCGCTCTTGTCCAGCAAGAGAGAAATGCAAAATTAAATGTGAGAGCGGCTAATGTCTGGGAGGAGACAAGAGTCCTGAGGAAGGGTCCTTGTTCCATTTTTATTAGGATCAGAAGGCTTACAAACGTGATGGGTGTGCAGAAAGAAACTGTGAAAACAGTGAACATAAACTCCTGTGTGAGAGAAAGGGGGTTTCAAAGATAGATGGTGTTAGGGATTTGGGTCAATACAAAACAAAATCCCAGCACTGAGCAGATGGTTATTTCTGACAGGAGGTACTGTGTCTGTTTATCTTAACTTGCCTGGGGGATAAGACAGAGCATGCTACCTCAGGGTCCACAGGGCACCTTTCTTTTGCTAATTAGCTCTGCTCTGGGCAATTTCACCCTGCTACAGAAGTCTATAACCTTGTTATCCTGTTTACCTATTCTGGACCTTCCATCCAGTGAAAGAAGCTTGCTGCTCTTGTACTATGTTGGGGATGCTTTTGCCCTGATTACGTAATTGTGGATGCTTTCATCCTAAGCCTTGTTAACCCATTGGTGCTCAGGGAATTCCTAAACTTACTTCCCACACCCAAAAATGTTAAGGATTAGTGAATCTACTTGAAAGTTATATGGGGTCATGTGCTATTCTTCCAACTCCCTTGTAGCTTCGGAAATATTCAAAATAAAGATAAAGATATTAAAACATTCATAAAAATCTAAATGAGAAAGAAACTGACTTCAATAATCTAAGTTACTTTAAATAAAAATGGAATTACTTATATTTGAACAGTTACAGAACATTTTATAAGGATGATATTTTGAACCTATAAGCATTGTTTATTCACCTGTGGATTCACAGACCTCTTAAAATACCTCTACTCCTACTTCTTTATGGTCAACTTTTAGGTCTGTGTTGCCTTGGGAAAGAAGTTTCTGATTAGCAGAGGTTAGTTTCCTTTTAATCAAAGCCAGTCTGATAGACCTTTGTGCCTAGTGGAAAGGCAGTCTTCGTTTCAAAAATAAAAATTACACCTTATTGCAGCTGTTTTGTGGGCTGTTGCTCATTCTTAGGCTAATGATGTTTATTTCTGTGTTCCTGCAATGGCTGCTCTGCCTGTGATCTGTCCAATGAACATTTCCAGTTCTAAGAAGAACACCACATCTCTTTAGTTCTGTCTAAATTGAAAATTGGTTTATTTTCCGTGGATATCCTGTTTGCTCTCAAACTTCTGGAACTTTTATGCTATTGAAGCACTTCTTACTTTGCTTTGTAACCACTTCTTGAGCCCCTGTTGTATGCATGGTTGTGTACTAAGCATGGATATGACTAAGTTTAGTTTTCAATAAAATGGCAACTCCAGGAAGGGGAGTTATTTAAAAAGCATGATTGTAAATTCAGATAAAAAAACAAAACCCTGGTCTGAAATAAAGTATTTAAAGAACTTTATTTGATAAAATCACTGTAAAATGAAAGAATTGTATAAAACACATAAGTAACTTAGTGAATTAAGGCAAATACATTTATAAATCACCCATGTGAAGAAATAAAATTTTTTGCAGTCACCTTAGAAGTCTTTGAGTCTTTATATTTGCAATTCCCTATTCTACTCAAAATCTCTTAGACTTCTAAAAAAATAACCACTATACTGACATTTAAAGTAATTACTTTTTTGCTTTTCTTTGTCTTACCACCAAAGTGTGCAACTTTGGTGCCCTTTGGTACCCTCCCTCCCTGTCTTTGTTCCTTTATAGTGCTTCTACAGTAGAGTATAATATAGTCCCTTTATGGTCTCCATAATGTACAGGTTTTTCTTCTCTCTCTCCTCTTTCTATCTTTTCCCTTGAAATGATTTTTGCTGAAGAAACTCAGATATTTGATCTGTATGTAGAGTTTCTCCTGCTCTGGATTATGCTAGTTGCATGCCCCACATGTGGTTTTAGCCTGTTCCTCTGTCCTCTTTGTTTCATGTAGATTGATAACTGGATATAGAAATTTAATTACGTGTGAATTTTTTGGCAACACTATTCCATGGGTAGGACACGTTCTTGACTGATGGTGGCAGCCATTTGTACACATTGCTCAGGTACAGTCATTCATTAAGATAACAGGTTGTGGCTCATTTTCTATGTTTCCTGTTCCTAATACAGCATAATCAGCCATTCACCAGGGGTTCCTGGTATTTTTTAGGGGGAAATGGTTTTCAAGACCCTAACCTCAGTGCTAGGGCTTTTCCTTGCTACTGGACTGGTTGTTGCTAAGCCATTTGAGTGGATGGTTAGGAAGAAAAATCCCAAAAGCATAAATACATTATATGAAGAGAAATACGTAGACATTAAATTTCATGACTATAGGGTTTCTGTTCAGTAGTTTGTATCTAAAATCTGAATCTTGCTTCTCAAGGAGATAGGATGATTGAATTAGAATATCATATAATTATTCTATTACTTTATTTTGCATCATTTAAACAGCAGGCTCTAAGAATTACACAGGACTACTGTTATGGTCCATGTAAAAATGGTTAACATTTCTTTATGCACATGTTTCCTCAGTATTTCCCATTAAAAAACTTCACAATTTCTTTATTATAGTATAGTAATATTATCACACTTTTAACCATCACTGTGTCCTAGCTCTACAAGTAAGGGCATATTAATGCTCATCTCTTGTCCATAGGTCAATGTTTCTCTAGTAATTTGGATATTAAACTTGTTCTCTAGTAGATCCCTCAGGAAAATCATGGGAAAAAATACTACCTGAGTTGTTATGTTTTGATACCAGGTTGATTTAGTCCTCCTATTAACAAGTTATTTTGACTAGATATAAAAATCCTTGGCTTACATTTTCTTTCCTTGATAACTCAAATGTCTTACTATATTTTCTGATGGTATAAAACACTGCTATTTATTGAAAGGTCAGATAAAAATAGGATTTCTTTGGAAGTAATACACCCTTTTCTTAGTCTCTTTTTTTTCCCCATTTCACTAGAATTTTGCCAGGTATTGGTAGTTTCTATTTAGGTACCCTATTTGTTTCAAAATTCAGTTTGAGTATACAGTTTCAATTTTTTAATTAAGGAAAAAGTTGTATCAATTCATATACTGTATTCTATTTCCTCAATTTGATTTTTATCTTTAAGCACTTCTATTAATGTATGTTGTATCTTCTCTACCTACCTTTTGATATTGGTCCCGTAGTCTCAAATCTTCGTTTCTGCTTCTTAAAAAAATACTTTGTTTTTAAAAATAGTTTACGTTTCTCAGCAAAGCTGAGCAGAAAGCAGAGTTCCCAGGTTGCCCCTGCCACTCCCACACACAGCCTTTCCATTCATCAGCATGCCTACATCAGGCTACATTTGTTAAAATTAAGCAACCTACACTGATACATGATTGTTAACCAAAGTCCATAATTGACATTAGGGTTTACTCCAGTGTTGCACATCCTATGTGTTTTGACAAATGAATCCACCATTGTAGTATCATACAGAATAATTTCACTGCACTAAAAATGAGGTTTTCTGCCTATTCATCACTCCCTCACCCCAACCTCTGTTGGGTCGTTGAGTGTCTTTTTAGTGTCTTTATGGTTTTGTTTTTTCCAGAATGTCATATAGTTGAAATCATACAGCATGTAGTCTTTCAGATTGCCTTACTGCACTTAGTATTATGCATTGAAGATTCCTCCTTGTCTTTTCATGGCTTGATAGCTCATTTTCTTTTTCTTTTTTTTCTTTTTAGTTTTCAATAATCTGTTGTCTAGAAGTACCGTAGTCTAGCCATTCACCTACTAACCTCTAGGTTGCTTCCAAGTTTTGGCAATTATGAATGAGACTGCTATTAACATTACTAAGATCCAGCTTATGCAGGTTTTGGTGTGGATACAAGTTTTTTACTCAATAGGGTAAATACTTAAAGCAGTGCAGTGGGTGGATGATTGGGTGACAGTCTTTGTTGTGAGGAACGATCACCTAAAGTGGCTGTCCTTCCTGCCACTCTACATTCTCGCTAGCATTTAGTTTCATTAGTGTTTGGGACTTTCATCATCCTGATAGGTGTGTAGTAGCATCTAATTCCTATTGAAATTTCTTCAAGATGTTTACAATTTCCTTTCCTCTTACCTTCTATGTCTCCGATGTCTACTTTTCCCCACTTTATTCTAGTTGAGTGTTCTTTTCTAAAATTACTCTTGTATTTCTGTTTCTCTTCTGAATTCTGTTAACCTCGTTTCTCTAATTCTGATTTATGTTAATCTTATTTTAAGTATATTTGACTCATTTTGAAATATTAGAGTTTCCAGATGATTTTTTGGAGATGGCTTTATAGAATGCTTTTATTCTGGTAGTTTAGCAAAGGGATCCCAAGAAGGTCTCCTGTGAGCCTCAGTTTTCCTAGTTATAAATGAGGAGGATACTATTAATCTTTTTGTGGCTAACTCCAAATACTGGACCAAATGATTCTATAAATAAAATACTTTTAAATGTACAGATTTTTACCCAAGTACCCTCCAAGTCACGTGGCAAATCCTCTGAAGCTGTTTCCTGGTATATAATCATGATGACCTTAGTTCTACAGAAGATGGCAATTACTTAATTTTTCTTACTATGAAAGGAGGTTGACCTCTTGCTCTTTTCTATTGCTTAGTTTTACATGACATTTTCTTAAACTTTTATTATTTTTAAAATTTTTAAATTTATTTTGAGAGAGACAGAGACAGCATGAGTGGGGGGAAGGGGAGAGAGAGAAGGAGACAGAGAATCCCAAGCAGGCTGCACACCCTGAGTGTGGAGGAGCTTTACACAGGGCTGGCACCCACAAAACCATGAAATTATGAAAGCCCAAACCAAGAGTTGGATACTTAACTTACTGAACCACCCAGGTGCCCCTGAAATTTTCTTAACATTTAGAGGGAGTTTTCTGACTTGACACTCGAAAGGTAGGTCTTGTATTGTTCTGTGTAACATTAAAATACCTGCTTTACTTGGAGACCTCTTGGCTCTGTTCCTATGTCCAACTAACATGTGAGCCACCCTTTTTTCCTTTTTCTCTTTGAAGTGTTACTCCTAGCACTTTATTCTCAGTGTGGGGCTTCTATTGCAAGGGAGCTTGGCAGCTGGTTTTGAGAGTTAATGATGAACAGACTGCTCCAGTCTCTCCACAGCCAATTGCAAGGTTCATCATACTGACCCACTACTAGTGTATGAAAAACCCAGTAAGTTCTAGCTGCCATTCTCACACTGGCCCTCTGAAATGTCTAGTGACTTCCTCTTGGCTATTTTAGGATTCTTAGGACTGTGGGATGCCTAGTTGCTTAGTCTTTCTCTGGTGTGGATGCTATGCATGTTATAGCTATTAAGTTTATCCACACCTGTCTATATTGTGGGGTGCATGAAGATACTTTGTCACTTAAGTTTGTTGAAAACATGGGTCGTCTGCTTTTATAACTTTCAATCTGCTTTGTATAGCGGGATTAAAAGAGATTGAAAAACTAAGCTGCCACTGCCACCATCTTCCCTGAATCAAACTTTATTATTATACGTTCAAGAATATATAACAAAAGTAGTGGATAGTTGAGTCATTCATGGAATTAGATTCAACACACGGATGATTTCATAACTTTTTTTATGGTATAGGAGTATGTAAAAATTTCTTGGAATTAGAACTGATTATATAGCAGTATGATCCATGGACTCCTATGAAACTGGCTAAGTTTCATAAAATACTGGCTTCTCTCTCCATTCACTCCTCCAACTTTAGCCTTCTATTCTTCTCAAAGAAGAGTAAAGTGGCAATTCTCTATCTAGGACCACTATTACAGTAATTTGCCTTTCCAAAATCATAAATCCTACTCTATTTGCTAATTGGCTTTCCTTGGGGGATATATTTTTGTTTTTTTGAAAAACATACTTTTAATTTTTTATAGGAAAATAGTCTTTGACTGTATAAGCAATATGGAATCCTAAACTTTTTACTTTTTTGGAGACTTCTTTGTTGAACCATAGAGGCCTTAATGCCAGTATGAAAGTGGCTTATGAAATAGCATAAGGAAAACAGGGAGCAAAAAGGTAGAAAGCTGGAAAAGTTAGCTTTAAGCCATACTTTTAAATACACATACAGTTTTCTAGATCAGACACTAAAAAAAAAATCCTGCATTCATATCTTTGGCTCATTTCTACAGTGTACATTTAGTGTCCAGATATAGCTTGGTCTTTAGTTTTGTCCTCTACATAAAAGACCAGGTCTTCTTGAAGGTATTTGATATTTCCTGCTTTACAGCTGTAGGGAAAAAAAAAACAAAACAGGATAGGTCTGGAATATTCTGTTGTCAGAAAGCAAGAATGCTTTCAAAGATATAAGGGGCTATAAAATCTATGAATTCCTAATACACATGAAGTAAAAAGTTAGTATGCAGAGGGTGGTCATATAAGAGAAGCTTTTGTATGCGGATGCTTTTTAAAAAATGGGTTTTTATAGTAGAGTATATTTGGTATTTGGCTTCTATTACAAATATGCATACATAGACTTGTTTCTTTGTAAGCAGGAGACAAATCCTGTATAAAGTAGGAACCCTACCAAGAACGATATGTAGTGATGCACTTTTGTGGTTATTTATATAAAAGATACTATTGTAATGGGTTGTAACATGTAATACTACAAAAGGTAATCAGACCTGTTGGTCAGTATAATGGATATTTCATAAGTTGCTTCCAGTAAAACAACCTAATCTCTCATCTTTAAGCCTAATAGCCCAGGAGGTGAGCTGTTTATAGAGATTAAGTTTTAGGTGCCTCCAGTAATTAAAATAAAACTGGTAAAATATATACTTAAAATGTCAGTAGTTTTAGGTTCATACGTCATAAGGGCAGAATAGTAGATGAGAAACAAAAGTTTAGGAATATATCATTTCCAGACAGTCACCAAGTCAAAAAAACCCCACACATTTATTATATAAGATGATTCAGCTTACCATATTTAGTGTCTCTTGATTGAATCACTGTGGACCTTTGAGTCACAATTGAGGTTCCAACCCAGGGTCACCTAGCCAGCAACTCAGAATCTGCAACCTTGATGGGTATAAGATCAATCTTTTTCCTTTGTGTTTGGTAAGATAAAGAACTCCTAAGAGTATCTAAAAATAAGAGCCCTAGCAAGGTGTCAAAATAAAGGTAGGAATAAAAGACAAAGTTAAACATGTTTCAGCATTTTGATAACTAGATTTAGTGTATTGTAAATTTTGTAATCCTCTTAATTATATATGACTTGTCTGCTGTTTTAGATGCTTAATACACTCAAAGGAATCAACCATACTCAACTTGTAATTACAGTTTAAATTGAGAGGATTTAATCAAAGTTATAATCGATGTCTAAGTCCTCCATAAATCTTCAAGTTTTTAATCAGATAAAAGTTTAATAGACTAATATTAAAAGACCATAGTAATGTATATTCCTTTCCTTGAATTAAAAACCCATTAGTCATAAATATTGGTTCCCTGCAAGGAAGTTTTTAATTTAAAACCAATTTTTTCTCGTATATATATAACTTGCCTTTCAAATTCCCTTTTTCCTGCATTTAAGTAGCTACACTGGGGAAACAGAACCAGCCATAAGACTCACTGCGTTGTGATCTATCATTGTGTCCACCACCATGCATTGGCCTTCTGTTTGAGTCATGGCTGAAATGAGAGCAGAGGAGAATCGAGCACAGTGAACAAGTTGGTTATGTAGGTATTGAATTTGCAGAATTTTGCCTCTCTGCTTTGTTCACAGGGTTTGAGACAATGGCCTGAAGAAGAGAAAAGGGAGGCATAGAATATTTTTGAGGTATCTGTAGTAGACATTTACTGTTTTTGTCTTATCCTGCTCCTTCTTTTGGGGGAGATCTTGTTTGCCATTTCACCTGTGTGCTTTTGGTGGCAGTTGCAATGATAGCTCTTATTTCCTCTCTCCAGAGACAAGCATGTGTCACATAAAGTGTCCGACTTGTACACCCTCTTGGTCATTGAATCATTGAATGACTCAAAACTTATTTGGAGTTTCTTTGGAGTTTTTTTTTATAATGGAGTTGAAGGAGAAGATGTCCAACGCTTAAACTCTAGTTTTGATTTGAAAAGTATGGTTCCAAAGGTGACAATATCCATGATCTCTGATTCATAAAAGAGCTCATGCAAGGTTGAATGGTGGAATTAGGAGGATTCTTTTAGAGAAGAAAGCTTTTAGACAGCTGCACAGGCAAGATGCTTACAGTGTGGGAGCCTCGGCTCCTAGCATCTCCAGTCTTAGGAGCTAGCCTGGCTTTTATGATCACCTGCTCCAGTTTGGGAAGTATCAGTTATTACTTTCAAATCCACTGGTTTTTGTCTGAATGTGTAATAATGAATCTGGACTACGTAGAAGTAACTTCTGCTTTACCAACTGGCTTGATGTTAAGCTCTGCCAGTAGGTGGTGCTGTAGGGAGATAGCAAGGTGGGAGAAGGAACACCACCCCCCCCACCCCGGGGGGGGGGGTGGTGGGTGCTTTGAGTTTGCTGTCAGTTGCTAGGGGACCGGTGGGTCCTGGCAACGCTTGCCACAGCAGCAACCAGCTTTCCTGGTTCTCGCAAGTAACCTGGAACCTGTTGCCTCTTCGCCTTGATTGATGGCAGCATATTTCTGCAGCAGCCAGTTTCTCCTCAAATGTCAGAATGCTCATCCTGTGGTAGACCCCTTCTTTTGCGTCTCCACGACCCTTACTCAGTTTTTCTCTGCCTTATGGTGGCAGCCACTTAGTGAAGTTGCTACCCGCTTGGACCTAAAAGTTTTTACAACTTTTAAATAATTAACTACCTTTTACCTTGTTAACCTTTGTATTAATATTTTCCTTGTTCAAATTACTGGCATGGTTCTGTCTTCTATTTAGATCCCAATGGATCTAGAGAGTTTTCTAAGACTGTTACTTTCTAATAAATACTAATCTTGCCTGAGGGAACTCAGTTTGGGTTTCTGTCACTTAAAAGAGAGTCCTGGCTAATCTTGCCTTACACCAGCCTTTGATAGCTATTCTTTGGATTGATTTGTTAAGTTATCATTCGTTAAAACATCATTTAATCATTCAAAGTATGTGAGGCACTGGGTAAGCACTGTATTAAAGACTTGGGGTATAAAAATGAGTATGCTAAACTACTCAAGGTAGTAGACAATCAAGTAAACAAGAAGTTGGGACTGTCCATGTTTGTCCTGTATGGGAGAGGGGAGATCGACACCGGGAGCCACTGACGATGGTGTCCAGCACAGAAAAATTGCTGGCCAGTCATGCCTATATAAATTTTCCTATTCCCTTAGAATAAAGGGAACCATAAAGCCAGCAGAGGATCAGATGGCCAGTTCAGCTGCTGCTTGACTCAGGCTACGTGATGGTATTTCCAAACTGTGGTGCTCGGTCTAGGGGACAAGGAGATCATGAATCAGTTCTCTCTCTATACTTTTCAGGATCTAAGCTCTTCTCAGGTGCCAGAGTTGGGTTTTTTTCCCTCTCTCCACAACTACATAGTTTGTTCTAGTATTAGCCACTTCTTCCCTTTGCTCAGCCTGATGGGTCAGGTGTCAAGTGGGTTAGGGTACAGTTGTAGACTGGTGGCAACTTAGGATGCCCCTATCACTTCCCAAGTAGGCCACGCCGAGTAGGGATTGTCTAGAGTTTAAAATTCTTGCGGCTGTTACACGTGCTTGTGGTCTGTGATCTCTCATAGTTGATAACTGAAATGAAATGGAGTCCAAACAACAGGGGAGAGTCATTCACACCCTATTGTTTAATTGCCACACCAAGATGAAATTTTGCAGACCTCCCAGATAGAAGAGTCAGTGGAAAAAAAGAGAAACATCACTTTGTTGGCTGTCTCACTACGTGTTGGTCCACAATGATGACAGTGTATTCTGTACAGCGATCTCTTTCAGTCAAGTAGGTAAATGTTTATCTCACCTTTTGGTTCTGCCAGAAGCCTCAGGATAATAAGGGTGTGAAATATCCATTGAATGCCATGCCTGTTTACCCACTGTTGAGTCCCTTCTTCCATGAAACAATATCACTGTCTTACTGTAAAAGGCCCAGATGCCCCCAAACATGGTATAGTTGGGTCTGCAGTGCTACTGTGTGGTCATGGCTGGAGTAATTGTTGATGGTTTCCAGACAACACTGGTAGAAGAAGATAGAAGGGATTGAGGTACTCTGTTCACCAGGAATGGGCAGAGGCTTTGAGCTATGCACCCTCCCTGGGAAATGAGATTGACAGTTGCCTCTGGAGGCAGAACTCTTAGACTCACCCCAAGTCCCTCTTTTTGTTAAGGGCTGTCAAATAGGGCAGGGTGCATGGTCAGGCAACATGGAGATACTGAAGGGGAATAGTTGGTTCTAAGGGAGGTACCCAGCTCCCACCTTCTTAATTTTTCCTTTGGAACAACATCGATCTCCAAGGAGGAATCAGGTTCCATAGAGGCACTTTTGTGAAACATGACATTGTTTTAGCCAAATGATCTGTATATATTGGAATAGTGGTGTCAGATTCGAGCTGGCCTAGGTGCTGCCATTCACCTAAGAGAATAACATCTCTAATTCCCTCATCACAGAAATACACTAGCCATGTCCCTAACAGATCCTAAATTTGTTGATGAAAGTGGTTCTGCATTTCCCTCCCCTTCTCTCACTGTGAGTCTACATCTTATTAGTTTGTATTGGAATACGGTGCTCGGCAGGGGTGGTTCTGGTAGGTGTTAAAACAAGGTATGGCCGTGCTTTCTTTGTTGACAGGGGCCCAGGGTGCTTTCTTAATGCATTATCCCACAGAGCAAGAATACAATGGCACTTGGTTAGACAGCTTGTTTCAATCCTACTTCTCACCATTCATTGGCTCAACTCTTTTTAGCAAGTGGGACAGTGAGAGATCATTGTTTCCCTTCACCCCCAGCCCATCACTTGGATGGGAGCCTTTGCCGCTAGTCCCTGGGAGTTTTCTTATATCTTAGAACCTGGCCCATGAGGCTCTTGCCTTTTCTTTTCTAAATATCACTGTCTTGGCACCCAGTTGGCTGCTGCAGAAGAATCCCAACCCTATAGCTATATCATAACTTAAGGCCAAAAAAAAAAAAGAAAAAAAAAAGCCAGTAGGACACAACGGATCAAAACAAGACTGTTGACTGTTGACAGTACATCAGAGTAGGGGCATCCGTATAGTAGTGCTAGTTTCATAAGCAGCAAACAGAACCATCTCGTGTGTGGGAAACGCATAGTAGTCAACTGTGTTCACCTTAATTGTGTGACTAACTATAGAAATTATGACAGGACAGTCGGGCCTTGCAGTTTGGCAGACTCGACAGGGACATGTGGGAAGGAGCACTCAAGGCCTATAGCAGATGGCCTCTCCTAATGGTTATATGTCTATGTTTTTAGGACCATCTGTATTTACAAATTACAAGTGATTAAATTTTAGAGGGCTTTTCTGTGAATAGAGGTGTAGCTTCATGTGATGGTCCCTAAATTGGCGGTTACTAAGAACATACCCGTGTTGATAAGTAGGTTGTGCAGAAGAAGTTTGAGATAGTTAAGGAAATCTTTCTCCTATTCTTTTACTATCTTTCCCGCATGCCTGATGACAATTGTAAAAAAGATAAGCTGATTTTAAATATCTGTTGATCTGAGAAGCATGGTTGTAGGTATGCTGTTACTTGGATCATTGCAGTATTACTCAGCTAACTTGCTTCTAGATGGGCTGTTAAAAAAACTTGGGTCTAATCTTGAGGTACCTCAGAGGACAGCCACTCGTTGGTTATGGCTTTGACATTCCCTTCAAAGGAAGTGTACAAACTTCCAATCGGAACATTCAAAGCTCTCTATAAAGGTTAATCACACGTGTGGTTGCTGCTCTTTCGAGTAGCAAAGGGAGAGAACACCCTATCCTGAAAATTTGTTTCAATTCCTTTATTCATGACACTACCTAGATCTCTATTGTATACTCATCTATTTTCCATTTCCTCAGTTGTTCCTTTAACATCTAGCACATGGTCCAATTCGTGACAACAAACAGGAAAGTAGCTTGCTTAGCACAGTAAGTTTACATATCTGGCACTTAACATTACCTTTCAACTCTGCCTTTACTTGCCACTAGAAGGCAAAGTTTCTATGAGTTGCATATTGTATTTACCACATGGATTGCTTACCATGGTAGTTTGTATAGAGTGATAAATATGTACTCAGTGGCGGATGGATTTTTTTTTTCAATAATGGAGGAATTTCAGGTGAGATAACTGTGTTTAAATTCAAGTTACTTAACATAAAGTGTAGTCTTGCCTTCAGGAGTAGAACCGAGTGATTCATCTCGTACATAAGTAATCCAGGGCTCATCCCCAGAAGAGTGCTCCTTAATGCCCATCACCTTCTTACTTGACATGTCTCCAGAGGCAAGGGAAATAAAAGGAAAAATGAACTATTGGGACCTCATCAAGATAAAAAGCCTCTGTGCAGCAAAGGAAACCATCAACAAAACTAAAAGGCAACTGGTGAAACGGGAGAAGACATTTGCAAATGGCATATTAGATAAAGGGTTAGTATCCAAAATCTATAAAGCACTTACCAAACTCTATGTATGTCTTGATAAGTTCATCCTAAGTGCAATCTGCATTAAGTGTATTCTAGGATAATTTTTGATAGTTCCTTTAGTGGATTTCACTGTGGTAGTTTTGCAGATGATAGACTTGTCAGAATTTCACATTTTCTCCATGTATCTTCTCTGAGGATAAAATTCCCAGTTACTCTAAACTGGGTCCATCTGGTCTCTTACTGATGAAATTATGTGTTACACTCGCCTTGCTTTGAGTGATTCTCAAAACCAACTGGTACAGCTAAGAGAAAGGGAAATGAGCTGTGGGAAGAACCACAAAACTGACTTGGGTGTGTACTAAATTTAGAGTGTACGTTGTAATAGCTACCTGAGTGGTGACTATCATACTGTGCAATAATCTTTGATTGATTGCTTTGGCTGAACAACATTTTTAGAAAAATAAGTTTGGCATAAATTGCTTACATGCATTATTAACTGAATAGAATATTTGTTCTTTTGTCAAGATCAGGCACCCTCAAGTATTTATTTCAGAAGGAGAAAAATAGTTTATTCATTGAGTTCAGAATTGTCTGATCCCTTAGCAGCCCTGAAGTTACTATTTTTGTGATCTTCCAAAGCCCTAATGTCCTTAGGACAACAGTAAAAAATACAGACTATGTACCGTCAACAAATCAAAAAATATTTATAGACCTTATTCCTACACAGAAGAGGAAAGAAAGGCCATCTGCAGAGCCCAATATTTACTGAAGTAAAGGGGAGGAGTGCAGTGGTAAAGAGATCCCACAATTTTGCAATATCTCAGGGTAGCTCGAAGAGCACCTATGTGAAGTGTGGGTGAGAGGTGGGATGGGGCTGGGGAGTATCTGTGGCAACTTGCTGAGGCATTTTTAAAGTGTATTGCTATTTTTTTTTTAAGTATTCTATACACCCAGTGTAGGGCTTGAACTCATGACCCCAAGATCGGGTCAAATGCTCTACCATATGAACCAGCCAGCTGCTCCTCATGAGGCATTTTTAGGTTCCAAAAAAGCTACAATGATTAAAAGATGGCAAATTGGATGAAATGGCCATTCTTCCTTGAATGTTATAGCACCAATATCAACACAGTAGGACAAGTTAAATTTAACTTGTTAAAATGGAACTAATTTTATACAGATGTCATGATAGATGCAAAAGTCTCTGACTCCAGGGAATGA
This sequence comes from Acinonyx jubatus, assembly GCF_027475565.1. Classification (NCBI taxonomy): domain Eukaryota; kingdom Metazoa; phylum Chordata; class Mammalia; order Carnivora; family Felidae; genus Acinonyx; species Acinonyx jubatus. The sequence goes on along the minus strand of NC_069380.1, from coordinate 23,800,526 downwards.
AAATATTTAACATTTGACAATGGGTGGCCGATGACCAATCAGGGCCCTGGTCACAACCCTTTTATGCAGCCAGGTGTTAATCTTCTTGATTTAGGATCTTGGAGATGACAGGGTGGTTGCAAGGGAAGGCCTCGTGAGGAGGAAAGGAGGTATTCAGGAGGTGCTGGGCAGTGGCTATTTCCCAATTTGAATATACTGTAATAGCTTAGAAGCTAATATTGCTATACAATGTGTACTGGCTGAATATTAATCAGTGTTCACTCTAAAATTCTGTCTTGAGAAATTTTTCCCAGGAAGTGAGCCCGCATGTTCAAAAAGCCATATACATGCTGATAGTCACTGTGATAATTTAAGCTATTTCATAGGGGACTGTTTAAGTCTTGAGGTATTTAATAAGAATGTTATGAACTTTATAAAATGGTTGCGAAGGCCTTACGTTGTTGAGTTATAATGTGCGTTGCACATAAGCAGTCTGAAGATACACAATAGGAATTGTTACTTGTTCTCTAGGGTTCTATTAAGTACGCAAAGCTTTCTTCTTTTTTTTAAATGTTTATTTTTGAGACAGAGAAAGAGAGAGAGGGTGTGAGTAGGGGAAGGGCAGACAGAATCTGAAGCAGGCTCCAGGCTCTGAACTGTCAGCACAGAGCCTGACACAGGGCTCACACCCAGGAACTGCAAGATCATGACCTGAGCAGAAGTCGGACTCTTAACCAACTGAGCCACCCAGGCGCCCCACAAAACTTTTTTCTAACACAGTTGAGTTAACCCAGATGTTTCTAAACTTGGCAGTCATTTTTTAAAAACCTAAGGGCAGAATTTTAAAGTAATCATCACAAAAGTTAATTTTTAATGTTTGGTCCACTGTTCCAGATAACCACCTTCTATTAGCACATGTAATTCCTCCACCAAAGCCCAAAGCATACGACTCATTCTTGTTTTCTCTTCCCCCCATCTCCTCTAATTGATCAACAAACCTCTATCAGCAGCGTTTTTGAAAATCTATCCTTAACCTGCTCTGTGCCCCAGCTCCCACTGCTACCATCTTCTAAGCAGCCACCACCTTTTGTCTGAAGGCCTATCGCAGTCTAGCAACTTCTACCCCTACTCTCTATCTAGTGCCCACAAGCTGTTCTCCACATAAGAGCTGGAGTGATAATTTTGATGTCAGCCAGGTGATGTCACTGTCCTTAAAATTCTAAAATGTCTTGCTACCCTCATGGAATAAAATTGGTACTCCTTTACAGAGGTTATGTCTGGCTGGCCTGCTTCCTATCTATATCTGCAATCTCAATTTTATCATTCTCCCCTACATGTGATGCCTCTTGAGCCACTCTGATTTTTTCCCCTAAGGTGTTTTAAGCCTCATTCTCCCAAATGTGTGTCCTACCTACTACTGTCTCAAATGCTTTGCCCTTACACCTTGAAGAACAGTCTCCTTGCCATTCCGGTCTGATCCAAAATAGTATTACTATAGGGGCGCCTGGGTGGCTTAGTCGGTTTAGCAGTGACTTCAAGTCATCTCATGGTTTGTGGGTTTGAGCCTTGCATTGGGCTCTGTGCTGACAGCTCAGAGCCTGGAGCCTGCTTTGGATTCTGTGTATGTGTCTTCTTTGTCCCTCCTCTGCTCACACTCTGTCTCTCAAAAATAAATGAACATTATAAAACCAAAATAGTATTGTATTTGTTGAAATTTGTAGGCATTTTTTTGTGTCGGAGTCTGCACATTCTGCCAAATGTTAGGAAATACCTATTTTTAACAGAAAGGAAATCGGTGAATAACATAAAAAAATCTTTGTCCTCATAGGCTTGATATGTATATATTTTTTTCTGGTAAATAACTTCTGTGGCTTCTTGTTTTAGGAACAGTTGGAGGGCAGGAAAAACAATTTGTTCAATTGAGCATTATGATTGTATTTGTCAACAAGAATTCATTTACTGCTAGACTTTATTTAATCTATTTTAAAAGGGGCCAAACTGTGTGTATAATAAAAGACAAAAGAGGAATGAAGTGTGTGCAGCTGTTTGACATTTCATATTGCTTAGCTTCCAGCAGAGAAAGCTTGAGACCCATGCTTTTCTATTTGAGAGGCTGCTAGAATGGTGAGCATGGTAGAAATTGGACCAAAGATAATGGATGCAATTACAACTTTGCATCTGTGATGGAATATTTGCAATTTACATACACGCACACACATACACACACCATGGTTGCATTGATATTACTAATCAACATGATAGCTGTTACTGTTATCATTTTATTACTAATCCTATGATTACTAATTCCAGGTGAGAATTTTTTTTTTTACTATAAAAGTCCATTTTCTAACTTTGTAAACTACAAAATAGACATTTGGATTTGTATATGTAAGTTGAAAAGGTACTTAAAAAGGGGAAGTACATTTAATTCTGAGGAGAAACTTAAAGGATATTTACTAAGTTTGTCATACTTAGAAATCTCACAAATCGGTTTGGCAATGTGTTGTAATGGCTTGTCCACCTTCATTATAGACTACTTTTTATTCTCAACTTAGGTCATAGATCTTAATTTTTAGGTTGTTGTGATTTTATAGGACATGGAAATTATACAGTGTAGGCTTGCGTTTCATAGGTGAAGAAATTGTAGCTGAGCATGTAGGGTTACATCCATAGCTCCACTGGGAGGACATGATGTAGGAGTGACATTAGAAAGAGGGTAGAAGCCCCATACTTCACTTCTCCACAAAAGAGACACGGTTGTACCAATTTCCTTTGTGATACCTCCAGAAATTAGTTAAGAGGCACCTGCATCCCAGGTGAGCATGAAACCGACTGCTTCAAGGTCTATGGAATTCATGGCACTCAGTTTGTCTTCTGGTCCCCATAGCTCTGTGGTGTTATCAGGAGAAAACTCCCACACCCTGGCTTCTTGGATAGGGAAACACACAATACCAGACTGTACATCAAATATACAGATATATTGAGGAGGTACTGGAGGAACTGGTTTTTGTGTTGCCTGAATCTAAGTATTGACCTGAAAGAGCCAAAGCTTGGGGGCAGCTGAGAACAAAAGTGATGGTTTGAACTAAGACCTTCTATAGTCTCTCGCCCTGACTCAGTATGGAATGAATGTGAGAAAACTTGCAACTCCACCTTCTATGTGGGGGGAGAGAGAGTTGGCACACGAATACGACATTTCAGTATTTTAGGGGGATATATGAGGGGACTGGTTTGTCTGATTGAACTAGGAGCATGGGTAGAACCTGGCATACTTAGGATTATCTAGATGTCACTGAGAACAGGAGCACTATGGAGCTTGTTGTTGAAGATGATGTGAAGTAGAGCAAACAGAAACTAATGAAATTTGACCTCTCCTTTGTGGGAGAGTAGGGAGAAAGGGGTAGATCGTGCATTTATTATTACAGCTTTTTAAGCAGTTGCCTGAGGGACTGATTTCAGTCTCATCTGACTTGGAGCACTGTTGGGGCCTGGCATACTCTAGAAACTTGGAGCCATAGAAACAAAAGACTGCTGGGTGGGTAGGGGATCTCCAGAGAAACTGCAGCTGCATAGACGGACTCCAGAGGAAGGAAGAGAAAATGAGCTCCTGCGGGGAGGGGTGGGGGTGAACTGGAATATCCCTCTAATTCATAATTTACATGTAAAAATGCAGGGAATAACCATACTGACAGAAAAGGTTTGAAAGGTCCCCACAATCTTTAGCCAGGCCGAATAGTGAATTGGTGAATCTTTGCCCCTGTTTAGATGGACCCTAAGGACTGGGAGAGTTGGCTCTTCTTTTTTTTTCAAAGTGTGAATCCTAACAAGTTGTAAGGCATATGAAAAAAGGTGGAGATATGGCCCAAGGCACAAGGCAAGTCTCCAGAAAACAATCCCAAAGAAATGGAGGAAAATGAATTGCCGAACACCTCATGATGACCTAAAGATGGTCAATAAACTTGAAAAAAACAATGCATGAACAAAGTAAGAGCATAAGCAAAGAGAAGATGAAAAAATAATGTGGAGCTACAGAAATAGCTGAATTTAAAAATTCACCAGAGAAATTCAACAGATTTGATCAGATGAAGGATCTGGTAAAGTCCAAGATAGGTCATTTGTAATTACCCAATAAGAAGAACAAAAATAAAAGGGAAGCAAACAGCAGAGTGAAGAACACTAGGTAAACCGATATATGCCTTGTAGAAGTCCCAGAAGGAGGAGGGGGAGAGGGCAGAAAGATTATTTGAATAAATAATGGCTGAAAACTGCCCAAATCTGGAGGAGATTCACGTTCAAATTCAAGAATTCCATACATAGATGTTCAACTAGGATGAAAACATAGTTCATGCTGAAACCTCTTGCAATCAAGTTGTCAAAAACCAAAAATCTTACAAGTAAAAGTGGCCTGATAGGAAGGAGACTCCATAAAACTACGTGTGGATTTTTTTTTCCTGTATATACTTTGCAGGCCAGAAGGCAGTGAGATCTTACATTCGAAGTGCTGATAAACATTTTGAGCCAAGAATACTATATGTAGCAAAATTCTTCTAAAAGTGGAGAGATAAAGGCTTTTCCAGAGAAACTAAACATGAGGCATTTTATTATGAAGAGACATGGTTTAAAAGAAAGGCTATAAAGGAAGTCCCTCAAGTTGAAATTGAGGATTCTAGACTGGACATGAGACCATAAAGCTCACTGTTGAAAGTAAATATACATTTCACTGTGATTTTGATTTGTATTTCCCTGATGAAGAGTGATGTTGAGCATCTTTTCATGTGCCTGTTGGCCATCTGGTATCCATCAACTGAATGGATAAAGAAGTTGTGGTTTATATATACAATGGAATACTACTTGGCAATGAGAAAGAATGAAAAACGACCTTTTGTAGCAATGTGGATGGAACTGGAGAGTGTTATGCTAAGTGAAATAAGTCATACAGAGAAAGATAGATACCATATGTTTTCACTGTTATGTGGATCCTGAGAAACTTAACAGAAGACCATGGAAAGGGGGAAAGGGGGTAAAAAAGTTAGGGAAGGAAGCAAACCATAAGAGACTCTTAAAAACTGAGAATAAACTGAGGGTTGATGGTGGGGGGGTGGGAGGCAGGGGAAAGTGGGGGATGGGCATTGAGGAGGGCACCTGTTGGGATGAGCACTGGGTGTTGTATAGAAACCAGTTTGACAATAAATATCATATTTAAAAAGAAAAGTAAATAGACAAATAGAGAACACTATAATACTGGTATGTAAACCACTTCTAATGGTCATGTAGAATTTAAAAGATAAAAACCCTAGAAGATAAAACTATAAAAATGTTAATGGATAGGATATAAAAAATGCAATTTGTGACATTAGTAACAGTATGAGCAGAGTTAGAATTTTTTTTCAATGTGATTAATATTAAGTTACCAGCTTAAAATAGATCTTGGTTGCCAGAGGGCTCATATAACACAACATACTTATAGAAGATTCAAAAAAGAAAATGAGAATGGAATCAAAGGGTGACACTACAGAAAAAGGAACGCACAAAGGAAGACAGACTCTGAGAGGAAAAGAAGATGCAAGAACTATAAGAGAATAACAAAATGATAATAGTATATTATCCCATAACAGTAATTAGCTTAAATGCAAATGAATTAAACGCCACAAACAAAGATTATTTGGATTAAAAAAAATAAGTTGTAAATATACACTATCTGCAAAAGACTGACTTTTAATTTAAGGACATGTATTGGCTAAAAGTGAAAGGATGGAACAAGATATTTTGGCAAGTGGTAACTAGAAAAGAGTGGTAATGGCCAAAGTTAAAGCAAGCAAGGTAGATTAAATCAAAAACTTAAACAAGGAACAAAATCCACTGAAAGAGCCAATTCACTAGGAAGCTGTAACAAGTACAAATGTACTCCATATTAAAGCATGAAAAATTTCACTTAAGGTAGTGGCTAGAGCATCCAGATGGGTCAGTAAGGAAATAGACGGTATGAATCATGTTATAGGTCAAACAGTCCACACATACACAGAACATTGCACCAATGAAATATTTTACAAGATTGTTGAATACATTAGGTCACAAAATACTAGTGAGAAGACTAAAATCCTTCCAAGTATTTCTTCCTACTGCAATGGAGTGAAACTAAAAACTAATAGCAGAAGAAAACCAGAAAATACAAATATGAGGAAATCATACTCTTGAACGACAAATGAACCAAAGAAGAAATCAAAAGAGAAAATAGAAGATATGGTAAGACAAACACAAGGTAACAAAATATTGGGATGCATCAAAAGCAGTACTAGAATAAAAATTTATAGTGATAAATACCTAAGTTGAGATCTTTCAAGTATTCTAACTGCGGGCACTCCAAGAAAGAGAACAAGCTGGAGGCATGAGGAGAAGTTAGGATGGCAGAGCTGTATGAAGAGCCTGAGCTTGTCTTGTCCCTGAAATGCAGCTAGATCAGCACGAAACCATTTTGGAACACCTGGGAAATTGATTTGAAGATTAATGTAACAATCTGTGTAACTTGACCCACAAAAGTTGGCCAGCATGTGGTACAGAGAGGTGAACTGGGGGAGAGAAAAGCCGTGGAGGGTAGGGAGCTGTTACTATGGAGAGAGAACAGAGCAAAAGGCTGAGAGAGAGGGACGTTGGGATTGTGCAAGAAATGCACTCCCCCTGAAAGTAGTTGGAGAGAAAGACTGAAAATGCTTGCAGGGGACTGAACAAAAAAGCTGTTCTGCAAAACCATTGATGGGAAGAAAAGAGAAGGTTTCAACACCACCAGAGTTCTATAAAGAGTGGAGGGCAGAGTTGGAAATTCTAGGGCTCAGTGCCTGGGGATGCTCTGGTGAAGAAGTAGGGCAAACTCCCAGAGGCAAGCAGTGGGGTCTTGAGGGGTCCATGTGCCACATGGGGAGAAGCAGTTCCCCTGCTGGGATAGCATTTGGTAGAGGCCATACAGCCTACCCACAGGAAAAGGTTCCAGTGGACCCCAGAGAAGAGCCACATTTGCTGCTATTGGAACAAAGATGCCAGAGTGTGGTGAAACCTGGTGCCAGCTGTTTGTTGTGATATGCCACAATCTCCAAACCTCTACCACTGTGTGATCTAATGAACATTTTCTGGGGCAAGATGGCACCAGGCCATTGCTCAGCAAGACTCTCCCCCAGAGAGTTGGTGGGGGGGTCCAAGTTGCAGGGTCTTTGAAGTATGGACTTGTGAGAGACAACCCCATCTGAGATAAAACTCTGGATAAAACCATGTGGCAGGCAGACAGCTTGGACATGGATAGGGTAGAGGTAGGGAATGGAAAAAGGCCTGAGTTAAAGGAGGGGTGTTTGATCGTAGGTAGGTGAGGGTGCAAAGTTCCTTATGCCAAAGACTCGGGAGCTGGGTGAAGCCATTGACGCTTCTCCCACATATGCACGTGTGCATGCGTGCCACACTGATCCACCCCAGTAAGCTAATAAGTGGAGAATGGAGTTGTTAAACTAAGCTCTGCCCAATTGCAGCCTCCAAGCACATCCCGTAGAAGACTAGCACAAGGCATATCATAGTCAAATTCACAAAATACACAGACAAAGAATTATGAAAGCAAGGGCAAAAAAGTCCTTAACCTCTTTAGGGAAGACAGATAATGTTTGCAGCAGACATATCCACAGAGAATTGGCAGGCCAGGAAGGAGGGGCAGGATATATTCATAGTACTGAATCTGAAAAATGTGCAAATGAGAGTGCTTGATCCAGCAAGGCTGTCATTCAAAAAAGAATGAGATTGAGTTTCCTGGACACACAAAAACTAAAGCAGTTTGTGGCCATTCAGTCAGCCCTGCAAAGAATTTTAAGTGGAACTCTTTGGAGAAAAGAAAAAAAAGACAAAAGCAACAAAGACTAGAAAGGACCAGAGAACATAACCAAAAACTCCAACTCTACAGGCAACAAAGTGGCACTAAATTCATCTTTTAGTACTCACTCTAGAAGTCAATAAACTAAACATTCCAATCAAAAGACCTAAGGTATCAGAATGGAAAAGAAAACAAGCCCCTTTTATATGCTGCTGACAGGAGACTAATTTTATATGTAAAGACACTCACAAATGGAAAGGGGATGGAGAGCTATCTACCATGCTAATTGTCATCAAAGCTGGAGTAGCCATACTTAGATCAAACATACTAGATTTTAAAATAAAGACTGTAACAGATGAATAAGGTCATTGTATCATAATTAAGATATCTATCCACCAAGAAGATCTAACAATTGTAAATACGTATGCCCCCAACTTGAAAGAATCGAAATATATAAACCAATTACAAATGCAAAGAAACTCATTGATAATACCATAATAGTAGGGGACTTCACCCCCACTTAAAGCAATGGACAGATAATCTAAGCAGAAAATAAACAAGGAAACAATGAGTCTAAGTGACACAGTGGACCAGAAGGATTTAACAGATACATTGAGAAGATTTCATCCTAAAGCAACAGAATACACGTACTTTGTGAGTTCACATGGAACATTTTCCAGAATACATTACATACTCGGTCACAAATCAGCCCTCAACAAGTACAAAAGATTGAGATAATACCTTGCATATTTTCAGATCACAATGCTGTGAAACTCAAAATCAACCACAAGAAAAATTTGGAAAGACCATGTATACTTGGAAATTAAAGAACATGTTAATTTCTTAAAGAAGAAATTAAAAAGTACATGGAAGCCAATGAAAAGGAAAACATGACAACCCCAAATCTCTTGGATGCAGCAACGGCAGTCATAAGGGAAGTATGTAGCAATCCAGGCCTTCTTAATGAGGGAAGAAAGGTCTCAAATACACAAATTAATCTTACACTTAAAAGATCTGGAAAAATAACAACAAAAAAGCTAAAACCAGTAGGAGGGAAATAATAAAGATTAGAGCAGAAATCAATGATATCAAAATAATGATAAAAAATAACAGATCAATGAAAACAGGAGCTGGTTCTTTGAAAGAAGTAACAGAATTGATAAACTTCTAGCCAGATTGATCAAAAAGAAAAAGAGAAATGACCCAAGTAAATAAATTCACAAGTGAAAGAGATAATACCAACACTGTAGAAATACAAACAAAAATAGAATATTATAAGCAATTATATGCCAACAAGTTGGATAATCTGGAAGAGGTGGACAAATTCCTAGAAACAAAACTACCAAAAGTGAAGCAGGAAGAAAGAGAAAATTTGAAGAGACCCATAATCAGTAAGGTAATTGAATCAAAAATAAAAATCTCCCAACAAACGAGTCCAGAGCCAGATGGCTTCCCAAGGAAATTCTACCAAATGTTTAAAGCAGAGTTAAAACCTACTATTTGAAAGCTGTTCCAAAAACTAGAAATTGAAGGAAAATTCCAAATTCGTTTTATGAGGCCAACATTACCTTGATGCTAAATCCCAAGACCCCACTAAAAAGGATAACTACAGGCCGATTTCCCTGATGGATGCAAAAAATGGCAACAAGATACTAGCAAACTGGATCCGCTGATATATTAAAAAATTACCACGACCAAGTGGGATTTATACCTGGGATGCAGGGCTCGTTCAATATCTGCAAATAAATCAATGTGATACATCACATTAATGAAAGATTAAGAGCCACATAATGCTCAATAGATGCAGAGAAAGCATTTGACAAAATACAGTGTCCTTACTTGATAAAAACTGGCAAGAAAGTAGGGATAGAAGGATCATACCTCAAGATCATAAAGGCCATATATGAAAGACCCACTGCTAATATCCTTAACAGGGGAAAACTGAGAGCTTTTCCCCTAAGATGAGGAACACGACAAGGATGTCCACTCTCACCACTGTTATTTAACATAGTGTCGGAAGTCCTAGCCTTGGCAATCAGGCAACTCAAAAGACACAAAAGGATCCAAATAGGCAAGGAGGAAGTCAAACTTTGACTCTTCGCAGATGACATGATACGTATGTGGAAAACCCAAAGGACTCCACCAAAAAACTGCTAGAACTGATTCTTGAATTCAGCAAATTTGCATGATATAAAATCAATGTAGAGAAACTGGTTGCATTTCCATACACCAATAGTGGAGCAACAGAGATCTCAAGGAATCGATTCCATTTATAATTGCACAAAAACCCATAAAACACCTAGGAATAAATCTAACCAAAGAGGCAAAAAAATATATACACAGAAAACTATAGAAAGCTTATTAAAGAGATGGAAGACACACACAAAAAATGGAAAAATGTTCCATACTCATGGATCAGAGGAACAAATATTGTTAAAACATCAAAACTACCCCAAACAATATACATATTCAATGCAATATCTATCAAAATAATACCAGCTTTCTTTACAGAGCTTAGAAAAATCCTAAAATTTGTATGGAACCAGAAAAGATCCCAAATTGCCAAAGCAATCCTGAATAAGAAAATGAATGCTGGAGGCATCACAATCCTGGACTTGAAGCTGTATTACAAAGCTATAATCAAGACATTATGGTACTGGTACAAAAACAGACACTCAGATCAATGGAACAGAATAGGAAACCCAGAAATGGACCCACAAACATATGGCCAACTAATCTTTGACAAAGCAGGAAAGAATATCCAATGGAATGAAGACAGTTTCAAATAGTGTTGGAAACCTGGACCACTCTTTTACACCATACACAAAAATAAATTAAAAGTGGATGAAAGACCTAAATGTAAGACAGGAAGCCCTCAAAATCCTAGAGGACAAAACAGGCAACAACCCCCTTGACCTCAGCTGCAGCAACTTCTTACTTGACATGTCTCTGGATGCAAGAGAAACAGAAGCAAAAATGAACTACTGGGACATCATTGAGATAAAAATCTTCTACACAGCAAAGGAAACAAGAAAACTAAAAGGCAGCCTACAGAATGGGAGAAGATATTTGCAAATTACATAGTAGATAAGGGCTAGTATCCAAAATGTATAAAGAACCTACCAAACTCAACACGCAAAAAACAAATATTCCAGTGAATGAATGAGCAAAAGACATGAATAGACACTTTTCCAACGAAGGCACATCTAGAAGGCTAACAGACACATGAAAAAATGCTCAATATCACTCATCAGGAAAATACAAATAAAAGTCTCAATGAGATACCACCTCGCACCTGTTAGAATGGTGTGCTAAAATTAACAACTCAGGCAACAACAAATGTTGGCAAGGGTGTGGAAAAAGAGGAACACTTTTGCATGGTTGATGGGAATGCAAACTGGTGCAGCCACTCTGGAAAACAGTATGGAGGTTCTTCAAAAAATTAAAAATAGGACTACCTTATGACCCAGCAATTGTACTACTAGGAATTTATCCAAAAGGATAAAGGAATGCTGGTTTGAAGGGGCACATGCACCCCCATGTTTATAGCAGCACTATCAACAATAGCCAAGGTATGGAAAGAGCCCAAATGTCCATTGACAGATGAATGGATAAAGAAGTTGTGGTATATATATATACACAAAGGTATTTTACTCAGCAATCAAAAATAATGAAATCTTGCCATTTGCAACTACATGGATGGAACTAGAGTGTATTATGCTAAGCGAAACAAATCAGATAAAGACAAGTATCATGTGATAGCACTCATGTGGAATTTAAGATACAAAACAGATGTACATAAGGGAAGGGAAGCAAAAATAATATAAAAACAGGGAGAGAGGCAAACCATAGGACAAAGAGAAAGAACAAACTGAGGGGTGCTGGAGGGAAGATGGGTGGGGGAATGGGATAAATGGGTGATGGACATCAAGGACACTTGTTGGGATAAGCACTTGGTGTTAAATATAAGTGATCAGTCACTAAACTCTATTCCTGAAATGATTATTATACTGTTAACTATTTAAATAAAAAACAATATATATTTATAAACAAATAAGCTAAGTTCAAAATTAGTAGAAGGAAATCAGACCATAAATGAAACGGAATTACATAGAAAAGGTCAATAAAACTAAGAGTTGGTTCTTTGATAAAAATGAATCAAGAAAATGAGACTCAAAATCAGAAATGAAAGCAGAGGCATAAAAAATGATTCATAAAAATGAAAGAATTAGAAGACTTATGAAAAATTGAAGACAGGAAATTGGAAAATCTACAGGAAAAAAATGCCTAGAAATAAGCAAACTACCAAGACTAAATTATGAAGAAAAAGAAAATCTGAAGAAACGTATAACTAGTAAGGAGATTATTTCAGTAATCAAAAATCTTTCCACAGTAAAAGCCTGGGACCAGATGTCTTCATTGGAGAAATACACCAACCATTTAAAGAAGCATTAATGCAAGTCATTCTTAAACTCTTGCCAAGAAAAAAAAAAGCTTTTAAACTCATTTCATAAGGCTATCATCCTGCTTACAAAGCCAAAGGTGTATGTGTGTGTGCACCTGTGCGTGCGCCCATGCACGCGTGCGCGTGCATACCTGATGAATACTCGTGAAACTTGTCAACGAAATACTAGCAAACGGATTTCAATATCACATTTAATGGGTCATACAGCATGATCTTGTGGGATTTATCTCTGGGATGCAAAGAGTCTTCAATATATGGAAATCAATCATACCATGTGAACAGAATGAAGGCTAAAAAAATCACATGGCAATAGATACAGAAAAAGCAAATGACAAAATATACCATCCTTTCAAGTTAAAACACTCAAAGTAGGAATAGAATGAAATTACTTAAACATAACAAAAGCCATATGTTAAAATCCCATGATAATTGCATACTTGGTGAAAAATTGAAAGCTTTTCTTGTAAGATCAGGAACAAGTCAAGGACACCTACTTTTGCTAGTTCTATTCAACATACTACTGAACAAAATAAGTATAGATACCATTATTCACAGATGGCATATGTAAAAAGCCCTGAAGACCCCATAAAAAACTATTGGACCTAATTCAGCGAAGTTGTCAGATACAAGGTCAACATACAAAAATTACTTGTATTTCTATATACTAAACAACAATCTGAGAAGTTAAGGAAAAAACCCTCAGTTATAGCGTAAGAAAGGAAAAAGTATTTAGGAATAATGTTAACCAAGGAGGTGACAGACTTGTATATTGAAAACTTAGAGAACATTGTTGATAGAAATTTTAAGACATAAATAAGTTACCTGTGTTCATGGACTGGAGGACTTAAAGCATCCATACTACCCAAAGAGTTTGCACATTCAATGCAATCCCTATCAAAATCCCAATGATATATTTTGTAGAAATAGAAAAAAAAATCCTACGGTGCCTGGGTGGCTCAGTCTGTTATGTGGCTGACTCTTGATTTTGACTCAGGTCATGATCTCACAGTTTGTGAAAGTGAGCCCTGAGTTAGGCTCTGCTGTGGCAGTGTGGAGCCTGTTTGGGATTCTCTCTCTCCCTCTGCCCCTCCCCCCACACACTCAGTCTTTGTCTTTCTCTCTCTCAAACATTTTAAAAATAATCCTAGCAGTCATATGGAACCACGAAGATCCTGAATAACCAAAACAATCTTGAGGAAGAACAAAGCTGGAATCCTCACACTTCCTGATGTAAAAATCTATTATAAAGCTACAGTGTCCTATATCCTAAACATAGGACCTGAAACTATGAAACTTCTGTTAGAAAACAGAAAAGATGGATGATAATGGTCTTGGCAATGATTGCCTGCCTAGATATGACAAAAGCACAAGCAACAAAAAATTGAACAAATGGGACTATGTGTGGTCCCTGACTTACAATGGTTCCACTTAAAACTTTTCAAGTTGATGAAGATGGGATAGTGACAGATACTCAGTGGAAACTGTACTTTGAATTTGAACTTTTCTGGGGCTAGTGACAGGTGGTACAACACTCTAGTATGATGCTGGGCACCAGCAACTCCCAGTCAGCTGTGTGATCATGAGGGTAAACAACTGATATACTTATAACCATCCTGTACCAATAAAACCATTTTGTTTTTCACTTTATGGTATTCAAAAAATTAAATGAGATCTTCAACCCTATATCATAAAATAGACTTGGAGTTAGATGATTTTGCCCAATTGTAGGCTAATGTAAGTATTCTGAGTATTTAAAAAAATTTTTTTAAATGTTTTATTTTTGAGAGAGAGAGAGAGAGTGCAACTGGGGGGGGGGGGGCAAAGAGAGAAGGAGACAAAAAATCCGAAGCAGGCTGCAGGCTCCAAGCTGTCAGCACAGAGCCCAACACTGGGCTCGAACTCCTGACCTATGAATCGTGACCTGAGCTGAAGTCAGCTTCACTAACCGACTGAGCCACCCAGACACCCCGATGTTCTGAGTACATTTAAGGTGGGCTAAGCTTAAACTGCTAGGAATGGTAGGTTAGGTGTATTAAATGCTTTTTCAGTTGACGATATTCTCAATTTATGATGGCTTTATTGGGATGTAACCCCATTGTAAGTTAAGGTAGATCAGTGCATTAAACTAAAAAGCTTCTGGTTTTGTTAATTTTTTTTTGTTTTTAAACAAAGGAAACCTTCCACAGAGTGAAAAGACAGCGTATGGAATGGGAGAAACTATTTGATAAGGGGTTGATATCTAGTGTATATAAGAAACTTGTTCAACTCAACAGCAAAACAAAACAGAACCAAAACCAAAACTAAAATCAAAACCCAACCTTGATTGATGAAAGAAGAAAGGGACTGAATAGACAGTTCTCCAAAGAAGACCTACAGTGATTAACAGGTACATGAAAAGATACTTAACATCTCTCATTATCAGGGGAAATACAAATCAATACTGTGAGCTGTTATTGCTCACCTGTTAGGGTGGCTATTAGAAAAAGTTTTGGTTTGTATGCAAAGAAAATGGATCTCTTCTCCATTGTTGGTAGAAATATAAAGAGGTGCAGATACTATGAAAAATAGTATAGAGGTTGAAAAAAAAAAATACTGTGATCCAGCAATCTCACTTCCTGGTATTTATCCAGATGAGTTAAACTTAGGATTTTGCATGGATATTTACATACGTATGCTTATTGCAGCATTGGTCACATTAGCCAAGAGGTGGAAGCAACCTAAGTGCCCATCAACAGAGGACGGCATACAGAAAATGTGACAAAAATTTACAATAGAATACTCAGCCTTAAAAAAGAAATTGTATTTGCTACAATATGGTTGGATCTTGACATGATGCTGAGAGGAATCACCCAGCCACAGGAAGACGAATCCTGCATGATTGTACTTATAGCAGGTATGGAAGAGTACAGAAGTGCTATGCAGTTCAGTGGATATGGTTTATCATGCAAGATGAAAAAGTTCTAGAGATCTGTGCATCACAGTGCACGTAACTAATACTGTGCTATATACTTAAAAATTAGTTGCAGAGCTCATATTGCCTTTTTTTTTACTGTAATAAAAAATATAGCAATAGATAACATCTTTGTCATCTTTGTGTCCCACCCAATCTACCAGACTTTTGGAAACATGAGAAAGTAAAGGAAAAGGAAAACATGTTAAATTTTGTAATTGAAGATGGATAGATACGATCTGGTTTCTTAAAGCTCCTGGTTTAGGCAAAACTGATTAAGGACTCAGGAAATAGTGTTCATAATGTTAGTGGCCCCATTTTTAAAGCAAATCATATTTGATTTTTATAATGAAACCCAAAAGTTTAATAATAATAAATACAGAAATCTTTAGAATATAGAATATATACTTTACACATAATTAGATATAATGTATACAGTTTATTTATACATAACAGACATTACACACACACACATACACCATATAGAAGATATTCTCTGGGGACAATAAGGGTAAGGGTAAGTTAAAGGGGATAGATGGAGGTGAGTCTGAAATTAGAAGATGCTCATCCCCTTTACTTTGATGGAGAGGGAATGACTGGCATTAGGACGGGAAGAGAAGGTACAGGAGTTGCTTTAAGAGAGTGTACCTAGCTCCTGAGCATTGTTGGCCAGGAGTGTTGACCACCCTGGTCCTGAGGAGCAGCAGCATGGCAGAACGGATGTTGGTACTAGGTACTGGAAAAAGTAGTTCTTACTCTGTAATCAGTGGAAAGTCCCTAAACCTGCTTCCTTTATCTGTGAAATGAAGATGGAGTGTACCTGACTTGTAGATCAATGGCCTGGTCTTATTACAGTGTCAATTTCAAATCTGTTTCTTTCTCAGACTTTCCTTGGTATTGACTGGGTAAATATGGCTGTCAAAGTTCTTGGATCTGTCCCAGACTAAATCTTTGATTATGGGTCTCGTCTCTGAATAAAACCTAGGAAACTCTTTCTTCTGTGGTTTCTGATATGCAGGTTTGGACAGAAGAATGAAGGAGCAGATAGGTGATGAGCCACTTTTAGCAGCATTCAGTTCAAGTATCAGGTTCTGTGTCTTTGGGTGACAGCAAATCCTGCGGAGTGCTGGCAGCATGAATGCTCTTTTTCATTAAACACCAAATTCATCCACAGAAGGAAGGATTTTGCCATTTAACCCCTCACCTTGGCTGAACTTGCTTGGGATGTAATTTGTTAGTATCCGTTGTTAATCTCCTACAGGTCATAGTACCAGTTCCCATGAGAATGTGTTTTGCAGCCATGGGCAGGGGCAGAGAAGCCATGTGTAGGATTTTGTAGAAAGGCAGAGCCTCTAATTGTCATGAACTGTAAGGTCATCATTAAAAAACCAAGCTTAACATGTATCAAGCACATACTATAAGCTAGACCTGTACAAGATGCTTTCCCATACACCAACTCCCTTATTTTGGTCGCCAAACTGCATATTTATCAGTTCTGTTTTGCACTATAAATTTTGACCAACGTTCTAACGTCCTGACCTATTTTAGATCCTATATGCCTTGTTTCTATCGTGCATATTTGTTTCCATCTGATGGATAGCCACCGCCTCCCTCTACTACCTCTGTAGTTCTACCTCTAAGACATCTCTGTGACTTCTTTGGTGAGTTTTATTTGATGGCTGGACATACAAGCACATTTATTCTCAGGAGGGCCTTCAACCACTGAGGACCCTTCAGGTATAGTAAGGGGAAGTTTGTATTGTAGGTCATGGCTCCTGTGTCACAGAAGTTGTGTTATGAAGCCTGTTACTGATACTACATCTACCTACCAAACTGAAACTGTGTGTTGACTGAGTACATTCTCAGATGCTGAGATTATCATATTAATGTGCTTTAGATTAAATTTACATTGGTATCTCCAAAAATCTTGAAAGTCCATTCTTGCTGAAAGAAAACATAGTTAACTCAGAAATCTATCAACTGGCTTATCATATAATATCCCAGTTCCTCAGCCTCCTTGGTAACTGTGAAATCAAGACATTTATGTAACTGATGGCATTTTTTTGATGACCATAAGTGTAAAAACTAGATTAAAGGTAAAACTAAGATTCGGTGTGTGTATTGGTTTTAATTAGTTAGGAAATGAATTTTAATCTTAGAGTCTTCAGAGACCAATGTTTTTGTTCATTAAATATAGCTCAAATGATTATATTTTCTTTGCTGTTCTAGAACAAGGAACAAATGATAATATGTAACTTTTATGTTGCTTTTTATAGTCATCAGTGTTTTCACAGCTATAATGTTATTTAGATATGGTCTGTGTTCTCAAAAAGCTTACACTGAGCAACTTGAGGGAGAAAAACTAACAGATACGTAACCATTAAAAAAGCATTAAGTTGTTGTGACCCTAAATAGAGAAGGAGAAAGGTCAGTATAGGTTGAATAAATCCCATTATGTGAGAATTGGCCTACTCTTGCCTCTGATTTGTGAAAAAGTATCAGTTGAACTTCCCTATATTTGCACAATGGAAACATTATCTTAGCTCCTTAATGTTAGATTGTAAGAAGGACAGAGGTGCTCATATTTTACAGATACAGAACATGTCTATCTGTGTCTAATCACCCTTGCTTAATTCATTGTAAAAGTCATAGATGTGCAATTAGAGAATAAACTCATTATCAAAAGAAACACCAAATAACATATTTTGGCTTTCATTCTTAGGAAAACACAGATGAATGGATGCACTCGCATTATGTTATTGTGTTGCTGTTGGCACAATGAGGCTGGGTCCTCCGCAGACAGACACTTGAAGATCTTGCAATTTATGTTATGTTTCCCATCAGTTTCTTAACTGCAAAGCCTCATTACTTCAAGTTATACCATTTAGCCCTTATAGGAAATGGAGGCAGAAGGAAGAAAATTCAGATATAGAAGTAGCTTAATTTTGCATTAGGAAAAATGGGAATTCATTTATGAGCTCTTTTTGCTTGAAGTGCATTCTGTTGGTAAGCCCCACTCTGAGACTGTTTATTATAAAACAACTGTGCTACTCAGTACAGCTCAAGGGCTAGAGGGAGAATGGTGCCCCAGGAAGGCTCATACTTGTTACTCTGGGTATTGCGTATGCGTAAGATTAATTGTGACAGCAGTGCTTAGGTGCTTATGAAGCATCGAGAAGCTAGTGTCTTGAGAAATGAAAGATTTATCACATGGTGTCTTATAATTTTATATAGAATTAAAGTCAGTGATGCTCAAACCTGTGTAGCATGACACACTTTGGATCCCTGGGCCTGTTAAAGATTTTGAGTCAACAAAGCTGGGAGGGACTCTGGGCGTCTACGTTTTTCAACAGTTCTTCAGGTTATTCCAGTACAGTTGGTTCACTTTTCTTTAGAAATGCTGGCTTGAGTTCATTAAAATTTTGAGGAGTGAAATTATTTATTGCAATTCACTGAAAAATAAATTCTAACATATTGAAGATAATTAAGCCCATATTTTTGTGATGTATTAAGAATTCTTGGAATTTGTTATTTTTTAAAAGTGGTTCATATTACTTTGGAGAGGTGTTGCATTTTGGAAGACTGCTCTTATGTTGTATTACCATTAATCAGGTGCTGTTGCTTCTGAAGTAAATATCTGATAGGCATATGAACTTCACCTCTTGTAAATCCACATTATCTTTTTTAGTTTTGTGAGATTATTTAATCAATTAATTTATTAATGCTGTATCAGGAGAGGGAAATGCTTCTGTAATAACCTCTAATTTCATTTTTATTGAAGAGCCAGTATGGATACATTATTAACAAAGCCCAAAGTTCACATCAAGTTTATTTTTTGTTCTACGTTCTGTGGATTTTGACTGCTGCATAATGAATGATCCATATCAACTGTCACAGTGTCCTACACAATAGTTTCACCACCCTAAAAATTCCCTGTGCTCCATGTATTCTTGCCTTCCCCCTTTCCACAAATCTCTAGCAACAATTGATCTTTTTACTGTCCCCATAATTTTGCCTTTTCCAGAATGAATACAAGATTTTCATGTTTTTTTCATGGATGGCCTGATGTCTCATTTTAAATAATACTCTCTTGAGTATTTCGCAGTTTAACCATTCACTTACTTAACATGTTGGTTACTTCTAGGTTTTGACAAATATGGTTAAAGATGTTGTAAACATCATGTGCAGGTTTTTGTGTAGATACGTATTTTCAACTCCTTTAGGAAAATAGCAAGGAGCATGATGACTGCATTATGTTAAGGCAAAATGTCAACATTGTAAAGCAAACATCTTCCTTGTTCAGGCTACATGTTCATCTTGAATTGTGTTGGGGACTCTATTCTACTCATTGAGACTCAGGCTCAAAAGCACACCATAGCCTGACATGGACTTTCATGATGAGCTTAGAAGAAATGGGGGTGGGAAACTCTGGAGGATCTTAAAAGAGCAATTGGATAATGTAGCCTGGAAATGACCCACATCACTCATGCTCCCTGGTTTCATGGTTTCACCCCCACAGATGGGAGCCTGGAGATTTAGTTGCCCATGGCCCCAAAAGGAACCGATAACTGGATTTTAGTGAGTAGTTGTAATAACGACCACATTCTGCTCGTATGTTCATCAAATATTTAGTTTACTCTCCTAAACACCCGAGAAGTACACTCCTCCCTCTCTGAGGATCATGCTCCAGAAGTGCCTTTTAGTCATGTCATGAAGTTCAAAGTACAGCATCTCTGGATTGTGTATATGAGTTCACACACCAGGGACAGGGAAAGGGCCATTGTTTCTAAATACATACCTGGGAATAGACTTAACTAGTAATGATTGCTGGGTGGAGCTCCCACCCCATTGTGCTCCGTAGCCCTTGGCTTCACCTTCTGGGAGATGTGCTGTTTTCCTACTATCCTCTTTGGTCACGTATGAAGTAGGGATTGGACAAGACATCTTCTTGTGATCTGAGCAGCCCCCTCAACCCACTTCTTACTGTACATGTTTGAGAATGTCAAGTTCTTAGTAGGTGTCATAGTTTTGGTTTGTTTTGGCAATTCAATTCTCTCCATGTCTTAGCTCTTCCAGTCCAAGTACCAAAATGTTCTAATGGCCACACTCAGATATTTGGTAGATGTTTTCTCCAGATTTGCTCTGTATCTGTTTTCTAACCCTCTCTTTCTTGGCTTAATTGTGGATGCCATAGGGGCCTATCATGCTGCTTTGGCACAACTATTTCTTCAGTGTACTTTTTGCTGAGCCATTTTTTCCCCATCTGACATAATTGGATGCGACTTAAATCTGTTCAAAGATTGTAACTATGAGTGAGGCAGCTAAACTCCGGTTGAATTCTTCCTGCAATGGAGAATTTTAGTGGGCACGCACTGTTGAAGACATTGGTCATTTTTCCTATATATGTTAAGTTTGAGAAAGAGTTGTCTCTTCTAAACTTAGAAGTTCCTGCAGTATGGGCTCTATTACCTGATATTTCTGCTTATGGCATGGCTAATTTGTTCCCTGACTTTATCTTTCTTGTAGTACCTATGCTATGCTATTGTGTCCTCTGTAAAAGGTCTAAAGTCCTAACCCCTCATTACTTCAGAAAGTCACCTTATTTGGAAAGTCTTTACAGAGATAATTAAGTTCAAATGAGGTTTATTAGGCTGAATGCCAATACAGTACCGTGTATGTCCTTATAAAGGGGAAAATTTTAGAAAGACAGGAATAATGCCATATGAAGATGAAGACCGAGTAGCCCATGTATAAACCAAGGCACACTGAAGATAGTCAACAAAACATCAGGAGGGAGGGAGGGACATGAAACAGATTGTCCTTCATACGAAGTCCACAGAAGTCAACCTTGGTGACACCTTGATCCTGGACTTCGAGCCTCCAGAACTGAGACAATACATTTGTTTTTTTTTTGGTGGTAGTCTATTATGGAAGCCCTAGAAAACTATAAACCTTCAAATGAAGCCAACCACAGTGGGAATAGTATGCTGTTGTGATTCCTAACAACTTCGAGAGATACACACTCACTAAGTATATTGATCAGTTGACCAAATCATCATAGGTAATAACATTGTCAAATGTTTTCACTGTATGATATGGATTACCATATTCCTAGTAGCAGTGTCTGCTTCATTCAGGATAGATTATGCTGCTGTAGCAAACACCCCTTAAAAACTCCATGGTAATGGCCTATTATCCCTGGTGCTACATACTCATTGCCGGCTGACTGGCAAGCTCTGGTCTCTGCTGTCCTCATTCAGGGAGCCAGCCTGATTGAAAAGTGCGTTTCAGTGTGATCCCAAGATCACCACAGAAATCAGAAAAGAAGAAAGGTTTCCTACTGACAGTTAAATGTTTCATTGATCTGTAACCTATAAGCCAGACCTGGGTGCATATCCTCACCCAACTATAAGGGTAACAGGAATTTTGGTGTTTTGTGTGCTCAGAGAGAAAGGAGAATATTAGTGTAACATGGATAGTTACCACCAAATATCCCCAAAATACTGGTCTATAAGTAGCTAGTGTTTTAATTTATTTACTCACCATTTAGTAACACCTTATGTACCCAGCACTACAATAGGTGCTGGTGATAAAGAGAAAAATGGAAAGGATTCTCTGTCCTCAAAGTTTTAGTCTCATCAAGGAGATATTGATCAAATGTAAAATTGGAACTAGGGTGATTGCTGGGAGGTCAGGAAAAATTTCTTAAGGAAGTGATGCTTGAGTTGAGGTTTAAAGGATGAATAAGAGCAAACCAATGAAATATAAGAATTTTCAGGAAGAAGAAACAACATACACAAAGGCCTAGAGTAGGAGGAAACATTAGATGGCATGGTGTGAAGATGGTTAGGGACAGCATCATGAGACCGAGGCTGCAGGGATAGGTAGGCAACATATCCTGCAAGGATTTTGAGGCTATGGGAAGGAATTTTGTCTTTTCCTCAATATAGAGTAAGTTACAGAATTGTGTCCAGAAATAGAGCATGTTTCTCTGTGGTTGATGGCTGATGGGCATCCTGAGGACTGGGTAGCTCATCTTTATATCCCCTTCGCTCAACTAATACGTGGTCAGAACCAAATGTGCTGAGTCAAAGTTGATTATGTGCTTCACTGCCAGGATCCTGGGGATCCAAGGTATCAAGGTCAGAGATAGGAAAAACGGCAAAGTGTAGTGGGGAACTTGGAAGTTTAAGATAATAAGAGAGATAACAAATACAAACCATTCTCATTCCCCAAACAATATTTTAGCAAATGAGTCATTTTTTTTTCTTCAGGGCTTTTCCCCATTTCTGTTAACTTTGATACAAGAATATTTGACATTTTTTCTCTAATTTGACTATTCACAGCCTGTTTAACATTGATTTATAGCCTTAGAGTTCTCAAAATAATTCCAGGTATAAGCCAGGAGAAGGTCATCTTGTTCACAAATTGTACAGATTACCAGGGTTTTTTCCCTGCCTAGTTTAAAGGGAGAGCTTCAATTTCATTGCTTTGTGGCCCTTGTCTTACCTGTAGCCACTTGCTCAGTGTCATGCCAGTAATTGGCCTGAGAGTTGACCATGGGAACCAGATGTATCGTCTCCTCATCCTAGGGTTTTGCCATTATGGGCCTCAGCCTCCTGGTTTGCTGAGGCAGAAGGAGCTGCCATGAAAGTGCCACCCAGTCCCTATGCTGAGTAGTGCATTTTTGGAATGATTTGATTTGCTATAAAGAGATGGTGTATATATATTTTTTTCTAGCTCTGTAGGCCTCCAAACAGCCCCTGTTTGCTTCTGTTTAGTCCTTAAACTAATGAACTCTGAGGACCGTCATTTTTATCTTTTGCTGTCTCTAAGGTTTAGAAAACCCTTAGACTGAATTTTACTGTAATTTGAGATGTTTGCTTCTCTCCTATGGTGGTGTTTTGCAGCATGTCCTGTAATTATCTTGTTTTCTTACGTATTCCTCATTTTTCCTAGGTCATCAGTTATCCTAGGTTAGTGGCATTTGTCCCCCAGGTAAGTGAGGTGCTGTCTTTTGGCCTGGAAATACTTTGATTTGTATCTAGTATTGATGGAAAGTTTTTTGAAAATGCTTTATATACTTCCATTTTTAATGTTGAGAGAATATTAAATATTACTGGTATTTCACAGTAGGATTGGGAATGAGGTTAAGATGTTCTACTCTGGTTCTAGGAACTGTCCTTACAAGGAGGACATAGGGAATAATAATAAAATACAAACTATAAAGCCAGATCACCTGTGTGCAAATCATGCCTTTTTTTTTTTTTGCCATCTATAGAAAACATAAATCATTTAACTTTTCTGAGCTTTTGTTCTCTTATCTGTAAAGCAGAACAAACCTTGTCACAGGATGATCCTAGAATTTTATGAGATAAGGCATGTAAGGGACTTAATATGGTGCCTGAAACACAGATAGGGTTTTACTAAAATGTATTTGTTGACTATGTGCCATATCCTGGGTATTATTTCTTACGTACATAATCTCTTAAGACTATTAAGAAGCTTTACTAAAATGTCTATGGCTTTCTAATGAGGAAACTGTATTTAAATTTCCTCATTAGAAATTTAAATTAGTCATGGTAATGAAGCTAGTAAATTGTGGAGTTGGGGTTTGCGTTTATATCACTCCAGAGGGTCAGCCAGTTGATACTATACTGCAAGGCCTCAGGAGTACTGTTTATTGCAGTCATTGTACCGTTGTGTAAAATGGGTTCTCTTCAAGGGCTCCTGGGATGTATATGGCATGACTTATTTCTTACTGGAGTCCCTAAATGCTTTTTGGTTCCACATGTGTTTTCTCATACCAACTCTGTTAGGGAGTTGTTTATGCATGTTTATGTTCCCAAAATTAATGTGCGGAATTCCTAATCCCCAATAGGATGGTATTAGGAGGTAGGGCTTCTGGAGAGTAATTAGGTTCAGATGAGGTTATGAGGGTAACCCCTCATGATGGGATTAGTACCTTTGTGAAAAGAGGAAGAGCTTTTAGAGCTCCCTCCATCATGTAAGGATACAGCCAGAAGGTGGCTGTCTATAAGCCAGAAAGAAGGCTCTCAGCAGGAAACAAATCTGCCAGCGTCTTGATCCTGGACTTCCTAGCCTCAGAACTGTGAGAAACAAAAGTTTGTTATTAATGCTACCCAATCTCTGGTATTTTTGTTAAAGCAGCCCAAGCTAAGACAAACTCCCCTAGGATTATCCTCTTTTAACCTGCCTTTGAGTTCCTTGTACCCAACCCCAATATCTGATTTGTTGCCCTCCCTGTCCTATGTTCCTGTGTCCAAAACAATTATTTTGGTGGTAATCCATCAGATAAGTTTCATTTCACATATATTAAGCATCTACGAAGTGCATCATGTAAGGCATTCACCTTTTTTTTTTTTTTTAATTTCAAAAGAACCATATTGTATGACACCCACTTTGTGGTTGAATGTGCACCAGATCACAGAGCTGGGAAGTGTAAGAACCAGTATCCAAACCTAGGGGTTAATTTAGTAATAGGTACTGGGATTAGTAATTGCTTTTACAGGCTTGAAGGTAGTGAGGATCCCTTGTATTACAGTGGGAGACATAAGTATTCCCTGTTGGAATGGTTATTTAATCACCATTTGAGGTCATTTGGAGAGAAAAGCCTCTCAAGACATAGCTTGGATGGAACTGAAGGCATCTCCCACAAAGTAATATGGATGCACAAGGAATACTGACCAATGGACGGGTTGCTTCTGGCTGGGCTCCAGAGCTTAAGAGAAATGAAAGCTCAAAACTTTATCTCCTATCACTCTCCCCCTTATTTTTACATTGAATATGTTTGTAATTTAGGCCACAGCCTACAGAACGTAAGATTGTATCTGAATTAGAGGATGAATGTGTATCATTCATATAGGTACAGGGATTAATAGGACAATGGATCTGTACTTTTTGGGGAAAAAGTTTTAATGTTTATGTAAGGCAAAGTTGGAGTAAGTTAGCAGGAGGTGTTGTGTTTTGTGTTTTTGAGGTTCAATTCTAACAAGGAAGGGGTGGAAGGATGTTTTGTTATAGGAACAGACTATGACCAATACTTACTTTGGCTTGTATAACACCCATTCTAGTTCCCTTTTTGTTTGTTTTCCTCTGCTAGGGACCAACATTTTTGGATTCCCTAGCAACTTAAAGTGCTAGCAAGTGGATTGGTTTCCACCAAACCAATGCAACATAAAAGACTTAGGAGTCATTGTGGCTGTGAACAAGGAGCAAGTGTAGTGGTGGAAATATCTGAGTGTATGGTGTGGCCACAGTGGACTTTCTGGAGCTCCTTCCTCACTGGTGACACCTAGAGGGACTTACTAGTCCAGTTTGTGTGTTAACTTGGCAGCTGTTCTCTTGTCTGGGCAGTGACTGACTATAATATGCCCAACGAAGTTCCCCAGCACCTGTAGAGATTTTTGTCTTGGACAAAATCCACATCTGCTTACACTTCCCAGACTAGGTTGTCATTTTCAACTGAACACTGATCGATATATTAGGTGTTGTGGTTCCAATTTCCTAGTCTTTCTACTTAATTACAGCTTCTTGTCAAGAAGAAAACGCAAAGTTGGAATAATCACGTAAGTCCTATTTGTAAGAGTGATAAAGTGCATGGGAACAATTTGTGACACATAATTTAAGGTTTTCACCCTGGAAGCTTTGAATGGATTTCTAGATTCCAGACCATTCTAGAGGGTTGCTGTTTCTGATCATTTGTAGGAGTCCCTTATAATAAGTAATAGACTATATTTCCATAAAGAAAAACTTGATTCTTAGGTAAAACCAGCTATGGTATTTATTATATACCCCCCCCCCCCCAAGATTATTGCAGACTTGACAGAAATCTGCCCAAGAGGGTCCAGATATCTTACACGGGGGTGGGAAGGCAGGTCTCAAGCCAATACGTTGAAGGAGGAGGGACTTCCTCTGTGCAGAGGCAGCACAGGCCAGCCATTCTGTCTGACCTAGGGGATGGGAGTCAGGGAGAGGCAGCCCCCTCCCCACTCAACTGGGCTTTAGAATAATTCAGAAGGCAGGACACTGAGGCTCTGACCCAAAACAGGTTGACTTATGTCTGAGAAAAGAGATGAGGCCCCTCACCTTTTCCAAAAGCTATGGGGGAGGGGAGCATGACAGCAAGGAATCCCCAGGGGAGAAAAGTCACATGGTTGGGAAAGAGGGTATGTGTATTATTTATTACATTTTGAAAACAATGAGTTTAAGGGTTCCCCAAGGATTTTAGAATTGCTAATTTTATTACACGACCTGGCTACCTGTAATACCTTCATGGTTATTTTTGGAATATGCTAGAGTTGTAAATGTGAAAAGTGAACTTTTCCTTTTGCTGGTGAAGCCAACAGTATAGAAATTCCAACATAAATTAGTATTACCATTCACAGGGTCTCTGTTCTGAGATCTACAAAGACCTTGGCAACAATGATTCATGGGGAGAAAGAAGAAAGGTGGGTCTATTTGGGGCATGGGCTGCTATTGGAGGGAGTCATCAGAAGTATAATCAACTCAGCTTGCTCTTGGCCCCTAAGAATGTGATTTGTTAGTTGGAGCCTGGTAGCCTGAGTCGGGTAGTAGGGAATACTGAAAGTTCAGGTTAGTGGCTGTGGTCTCATTAGTTCACCAAAGGTGGTCAGTTTATGTCTAGGATTCAATGCAGGATCCTGCTTTTAGGGGAAGGAAAACTGACAGAAGCAGTTCAAATCTTAAGGGCCCTAATCAGGTGTTTGAGGTTAGGGCAGAGTTATAACAGATGGGAATAAAAGCAGAATAGGGAAATCAAGGTAGATGTTCACAGCCAGCTATTGGACAAGTGTCACAAATGCATGGGTATGCATATGCATGCCTGCGGGTGGGTCTGGTAGAAGTAAGACCATGGTGTGGTCCTGGAGAAGGAGGAAATGAGTGGGGCAATCCATGATTTGTGAGTTTGACTTTGGGCCAGGAACTTGTTACCTATAGCAGTGAGACTGTCTCCACACTTGTGCTAGTTAAGATGAGGTGGCTGCTTTATTTCCTGTTATGACTATTTTAGGAACCTGGGAGGGAGTTGTAGGAACGTCATAAGTGAGCCTTGTGAGAGAGGCTATGTAGGCAGGGGCTGACAGATGGGTAATGGAGGGAATGGAAGGCACTGTTTTGAAATGGGAAACAATAAAATTAACTTGCACATCCTCTATGCGTGAGACATTAGCAGTCACTTTCAGGCCAATTATGTTGGCCATCACATTTTAATAGTGGCACTTAAAGTCAATTTAATTAGTAAGTTTTTGTGAATAATTTAACATTTCACTTAATGTAAAACCATTCTGAGGGGAAAATAGGTATCCTCTAAATAATCACAGCTCTGCAAAAGCAACTCAGACAACTAACAACAGAGAAATTGCTCCATTTTTAAAGTGACATTTTAATTAGGTATTTAAAAATGAAAAATAGAAACATTGCTTTCAAGGGTGGTGATGAATAAGATGGGTTTCAATTTTGGTATTTTGTTCACTCTTCTCACTCTTTCTTGAGTTCAGAGTTATTAACTTTGATCCTGTTCTTTCTTATTTTCTCTTTAGTTTTCTCTCTACTATCTCCATCCCCCATTTCCACAGTTGCTATTTGATGTAAGCTTTTAGCACCTGGTTATATTTTTTTGGTGAAATTCTAGTTTGTTCTTCTACCAGCCTACCCTACATAATACTAGCAATTTAAGCTTCAAAAGAATTGTTTGGTTCTTGGTCCTCATTTAGTTGAAAAAAGGCAATAAAATCTTCATAGTTTGTTTTGACCAATTCCACATTGTTTAGTTGTATTCAAAGCTATCCACAAGTGTGTCCTTAGTCATTTTTAATTGGAGTTGTTTATTTGAACTTTTTGAAAATCTATACCTGCTGATAACATTTTTCTGAGAAAATGAGATCTATATATTACCCATATGCAGATAGAAATATGTATATGTCTTTTCATTTTCTCTAGCTTCTCTGTACCAGTCAACCTACTCATAAGCCTATACTTGATTGTTCTTGTTAATTTATATATAATTAAGAGTCCTACCTTAATCTCAAGACAAATACCCTTAAAAATCAGGCAGAAGTTGACCATCTGTTGTGGGCTGAATTGTGTCTTCCCTAAACTCATATATTAAAATCCTAACTCCTGAGAATGTAACCTATTTGGAGATAAAATCTTTAAGATTTTTTTTTAAGTTTCTTTTTGAGGTGGGGTGGGTAGAGGGAGGAAGACAAAGAATCTGAAGCAGGCTCCAGGCTCTGAGCTGTTAGCCCAGAGCCCGATGTGGTGCTCAAACTGATGAACTGTGAGATCATGACCTGAGCTGAAGTTGGATGCTTAACCCACTGAGCCACCCGGGTGCCCTGAAGATAGGAACTTTAAAGAGATAATTAGATTAAAATGAGATAATTAGGGTAGACCGTACTTGAGTATGACTGGTGTTACTCAAAGAAGAGGAAATTTGGCCAGACTTGTACTGAGGGAAGAGGATGGGGAAACATAGGGAGAAGACGATCTTTCACAAGCCAAGGTGAGAGTCCTTGAAAGAAACCAACTCTGTCAACACCTTGATCTCAGACTTGAGCCTCCAGGACTAGAAGAAATTTATGATGTTTAAGCCACTTAGTCTATGGTGGCAGGCCTAGCAAACTAATACACAATCCCTTTTTAAACGGCAGTGAGTCTACTCAGACCTCGTTGGTGCCATTCCTCATCTCCCTTCTGGGGGTCATGCACAGGGGGACTGAGTTCCTCACTCCCAGTCTTTTCCTCAGGGTGTTTTGCTAAAACTAGGGGACTCCCCTGAATAAACCGTGTCTACTTACCATACATATCCCTTTTTCACGTCTACTCAGAGACAGATTAATCTTTGTTCTGAAAGGCAAAATGAAGAACTTGTTCATTTTCTAACTTGAAAGTCCCAGTTGAAAGTCCCCCTTGAAGCAGTCTTTGTCCCACATAGTCTTTGTTTTTAATTTTTTTTTTTTAGGTAGGCTCCATGCCCAATGTGGGGCTTGAACTCACAACTTTAAGATTGAGTTGCATGCTCTACCATCTGAGCCAGGTGCCCCTCTCACACAATCTTAATCATTACTTGGATCATGTACACATTTTCCACCTTACTGTAATTCTTTGTGCATGCCTCTGTCATTGTGTTTATAACACAAAAAGCCTAGAACCTAGAAAGTCATGTTAAGGGAAGCCAAGAACAGTTTCTGTTCTTATTCTGCTTTGGTCATTTAAGCAGACTCAGTGCTTTTTAGTGCATCTCATAAATTGATCCAACTTCACATTGCACTAATGATAAATGGACAGTTTACTGCAGATTCAGTGTGGAGCTGGAGTGTGAGTGGGGCCATCTTGGCAGTGATACAATTCTGCATCCTGTCTTCTGTTCGCCTTCAGCCATCTGATGGCTCCTTTAAAAATCTGGCCTACTGAACACAGCAGTAAAATGTTCATTGCTGAGTTGCATGTTCCACCTCAAAAACAAAGGAATGGGGAAACAAACTTTGAAGGAATGGAAATAATTTTCTTTGGTTGTAGATGGATCTGTAAGTATTCTGTGTTAGATGTGGAACAGGAAAATGGACTAATCTGATCTAAAAAACTAGAGCTCGTACATATTAGGCCTAGGTGGGGAAAAGGGAAAGAAAGGCTACACCAAAACCACTGTAACACAAATGATCCTCTTTCTCCTATCCATAATAAGCTTAATTACTCAGCAGAATACCTTCAGGAGACACTTACCATGTGGGACAAGGAACTGCCTAATAAAGTTGTGATGGTTTTTTGGCAGAAGGATGCCAGCCTACACAAAATACCTGTGAGAGCAGTTGGAAAGGTGTTTTACGGATTTTCTAGTTTATATTGGATGGCCTGCTATCACGGCAATGAGAGCCAAGCCATGAAGTCACCTAACTTATGCCTACCCACAGGGCACTTGATATCACCTTTCCCACTTCAGTGAGAAATGGGTCAAGAGCCACTTTCCTCTGGAGAGGAATGCATAACCTAAAGCTTGCCACCTCTCAGAAGTTTCTAGCTCTCTAACTTGATTTAACCATGTAGAAAGGCACTTGATTAGATGCATATATGAATTCTGGATAATTCCAATCTCAGGGCTCCCTAATATCTCAGGCACTATTTAAGCCAGTTGTATATTTAGCTAATTTCCGAGTTTTTTTCCCTGAAGAAATTTTCCTCCTCATTCAATTCTTCTAACTTTCTTTGATTTTTTTTTTAATGTATAATATGGGTTCTTCAATTTAAAAAAAATCATAGATGACAGAAAGTACTTTTTCCCATGATCCAGACTAAAATGAGTTAATGTATTTTGGAGGTATGTTGATACTCTGAATTGGGGTTGTCCACTGACTTGTGATCCAAATGGAATCCCACATGCTGGTATAATAGTAATCAGGTCACGTTGGCCTAGGAACACATCCTTCATAGGAGCATGAAAGAATTCACACAGAGAAAAACACTCCCAGAGGACGGCTGTCAACATGACCTGTGTAGGGTTGCTTGTCCAAGCCATGTCTTCATGGGTCATTGGATGCTAATGGTGACAGCAGGGGGGTCTCTCAAATTCCTGGACATAAGACGCATCTGGTCATTTAAATATCTCTTGGCATCATTCTGTTTCTGATTCAATGTTTGCTTGGAATCCAATACTGATCTAGTTCTATTGTAGTGATGGTAGACGTGGTCAATGGCTGTGTGAACAAGGACAAGTAACTTAGGCTCTCTGAGCCAGTCGTAGTTTCGTTGTCTCTAAAATGGTCATTATAATGCCCATATCACTGTCATTTTGCACTAAACAGAAGTCCGTTTTTCTCTCCCTTCATCGATGCCTTCTCCCTTGATCTTTGTAATAAAACAACTCTCTCTTAACACTCTATTGCAATATTTATATATGCATTATTAGAAGTCAGGAGAATGTTTTCTGAACCTTCTGAAGCCCGGGTTATTCCTTGAGTGTGTAGGGTTTCACCTATAAACAACTGAAGTTACTCCAAGTGAGCATGTCAGCACCATTCTGGAGGCCAATCTCAAACGTACAAAAGAAGTAGCTCGCTTGTCAGCAGGAGTGATTTGCCCCTCATATCTCATTCTCCTTAAATGGGGCTGGTCCCTGAGCCCCAAGATGACCCCACAAGCACAAGCCAGGGAGGTCCTCCAGGCTTTGGTCAAAATCCTGTGCAGGATAGAAGGTCTAAGAATGCCTTGAGAGGAAGCAATGGGATTCGGCTTGGGGTGCTTTGCTAGAATGCTTTTGTTCACCTGTCTCAGACACCTGATACGGACTTAAAAAATTATAAGAAAGGCACTCCAAAGTGTGGGAACTCCTGATTTCTGGGCCTGGGGCAGACCCCTTTGGCTAAAGCCTAAGGGAAATACTGTCTGCATCTGGTAATTCTCAATTTGGCATTTCCAGTCATTGGTTTGCAAAGCACTCTGCCTTGGGGCTGTGGATTTTCAGACTAGATTATGTCTGCCCTGCTTAGTGTCCACCAAGTATAATTTAGACTTAAAGGGGCTAGGAAATTATCTAAACCTGTAAGAATAACCAAAATCCCAGGAGGAAAAATTAAATATGGTTATTAACCAATGTGAGACTCAAAGCCTCTCTCATGCAAATTTTTCTTGTCAGGAACGATGAGAGTTTGATGGTAGAAATTTGTGGATTTGTCATCTCAGATGTTGTGTGACTTTTTTGTTGTTGTTAACAAAGTCTCTTATTTCTCTCCCACAATAATTTACATTTCCTAAATTGTCAGCCAAAACTTAAAGAAAAATCTAGCTTTATTGGTATGTGCCCTTATTTATTCTCTTGTCTGTCTTTAAAAGCTCATATTTTTTGTCAATCAAGAATTTTTTTTTTTTTTGGTCTTTATTCTTAGTGAAATTGGTCAGCCATGTTGTTTACTTAAATAGAACATTTCTAGGGTGTTGATTGTCCCAAGTGTCTCCTTACCTATTTTTCTATTGTTAAATTAGAATGTCTATCTTGGGGTGCCTGGGTGGCTCAGTCAGTTAAACATTGACATTGGCTCAGGTCATGATCTCGCAGTCTATGAGTCTGAGCCCCACTTTGGGCTCTGTGCTGACAGCTCAGAGCCTGGAGCCTGCTTCAGATACTGTCTCTATGTCTCTCTCTCAAAAAAAAATTAACTAACATTAAAAAAATGAAAAAAAAATGTATATCTTAACCTTCATCTAGTTAAGCCCACAAAAATCACTATTTCTATGTATAGTGGGTTGATTTGTGGCTTCCATATGGTTTTTCAATTTAATCTCAATTCTAAGCATTTCTGGATTTGTTTCTATCTCACACGTATGTCGTTTATTAGAAAATAAGAATTAGTACATTTGTTGACCATCTATAAATAGTCACTTAGTATGGATTTATTAAAAAAAAAACTAACTGGTATGTGTCTGATTTTTAATAAGTATCTTCATTAGAGACCACTGGCAATACCTGATTGCCATGAGCTACAACCTTTGGGCATAGCCCCTGACAAAGATTGTCAAGAAGTTTTGTGGCTCCTAGATTCATTACTGTCCTTAGCACCTGGCAACTATGGCCTCACACTGGGTCTTATACTTCAAGGGAGCAGGGTGTCAAAAAAAATTACACCAGACAAAATTCCTGGGCAGGCATAGAAGACTTTATTCCAGCCTATTGCAGTAGGGGTCAAGACTATTTGGGGAGGAAAGATTAATTTCAGCCTTGCTGAAGCAAAAGGTAACTGTTTTAGCAAATGCTGGGGTGAGCTAGTTGAAAAGTCCTGGGGGACTTTAGTGGGGGATGTAGGTCAATGTGGTTGGGCCATCTGTTTCCTAATTGGTGTTCTTGCAAGTTGGGGTCCTCTCTTCCCACAGAGACTAGGAGGCATCATCTCTTTTATTGATTACATTTTTTTTAATGGATTACATTTTTAAGGGAGGGTGTCCAGGTCCTTGAGAAAGACATTCCTCCCTGTAAAACTGGCAAAAGAATGGGAGATTTACATCTGAAAGAGGCAGAGAAAGAATTTACAAAAGGAAGTTTTCTAAAGTAAATAAGGGAGGCCAGGAGCCTGACAAAAGTCAGGAAGACACTTGTCTAAAGTATAGTCAACTTGAGACTATCTACTCCCCATTCTTCCCCTCTACTGGTTGTATCCTTCCTGAAAGGACAGGAATCCTTGGGGAAGAAGGGAGGAAACTACCCAGCATGTAATTCTTTATTTTTAAAAAATTTTAATGTTTGTTTTATTTATTAAAGAGCATGAACAGGGGAGGGGCAGAGATAGAGGAAGAGAGAATCCCAAGCAGGCTCTGCAAGGTCAGAACAGAGGTTAGTGTAGAGCCCAGCACAGAGCCTGATGTGAGACTCAAACTCAAACTGAGTCTGACGCTTAACGGACTGGGCCATCCAGGTGCCTCTTGTAATTCTTCGTAGTGTCACCTCTGTGTTTTTCATGGCTGAACTCTACAGATTGAGGAGATTTCACTAGGTAAATGTGCAAGACCATCAGCTGATTTACACAGAACTATTTCACTATTTTTTTTTTTTACCTTTATAGAGCTTGTTTTTTAAGTAAACTGTATAGAGTAAACTATACAGATCTTAATGGTACATCTCAATGGATGTTTATATTGGTAGGTATCAATGGAACAATACTCAGATCATGAAATAAAATTTGTTAGGATTCTGTTAGGCCTCCTATTGCCCCTTTAAGTGAATACTACATAAAGGTAACCATTTTTGCGACCTGTATCACCATAGGTATGGTGTGCCTATTTTTAACTTCATGTACATAGAATCATAATGTGTGTGCTTTTGTATTATTTATTTATTTATTTATTTAAATTGGTTTCAATACAACACCCAGTGCTCTCCCAACAGGTGCCCTCCTCAATGCCCATCACCCACCCTACCCTCATTCCCACCCCCCATCAACACTCAGATTATTCTCAGTTTTTAAGTCTTTTATGATTTGGCTCTCTCCCTCTTTTTTTTTTTTTTCCTTCCCCTCCCCCATGGTCTTCTGTTAAATTTCTCAGGATCCACATAAGAGTGAAAACATATGGTGTCTGTCTTTCTCTGTATGACTTATTTCATTTAGCATAACACTCTCCAGTTCTGTCCATGTTGCTACAAAAGACCATATTTCATTCTTATTGCCACGTAGTACTCCATTGTGTATATAAAGCACAATTTCTGTATCCATTCATCAGTTGATGGACATTTAGGCTCTTTCCATACTTTGGCTATAGTTAAAAGTGCTGCTATAAAGATTGGGGTACAAGTGCCCCTATGCATCAGCATTCCTGTATCACTTGGGTAAATTCCTAGCAGTGCTATTGCTGGGTCTATTTTTAATTTTTTGAGGAACCTCCATGCTGTTTCCCAGAGTGGCTGCACCAGTTTGCATTCCCACCAACAGTGCAAGAGGGTTCCCGTTTCTCCACATCCTCTCCAGCATCTATAGTCTACTAATTTCTTCATTTAAGCCACTCTGACTGTCATGAAGTGGTATCTCAGTGTGGTTTTGATTTGTATTTCCTTGATGAGGAGTGACGTTGAGCATCTTTTCATGTGCCTGTTGGCCACCTGGGTGTCTTCTTTAGAGAAGTGTCCAGTCATGTTTTCTGCCCATTTCTTTACTGGATTATTTGGTTTTCGGGTGTGGAGTTTGGTGAGCTCTTTATAGATTTTGGATACTAGCCCTTTGTCCGATATGTCATTTGCAAGTATCTTTTCCCATTCCGTTGGTTGTCTTTTAGTTTTGTTGATTGTTTCCTTTGCAGTGCATAAGCTTTTTATCTTCAACAGGTCCCAATAGTTCGTTTTTGCTTTTAATTCCCTTGCCTTTGGAGATAAGTAAGAAATTGCTGCGGCTGAGGTCAGAGAGGTTTTTTTTTCCCCGCTTTCTCCTCTAGGGTTTTGATGGTTTCCTGTCTCACATTTAGGTCCTTTATCCATTTTGAGTTTATTTTTGTGAATGGTGTAAGAAAGTGGTCTGGTTTCATTCTTCTGCATGTTGCTGTCCAGTTCTCCCAGCACCATTTGTTAAAGAGACTGTCTTTTTTTTTTTTTAATTTTTTTTTCCAACGTTTATTTATTTTTGGGACAGAGAGAGACAGAGCATGAACGGGGGAGGGGCAGAGAGAGAGGGAGACACAGAATCGGAAACAGGCTCCAGGCTCTGAGCCATCAGCCCAGAGCCTGACGCGGGGCTCGAACCCACGGACCGCGAGATCGTGACCTGGCTAAAGTCGGACGCTTAACCGACTGCGCCACCCAGGCGCCCCGAGACTGTCTTTTTTCCATTGGATATTCTTTCCTGCTTTGTCAAAGATTAGTTGGCCAAACGTTTGTGGGTCTAGTTCTGGGGTTTCTATTCTATTCCATTGGTCTATGTGTCTGTTTTTGTACCAATACCATGCTGTCTTGATGATTACAGCTTTGTAGTAGAGGCTAAAACCTGGGATTGTGATGCCTCCCACTGTGGTCTTCTTCTTCAAAATTACTTTGGCTATTCAGGGTCTTTTGTGGTTCCATACAAATTTAAGGATGGCTTGTTCTATCTTGAAGAAGAATGCTGGTGCAATTTTGATTAGAATTGCATTGAATGTGTAGATAGCTTTGGGTAGTATTGACATTTTAACACTATTTATTCTTCCAATCCATGAACATAGAATGTTTTTCCATTTCTTTATATCTTCTTCAATTTCCTTCATAAGCTTTCTATAGTTGATAGCATACAGATCTTTTACATCTTTGGTTATTTTTATTCCTAGCTGTTTTATTATTGTCGATGCAATTGTGAATGGGATCAGTTTCTTTGTCTTTCTGTTGCTTCATTATTAGTGTCCAAGGATGCAACTGATTTCTGTACATTGATTTTGTATCCTGCAACTTGGCTGAATTCATGTATCAGTTCTAGCAGACTTTTGGTGGAGTCTATTGGGTTTTCCATGTATAATATCATGTCATCTGCAAAAAGTGAAAGCTTGACTTCATCTTTGCCAATTTTGATGCCTTTGATTTCCTTTTGTTGTCTGATTG
The DNA here is from genome assembly GCF_027475565.1 of Acinonyx jubatus. Lineage (NCBI taxonomy): Eukaryota > Metazoa > Chordata > Mammalia > Carnivora > Felidae > Acinonyx > Acinonyx jubatus. The sequence continues at coordinate 23,764,207 of NC_069380.1, read as the reverse complement.
CTGATGTTACAACTTCCAACACTATGTTAAACAATAGTGGTGAGAGTGGACATCCCTGTCGTGTTCCTGATCTCAGGGGGTAAGCTCTCACTTTTTCCCCATTGAGGATGATATTAGCTATGGGCTTTTCATAAATGGCTTTTATGATGTTTAAGTATGTTCCTTCTATCCTGACTTTCTCGAGGATTTTTATTAAGAAAGGATGCTGAATTTTGTAAAATGCTTTTTCTGCATCGATTGACAGGATCCTATGGTTCCTTTCTTTTCTTTTATTAATGGGATGCATCACATTGATTGTTGCAAATGTTGAACCAGCCCTGCAGCCCAGGAATGAATCCCACTTGATCATGGTGAAATTCTTTTCATATGCTGTTGAATTCAATTTGCTGGTATCTTGTTGAGAATTTTTGCATCCATATTCATCAGGTATATTGGCCTATAGTTCTATTTTTTTTTTTTTTTTTTTTGCTGGGGCTCTGTCTGGTTTGGGAATCAAAGTAATGCTGGCTTCATAGGTTGAGTCTGGGAGTTTTCTATTTGTTGGGAGATTCTTGATAACTGATTCAATATCTTTGCTGGTTATGGGTCTGTTCAAGTTTTCTATTTCTTCCTGTTTGATTTTTGGAAGTGTGTGGGTGCTTAGGAATTTGTCCATTTCTTCCAGGTTGCCCAGTTAGTTGGCATATAATTTTTTATAGTATTCCCTGATAATTGCTTGTATTTCTGAGGGATTGGTTATAATAATTCGATTTTCATTCATGATTTTACCTATTTGGGTCATCTCCGTTTTCTTTTTGAGAAGCCTGGCTAGAGGTTTATCAATTTTGTTTATTTTTTTTCAAAAAACCAACTCTTGGTTTCATTGATCTGCTCTATAGTATTTTTAGATTCTGTATTGTTTATTTCTGCTCTGATCTTTATTATTTCTCTTCTTCTGCTTGGTTTAGGCTGTCTTTGCTGTTCTGATTCCATTTCCTTTAGGTGTGTGGTTAAATTTTGTATTTGGGATTTTTCTTGTTTCTTGAGGTAGGCCTGGATTGCAATGTATTTTCCTCTCAGGACTGCCTTTGCTGCATCCCAAAGCGTTTGGATTGTTGTATTTTCATTTTCATTTGTTTCCATATATTTTTAAATTTCTTCTCTAATTACCTGGTTGACCCATTCATTCTTTAGGAGGGTGTTCTTTAACCTCCATACTTTTGGAGGTTTCCAGGCTTTTCCCTGTGGTTGATTTCAAGTTTCATAGCACTGTGGTCTGAAAGTGTGCATGGTCTGATCTCAATTATTTAATACTTATGAAGGGCTGTTTTGTGACCCAGTATGTGATCTATCTTGGAGAATGTTCCATGTGCACTCGAGAAGAAAGTCTATTCTGTTGCTTTGGGATGCAGAGTTCTAAATATATCTGTCAAGTCCATCTGATCCAGTGTATCATTCAGGGCCCTTGTTTCTTTATGGATTCTGTGTCTAGGTGATCTATCCACTGTTGTAAGTGGGATATTAAAGTCCCCTGCTATTACTATGTTCTTATCAACAAGGTTGCTTATGTTTGTGATTGTTTTATATATTTGGGGGCCACTGTATTCGGCACATAGACATTTATAATTGTTAGCTCTTCCTGATGGATAGACCCTGTGATTATTATATAATGCCCTTCTTCTCTTGTTACCACCTTTAAAAAAATTTTTTTTTCAACGTTTATTCATTTTTGGGACAGAGAGAGACAGAGCATGAACAGGGGAGGGGCAGAGAGAGAGGGAGACACAGAATCAGAAACAGGCTCCAGGCTCTGAGCCATCAGCCCAGAGCCTGACGCGGGGCTCGAACTCACGGACCACGAGATCGTGACCTGGCTGAAGTCGGACACTTAACCGACTGCGCTACCCAGGCACCCCTCTTGTTACCACTTTTAATTGAAAGTCTAGTTTGTCTGATATAAGTATGGCTACTCCAACTTTCTTTTGACCTCCAGTAGCATGATAGTTTTCCATCCCCTCACTTGCAATCTGAAGGTCTAAAATGAGTCTCTTGTAGACAGCAAATAGATGGGTCTTGTTTTTTTTATCCATTCTGATACCCTATGTCTTTTGCTTGGAGCATTTTGTCCATTTGCATTCAGTGTTATTTTAGAAAGGTATGGGTTTAGAGTCATTGTGATGTCTGTAGGTTTCATGCTTGTAGTGATGTCTCTGGTACTTTGTGGTCCTTGCAACTTTTCACTCACAGAATCCCCCTTAGGATCTCTTGTAGGGTTGGTTTAGTGGTGATGAATTCCTTCAGTTTTTGTTTGGGAAAACCTTTATCTCTCCAATTCTGAATGACAGACTTGCTGGATAAAGGATTCTTGGCTGTGTATATTTTCTTTTCATCATATTGAAGATTTCCTGCCATTCCTTTCTGGCCTGCCAAGTTTCAGTAGATATATCTGTCACTAGTCTTATCGGTCTTCCTTTATATGTTAGAGCGTGTTTATCCCTAGCAGCTTTCAGAATTTTCTCTTTATCCTTGTATTTTGCCAGTTTCACTAAGATATGTTGTGCAGAATATTGATTCAAGTTCCGTCTGAAGGGAGTTCTCTGTGCCTCTTGGATTTTAATGCCTTTTTCCTTCCCCTGATCAGGGTATTTCTCAGCTGTGATTTGTTCAAGTACACCTTCAGCCCGTTTCTCTCTCTCTCCTTCTGGAATTCCTATTATACGGATATTGTTCCATTTGATTGCATCACTAGTTCTCTAATTCTCCCCCTCGTGCTCCTGGATTTTTTTATCTCTTTTTCTCAGCTTCCTCTTTTTCCATAATTTTATCTTCTAATTCACCTATTCTCTCCTCTGCCTCTTCAAACTGTGCCATGGCCACCTCCATTTTATTTTGCACCTCATTTAGAGCATTTTTTAGCTCCTCATGACTACTTCTTAGTCCCTTGATCTCTGTAGCAATAGATTCTCTGCTGTGCTCTATGGTTTTTTCAAGCCCAGCGATTAATTTTATGACTATTATTCTAAATTCTTGTTCCATTATATTGCTTAAATTGTTTTTGATGAATTCGTTAGCTGTTGCTACTTCCTGGAGTTTCTTTTGAGGAGAGCTCTTCCATTTTGTCTTTTGGGGTAGTCCTGCATTGGCACCAAACTGCAGGGCACTTCCCCTTTGCTGTCTGGAGGAACTTGTCCTGGTGGGTGGGGCCACAGTCAGACCCGATGTCTGCCCCAGCCCACTGCTGGGCCACAGTCAGACTGGTATGTACCTTATCTTCCCCTCTCCCAGAGGCAGGAGTCACTGTGGAGTGGTGTGGCCCCTGTCTAGGCTACTTGCACACTGCCAGGCTTGTGGTGCTACTTCTATGGGATCTGGCATATTAGCCGGTGTGGATCTGCAAGGTGCACAGGGGTGGGAAGGGCAGGCTTAGCCCGCTTTGCCGGCGGTGGTCCCCTGTGGGAGGAGCCCTTCAGCACTGGGAGGGAGGCAGACCGGTTGGAGGGATGGATCCACAGAAGCACAGCGTTGGGTGTTTGCATAGTGCAAGCAAGTTTGGTGACGGGAACTGGTTCCCTTTGGGATTTCGGCTGGGGGATGTGAGAGAGAGATGGCACTTGCCCATGCCTTTGTTCCCCCACAGAGCTGAGCTCTGTCTTCTGGGGCTCAACAACTCTCCCTCCTGGTGCCCTCTCACCCTTCCAGCTCTCTGAGAGCAGAGATGTTGACATTTAACATTCCAGATATTAAGTCCCTCTGGCTGCCAGAACTCACGGAGTCCAGCCCCTCTGCTTTTGCAAGGGGCTCTGCTTTGCCAGGTGGGCTGCCCCTCCACTGCCCCAGCTCCCTCCCACCAGTCCGTGTAGCACTTGGTTCTTCCTAACCTCTTCAGTGGGCCTCTTGTCTATACTTGGCTCAGGAGAGTCTGTTCTGCTAGTCTTCTGGTGGTTTGCTGGGTTATTTAGGCAGATGTGGGTGGAATCTAAGGGATCATCAGGAGGAGGTGAGCCCAGCATCCTCCTATGCCGCCATCTTCCCCTCTCGTCCTGTGTGTGTGTGTGTGTGTGTGTGTGTGTGTGTGTGTGTGTGTGTGTGTGTTTGTTTATTGATGCTATTGTGTGTAGCACTAGTTAAAAACCTTTTTTCTTTTTGTTGAGTATTCCTTTCAGTAAATGGATCAGTCCTTGGATTTTATTGCTGGTGAGGATTAGGGCTTTGTATCCACTTTTTGGGCTATTATGAGCACAGTTGTTCTGAATGTTTCAGTGCATAACTTGAGGTGGACATGCAGATTTATTTCCATTGGTATATTCAGGAGTGGAATTCCTAGTAATGGGGTAGGCATGTATTTTTCTTTAATGCATACTACCAAGCCTAATGCATTGCACAATTGGCACTTTCACCAGTAATAGGAGTTCTAATAATTCAACATCACTTCCCATTGTCAGTTTAGTTTAGTCATGTTGCTGAGTTAATGGTATATCATTGTGACTATAATTGCCATTCTCAAGATGAATGATGTGGAGTACTATGCTCGTGTTTGTTGGCCATTTAAATATGATTTTTTTTTGTGGGGGGGCTGCCTATTTAAGCCTCATATCAATTTTTTTTCTGTCAAGTTTTCTTGTCATTAATGCTTTGTGTGTGTGTCTGTGTAGGTATAGATTTCCATTATTTTTTTTAATGTTTGTTCTTTTTTGAGAGAGGGAGGCAGAGAAGGAGAGAAAGGGAGAGAGAATCCTAAGCAGTCTCCATGCTGTCAACACAAAGCGTAAGGTAGGGCTTCAACTCACAAACTGAGATCATGACCTGAGCCAAAATCAACAGTCAGATGCTTAACTGACTGAGCCACTCAGGTGCCCCAGATTTGCATTCTTCCTTACATTCATGATTGGACAGATCTTTTCTCAATCTGTGTCTCACCATTTTACTCTTCATAGTACATTTTGATAAATGTAAATTCTTAATCTCAGTGATTCTAGTATTATGTAGATCTCAGCAAGAACATTCTCATGTTCATGAGCATTTCCTGCAGTAGCGGGGTACATGTTGCTTACATTAAAACACTTCATTATTGCCTTGCTTTCACCCAAGGATTTAGGCTTAGGGTTTTAATGTGGAAAAGCCTAGCCTATGGCCATCTGTATGCACTTGCCTAAGTCAAATTTGGTGCTTAGAATCATTCCTTTTAATTAGTTCCATACATACCCAGAGACCTTCAGTGGTTAAAGATGAAAAGACAGTAATTTGGGGGAAAAATGAAGTGGGATGACCTTCTAGTACAAACCATGGCATCTGCTCTGTTCCTCTCTGCCTAACCACTCTGTCCACTGGAGAAAAGCAGTAGGGAGTAGAGTAATTCTGGAGTCCTATATGCCATTGCAAAGGGGGTGAATTAATTTATCCAGCAAATGTTTAATGCCTACAATGGAACTCTATTTAAACAGTAGGAATACATCTGGACCAAACAAAACTATGTACTCTTATAAAGTTTACCTCCTACTGGGAAGGGGGAGATAAACAAATAAGCCTATAGTATATCAGATACTAAGTGGTATGGAGAGAAGAAAAGGGGTGTAGGGAGTGCTGGGGTATAGGGTTGGTGTTCCTTATTTCCCAATACTCCTCCTATGGGAAAACATCTGGAAGATGAGGGGAAAACCAGGGCCTTGTGAGATTCTTTGGGTGATTGATGAAACAGAGATTTAGGAATGAACAAAATGAGTCCTGGGGATCCCATGGCAAATGGTAGTGGTATGTAGCTGTGAGGGTTGGGGTCTTGTCACAATCATGGGACTCGTCTCATTCTTTGGAATGAGGTCCAACTCTTCAATAGTGGCTCTCCTTTGTTTTTTAAATAGCAAGTAAGAATGGTTCTTAATTGTTGCAAAAAGCCACAATCAGCAAACGTCCTATTAAATTACTATAAAAACCCTGGAAATGAGAAGAAATTGGAACACTAATATTGAGCAATATTATTCCTCCTTAGAGAGATACCTTTGAATTCTAACATACCTTTCAGGTTCTAAAGGGAACACATCGTTTAAGAATATGTTCTGTGTTTTCTATCACCTGATTTCCAGCAATAGCTGTTTTGTAGGATGTAGTAAGAGCAGTATTCACACATTTTACACTGTAACTTTTGTTCCTACTCAGTAGATAAAACTGACTACTAAGTAAAAGGTAGTGGATATGATTCTAACGGCTTTGCCACTGTTGTCATTGCTCCAAGTTACAGAATTTAGCCATGCTCTCCTGGACCATCTGAATTCCAGCATCTAAACTCCATTTATTGATGTAAAATGTTTTGGGTTCTGCTCTTTTGGTAAACTCATAAAAATGATGAGAGGGGCTGGTGCAGTTAGAACAGCACTTGAATTTCTTACCTGCTTTTCTTGTTAGTTCCTTCCTACATATGGGTGAAGATAATCAAAATAAGTCTTCACATACATGACTATTGGAGTTAATCAGTGAGAAATTAGTTCCACTAACTTCTTAGGGAATATGTTGATAATCATGAGTGAATTAAGCCTTTTCACCTGGTCTTCTTTGATAGTTGAATTCATGTCCCTTTTTATAGTTTGAGCCATTTTCCAACCTGGTTCTTTGCCTGGCAGTGATAAGGGATGATGATAACCCTGATAAGGCTCCTGATACATCCTCATTAACATTTTAATAGCATTTATTGAATACTTAATGTGTGCCAGGAATTTTTCCGAAAAACTTAGATACATAACCTCGAGTAATAACTATTCTATTCAATTGGAAAGAGTTAGAAATTTAGTTAGGGTGGGGGGACAGGAATTAACTGGAAAAGAGCACAAAAGACTTCTTAGGGTGTTGTAAAGGTGGCCATTTTTTCAGGTGGCTAATAGGTATATACAATAATAGAAATTTAACAAAATGGAATAACTGAGATTTAGGCAATTTATTTGGTTAATTATACCTCATTAGGTTAATTATACCTCAGGCAAAAAGGAATTGGAGAGTAAGGAAAAATACAGGTGATAGGGAAGAGAAAGTGTATTGCAAAGGAAGAAAAGATAAAGATAAACTTTTAAAATGTAAGCTGCATTTTATAAATTTCATTAACATTGCAGTATTAAACCTTTCTCTGGAAACTCTCTTCCACAGTTCGATAATTCCATCATCCTCTTCCTTCCTTCATTCTTGACGGCTGATGCAATTCACAGCATTGGCAGGAATGCCAACTGTTGAAGCCTATTAATTTCCAAAATCAAACACAAAGAATGTTTGAATTGAGCCTATTTCCATGGTTCATCCAATTCTAATTTTACCAATTCTATTAAGGGAAACATTAGTCTGTGGTGTGTGTGTGTGTAAGTTTATTTTTACATAGAGATGGAGAGAGATGAAGACAGAACATGGGGGGGGGGGGAGAATCAGAGAGAGAGAATCCTAAGCAGGCTCTGTGCTGTCAATACAGAGCCCGATGCAGGGCTTGAACTCATGAACTGTGAGATCATGACATGAGCTAGAATCAAGACTGGGACACTTAACCGACTAAGCCACCCAGGTGCCCCTGTGGGGTTTTTTTGGTTGTTGGTTTTTTAGTTAAAATTTTTTTAATATTCATCTATTTTTGAGAGAGAGACAGTAGGTCACCAGGGGAAGAGCAGAGAGACAGGGAGACACAAAATGCGAAGCAGGCTCCAGGCCCTGATGTGTCAGCACAGAGCCTGACACAGGGCTTGAACTCACAAACCATGAGATCATGACCTGAACCGAAGTAGGATGCTTACCAGGCTGAGCCACCCAGGTCCTCCCGCCCCCCTTGGTTTTAAGCCAAATAATCTGTTCTATTTTTTTTCATCAAAAATAGTATTTCTAAAATTTTAATTCCAGTATGATTAACAGTGTTACATTAATTTCAGGTGTACACACAATGATGCCATAATTCTCTACATTCCTCAGTGCTCATTATAAGTATACTATTAATCCACTTCATTTATTTCACCTACCTCTCCTCTAGTAACCATCTGTTTGTTCTCTGTAGTTTGAGCCTGTTTTATCTCTTTTTATCATTGCTCACTTGTTGCTTAAGTTCCATGCAGGAGTAAAATCATATGGTATGTGCCTTTCTCTGACTTATTTCGCTTAGTATTATATCCTCTAGCTCCATCCATGCTCTTGCAAATGGCAAGATTCCATTCTTTTTATGGCTGAATAATATTCCATCATATGTGTATACCAGTTATTTTTGTTTTTAATTTTTAATGTTTGTTTATTTTGGGGGGAGAGACATAGCATGAGCAGGGGAGGGGCAGAATCCTAAACAGCCTCCGTCTCTGAACTGTCAGCACAGAGCCTGACACCAGGCTTGAACCCACCAACCATGATATCATGACCTGAGCCGAAGTTGGACGCTTAACTCAGCCACTCAGGTGCCCCCACTTACTGTTTATCCATTCACATATTTATAGACATTTAGGTTGCTTACAGATATTGGCTATTGTAAATACTGCAATAAACATGGGGTGCATATATCCCTTCGAATTAGTATTTTCGTTTTCTTTTGGTAATAGTACTGGAATTACTGGATCGTATAGTAATTGTTTTTAATATTTTGAGGAACCTCCATACTGTTTTCTACAGTGGCTCCATCAGTATTTCAATCAATAGTGTACAAGGTTTTGTTTCTCTACATTCTCATCAAAACTTGTTTCTTGTGTTTTTGATTTTAGCCATTCTGAAGGGTGTGAGGTGATACCTCATTGTGTTTTTGATCTGCATTTCCCTGATGAGTGATGTTGAGCCTCGTTTTGTTTGTGTGTTGGCCGTCTGGATGTCTTCTTTGCAGAAATGTCTTTTAATGTCTTCTGCCAATTTTTAATTGGATTATGTCTTTCAGTGTTGAGTTGTATAAGTTCTTGATACATTTTGGATACCAACCCTTTATCAGATGCATCATTTGCAAATATCTTCTCTTCAGTGTGTTGTTTTTTTATTTTGTTCCTTTTCCTGTGCATAAGCTTTTTATTTTGATGTAGTTGAAATGATTTTTTGCTTTTGTTTCTCTTGCCTCGGGAGATAAACCTAAAAAAATGTTGCTCTGGCAGATCATAGCGGAATTACTTCCTGTGTTCTCTTCTAGGACTTTTAGGGTTTCAGATCTCCCATTTAGGTCTTTAATTCATTTTAAGTTTATTTTTGCATGTGGTGTAAGAAAGTGGTCTAGTTTCATTTTTTTACATGTAGGTTTTCAGTTCTCCCAGCACTATTTGTTGAAGAGACTACCTTTTTCCCATTACATATTCTTGCCTCCTTTGTCAAAGATTAATTGACCATAAAATCATGGGTTTATTTCTGAGCTCTCTATTCTGTTCCGTTGATCTGCGTGACTATTTTTTGTGCCAATACCGTAATGTTTTGATTACTACAGCTTGTAGTATATCTTGAAATCTGGGATTGTAATACCTCCAGTTTTGTTCTTTTTCATGATTGCTTTGGCTCTTTGGGTTGTGTGTGTGTGTGTGTGTGTGTGTGTGTGTGTGTGTGTGTGTGGTTCCATGCAAATTTTAGTACTATTTGTTTTTCTGTGGAAAATACTGTTAGCATTTTGATAGGGATTGCATTAAATGTGTAGATTGCTTTGGGTATGATAGACATTCAAAAAATATTCTCCCAATTCATAAGCATGAAATATCTTTCCCTTTGTTTATGTCATCTTAACTTTCTTTCATCAGTGTATTATATTTTTCAGAGTACAGGTTTTTCACCTCCTTGGTTAACTCTATTCCTAGGTATATTATTCTTTAGGGACAATTATAAATGGGAGTGTTCTCTTAATTTCTTTTTCTGCTGCTTCGTTATTGTATGGAAATGCAAGGGACTTCTGGATATTTATTTTGTTTCCTGCAACCTTGCTGAATTCATTTTTCAGTTCTGGTAGTCTTTTGGTGGGGTCTTGAGGGTTTAAAAAAATTTTTTTAATGTTTATTTTTGAGAGAGAGTGAGTAGGGGAGGGGCAGAGAGAGAGAGGGAGACACAGAATCTGAAGCAGTCTCCAGGCTCTGAGCCATCAACACAGAGCCCAATGTGGGACTTGAACTCAGAAATCATGAGATCATGACCTGAAGTCAGACCCTTAACTGACTGAGCCACCCAGGTGCCCCTATGGTTTTCTATAAATAGTACCATGTCATCCGCAAATAAAAGATTTACTTCCTCCTTAAGCAATTTGGATGTCTTTTATTTCTTGTTGTCTGATTGCTGTGACTAAGATTTCCAGTAGTATGTTGAATAAAAGTGGTAAGGTGAGAGAGAGTGGACATCTTTATCTTGTTCCTGATCCTCGGTGAAAAGCTCTCAACACTTTGTTGAGGGTTCTGTTATGAATGAATGTTGTAGTTTGTCAAATCCTTTTCTGCATCTGTTGAAATGATGTGGTTTTTATCCTTGGTTTGGTTGATGGATTGTATCACATTGATTCACTTGAACCACTCTTAGATCCCAAGAATAAATCCCAGATGATTGTGGTGAATGATATTTTTAATGTATTGTTGGCTTTGGTTTGCTAATATTTTGAGGATTTCTGCATCTATGTACATGAGAGATAATGGCCTATAGTTGTTTTTTTATAGTGTCTTTATGTGGTTTTGGTATTGGGAATGCTGGCCCTACAGAATGAATTTAGCTTTCCTTCATCTTCTATATTTTGGAATAGTTTGAGAATACTAGGTATTAACTCTTCTTTAAGTATTTGGTAGAATTCACCTGTGAAGGCATCTAGTCCTAGGCTTTGGTTTGCTGGGAGTTTGATTATTCCTTCAACTTAATTGCTGGTAACTGGTCTGTTCAAATTTTCTTTTTTTTCCTGCTTCAGTTTTGGGAAGTTATTTCTAGAACTTTATCCATTTCTTCTTTTTCCAATGTGTTGGCATTTAATTTTTCATAGTCTCCTAGAATCCTTTGTATTTCTGTAGTGTCATTTTTCTTCCCTTTCATTTGTGATTTTGTTGAAGTTCATGGTCTTTCTCTCTCTCTTTTTTTTTTTTTTTTGTGAGACTGGCTAAAGGTTTTTTGATGATCCATTGAAAGAATCAGCTCCTGGTTTTATCTATCATTGCATTTTTTAAGTTTCTATTTCCTTTATTTTTGCTCTATATTCTTTCTTCCTTTCACTGGTTTTGAGTTTTGTTCTTGGTACTCTAGCTCCTTTAGGTGTAAAGTTAGATGTTCACTGGAGATTTTTCTTGCCTTTTGAGGTAGGCTGGTATTGTTATAAACTCCCCTGTTAAAACAGCTTTTGCTGCATATCAAGGAATTTGAGCCATTGTGTCTTTATTTTTGTCTTCATGTATTTCTTTAATTTCCTCTTTGATTTCTTGGTTGGCTCATTCATTGTTTAGTAGTATGTTAATTAACCTCCATGAATTTGTGCTCTTTCCAGATTGTTTCTTGTGTTTTTTTCTAGTGTCATTGTGCTGTGGTCAGCAGATGCATAGTTTGACTTCATCTTTTGAATTTGTTGAGCCTTGTAGCCTAGTGTGTGATTTAGAGAATGTTCTATGTGTAATTAGGAGGAATGTGTATTCTCTTGTTTCACAGTGGGCTGTTCCTGAATGTATCTATTAGATCCATCTGGTCTGATATTTCAAAGTCACTGGTGCCTTGTGGATTTTCTGTCAACCAAAATGGATGATCTGTCCATAGATGGAAGTAGAAGTGTTTAAGTCTTGTATTTCTATGGGCCACTTCCTTTATCTTTGTTATTAGCTACTCTGTGGACTGGGTGCTTCTGTGTTGGGCACATAATTATTTTCCACTGTAACTCTTGTTGAATTATTCCTTTTATGCTGATGTGGTGGCCTTTTTGTCTCTTGTTACAGTCTTTGTTTTAAAGTCCATTTTGTCTGATGTAGGTATTGCTACCCCAGCTTTCTTTTCACATCCATTTGCATGATAAATGTTTCTCTATATCCTCACCTTCAATCTGCAGTGTCTTTATGTCTGAGATGAGCCTCTTGTAAGTAGTAGATAGAGTGGTGTTTTTTATTCGTTCTTTCACCCTGTCCTTTGATTGGAGTATTTAGTCCATGTACGTTCAAAATAAGTGTCATAAGTATGTACTTACTGCCTGTTTTCTTTTTACTTTTCTTAGTTTTTGTTTTTCTTCTCTGTTCTTTGCTTTTGCTCTCTTTTAAATTAGTTGCTTTTCTTTAGTGATATACTTAGATTTCTTTCCATTTATTTTTTTTGCATGTCGCTGGTTTTTGATTTGTGGTTACTATTAGCATTATATATAGCACTTTATTCACATAGGCTATATTAAATTGATAATTGCTTAAGTTTGAATCCATTCTGAAAGCAACAAATTTTTAATCCTGTCCCCCCTGCCACATTTTAGGTATATGGTGTCATACTCTGCACCCTTTTATTTTGTGAATCCCTTGACCGATTTTTATAGATATACTTAATTTTACTGCTTTTGTGCTTCTTAGTTTCCTTACCTCCTCTTATGGTCATTCCTTTCTGTGTAGAATCCCCTTTAATTTTTGTTCGTTTGGGAAACTAGCTCTCCTTGTGTCCTAAATGATACCTTTGCTGTATAAAGTATTCTTGGATGCAGGGTTTGTTTGTTTCTTTGTTTCAGTGCTTTGAGTATATCATTCCACTCGCTTATGGCCTGCAAAGTTTCTGCTAAAAAATCCACTGATAGCATTCTGGTGTTTCCTTGTATGTTTCTATTTTTTCTTGGTGCATTTAAAACTCTTTATCACTGCTTTTTGCCATTTTAATTACTCTGTGTCTTGGTGTGGACCTCTTTGGGTGGATTTGTTGGAGCGCTCTGTGCATCCTGGGTCTGGATTTGTTTCCTTACCTAGAATAGGGAAGTTATCAGCTACCATGTGTCCAAAGTTTTTTCCTCCTTTGCTCTCTTCTGGGATGTCTACAATGAGAATGTTACTACACTTGATGGTCTTGCTGAGTTCCATTGATCTATTTGCATTTTTAATTAATGTTACTTTCTCCTGTTCAGCTTGATTGCTTTCCATTATTCTCTTTTACAGGTTGCTGATCTGTTCTGTTTTCTCTAGTCTACAATTTCTTCACTCTCCTGTATTTTTAACTTCAGTCATTGAGTTCTTTGTCAAATTCGTTGTTTTCTCTCTGAGGGTCTCCCTGAGGTCCTCCACTATTTACTCAAGTCCAGTGTCTTTATGACCATGACTTTAAATTCACTATCAGGCATACTACTTTTCTGTGTTTCATTTATCTCCCTTGCTGGTATTTTGTTCTGTTCTTTCTTTTGGGACATACACTTCTGTCCATTTTTTTTTTTTTTTTTTTTAACAAATGCTGTTTGTGTGTTTCTATGCATGAGGAAAGTCAGGTACATCTCCTAATCTTGAAAGTAGTTGCCTTATGAAGAAGTCCTGTGATGCTCTGCAGTGCAACATCTTCTATTCACCAGGATTAGTGCAGGGGTGCCTCCCATGTGGGTTGCAGGTACCCCACTGTTGTGGCCGTGCCTTCAGTCCAGTAATCTCTTGTGGGCAGAGTTTGGTCCATGTGTTGTTAGTGGGCCAGTTGGTGGCTGCCTTTGGCTTGGGTTTGGTGAGGCTATGCTTTTGCCAGGGCCGTAGTAACACCAATCTTCAGGGTGCTCTCCCTATATTATATCCTGAGTAGCTTTTGTAGATTGGGGCCAGCAGTCAGACCAGATATCTGGGGCTGCAGTCAAACTCAGGTGTGATTTTCTTCCCTTTAGGGTGGGAGTTGGGTTGAGGTGGTACTGACCTTTGTTGTGGTGGCTTGCACCCTGCCAGACTTGTGGATCTGCTTTGGATGGATTCCTATAGGCAGTGCATTGGAGGATATGGGTCTTCAGGAGAATGTGAGGGCTGCATATGCTGTTAGCAAGCTAGGTGGGCAGTGTTGGTGCTGCACTTGTCCCCCAGGTGTTAATGTATCTAGGCTTGGGGCGGGGGAGGGGGAAGGGAGGGAAATGGTGTCCTCTAGCTCTTTTGTTCTTGGAGAAGTCTCCAAAGGTCACTGCCCCTCCAGCATAGGCCCTGATGATAGTAAAAATGTCTGCCTCCCGTATACGCCAGGCATGTTTCAAACTGGTATTTTTATGTTGTAGTGTTGTATTTCAGTGGGACTGTTTGTTATGCTGTCTCTTTAAGAGTAGGTACACAGTTTTCTGTCATCTTCCCAGATCTCCCAGTGCAGAACCTGCTGATTTTGAAAGTTGTAGATATTAAGCCCCGTTGATTGTAAGAATTCCAATTAAGTCCGTCTGGTATTCAAAGTCAAATGTTAAGGAGATTCATCTTCCTAGTGTGAGTCCCTGTGCCTGATGTACCTGGTGTGGACATGTGCTCTGCTCTGCTCTGGAGATATCCCTTTCTCTTGCAGACAGTCACACATGTCAGTTTGGCTCATGTCCACATCTCTGTCCTTTCTAACGTCTTCAATATTGCTTCTTCCCATTTATCTGTGGAGTCTGTTCTGCTGGTCTTGAAGCCATTTTCTCAGTTCTTTACACTGATGTGGGTTATTTACACTGAGGTGTATCTGTGGGAGGAGGTGAGCCTTAGGTTCTGCTATGCTGCCATGTTCCTCGGACGTTAGTCCATTTTGGATGCAGGTGTGAGTTTCTATGGTAGGCCAACTTAATGAATACACCCTACTCCTAACCTGTAATATGCAGAGTCTGTGACAATATAAAGTTGTAGCTTAGGAATTAAAGCCCTGGGTGAAAAAGTATTCATTATTAGCTAAATTAAACTTTAAAAAGCAATTAAAGAATAATGTTTTAGCTGAAGGAGAGAAGAGGAGAGGGAGGGAAGGAAGAGATTGGAGGAAGGGGAAAAGGAAGCCTCATGATCATAAGTAGACAAATAATAAAGCCCTTGGGGCCCTTGGCCTGAAACTCACTTTTGGATCTTGAGATGAGTGCCAGTCTGTTCTGAATTGATCATCTTCATGCTGCATCTCCTCTGATCGATCCTTTGGGCAATGTGCTAGAACCTACCTCTATAGATGGTGTTCTGTCCATGGTCTCTGTCTTGATGGCCTCACACACTGTGGCCTCTTTGTTCTTTTCTCAGACTCCTGGTTACCCATTGACTCCTTGAGCATATTTACACCTAGTAACTGAGGCATGTGGGAGCTTCTCCATTCCATGTATAGCACATATAGCTCATCGACAACCAGGAATATTTATCACCTCACACCAAAGCTTCTACTTAATTACCTCCCATTATATTGGCTGCTGCATTAATCTGTGCCATTTGGTAATATCTATGAATAAAGCTTGCAGTCTTCCCCTAGCATCCCTAAGCGTACTGCCAGTGTGTTTGAGCTATCCTTCTGTATACCTGCATGTTTCCCATTTTCCTGTCCTAGTGAGGCTTGATATGAAGAGAAGCAAAAGAAATGAAAGCTCTTGCTTACTTCCCTCCTCCAGTTTTATTGAGATAAAATTGACACATACCACTGTTTAAGTTGAAGATATACAGCATAATGGTTTGACTTACATATATTGTGAAATGATTACCACAGTTTATTTAGCACCCATCATCTAATATAGTTGAAAGAAAAAGACAAAGCAAAACTTTTCTTGTGATGAGAATGCTTAGGATTTACTTCAACAACCCTTTTACTATCATACAGCAGTGTTAACTATAGTCATGATGTCATGTGTCACAATCCTAGGGCTCACCATATGTGACTTTGTACCTTTTGACCACCTTTCTCCAATTCTCTCTCCTACATTCTCACCCCCCTCTAGTAACCACAACACTGATCTGGTCTTCCCCCTATCCCCCACCCCCTCCATGAGTTTGGTGTTAAAGATTCCATATATAAGTGAGAACATACAGAATTTTTCTGAAGGCCCTTGCTTTTGACCTATTCACTGCCCCCTTGTTCCCACAATCCACTGAGCTGGAAGAGGCCAGCTTTAGACTATTTATCTATGTAATTTTCTCTTCCTATCCTGAGCATAAAGGTAAACTTAATTCTCTGGATTTCTAGATTTATTTCTTGAGATGAAAGAATTTAGAAGAAACTTTTGTCTCCTAACAGTGCCTATTGTCTCACTGCAAACTCGGAACTCATCATGCAGATATTGGAAGATAAATATTAATGCCATCTTTCCATCCTTTGGAATTCTTTCTGTAAAAATCTTTACTACTACCCCTACCTCCTTGCCCCAATCCAGGCAGATGGATGATTCAGGTTAACTAGAGAGATGATTGTACTGGTTTTCAAGCTATTATGTGTTTCAAAGGCTTTCAGTTCTCTTTGGCTTTGAAATGGAATGATTCTGCAAAGCAATATTCTGTTTTGCCAGAAGGGGAACCAGAGGAAGACTGGAACATATGAGAAGGGGGAAGCAACTTAGTCTTTCCTGTTGGCTTCCTATCCTTGTCACATTACTTCAGTAATGACTTCTAACCTGACTAGTGACAGGTAGTTACAATTGTGAGTTTCAGTCTCATTCATGCCACCTCCTCAGAGGCCTGAATACCGGCTCTCTAGATGTTTCTCTGAGCTTCCACTGTCATCCCTTGGTTCCAGCCCTATGGGGCCATAGCTGCTTCTTGCAGTTAGTATCTTGGTGTTACCTCCATTTATTCTCTCTTGGCCTTCTCTATCGTCTCCTACTCAGCCAATTCATCTTTGTTAAAATTTTTCTGTTAAAGAAAACTAGTAGAGTTTATCTGTCTGACTCGATCTGACTGAAGAATCGTGTATATATAAGTGTGCCAGAGAAAATCACGTTAATATATTTCAAAATTGGAGTATTATACCAATATAGTAAAATTGTGGGGGGAAAAATTCATTGACCAGAGTTCTTTTGGTGATAGCATTGCATTTTTGGGGGAGAAGAATATAGTAAAATCCATTTGGCATGAGAAGTAGGTCCCCAAGCAGCAGATTCTACTGTCAGAAGTTTCTCTGATACTTGATTTTAATAAAGATGTTAATTAGAGGTCATTTTGTGGATCACTGGTGGTTTTGCATGTGCATGAATGAAATTGCTCTGTATACCCAAGGAGGAAAAAAAGGAGCAGGCATTTTGATAAAGGAGTCTAGGAAGGAAGGGGAGAGGAGAAATACTCAGATGGTAGCGGAGTGACAAGTGATTTAGCAGCATGGAAACACATAATGAAAAGTGTGACCACCTCCCAAATTGTCTCTACAAAATTTTCAGTAAAGCTTCTGTTGCTGTCTATTGCTTGTGTTTTGATGCATTGTTGTCATGAGCAAATGTCCAGAGCAGATTTCATTGTCTACATTTGTGGAGGGGCTGCGATGGGGGTACTTGAGATCTAGGTTGTTGGAGCCTAGAGCTCTGGTTGATGTGGTTGCGAATGCTTGCATTATGGACTTAGCCAGATCTAGGTGTTCATCCCAAGTCCACTGCTTATTAACTGTGTGGGTTGGGCTATGTTGTTAAACATCTCTGAGCCTTTTCTTTTTTTGTAATCTGTAAAAGGGAATAATGACAATTTCATATGGATGTTAGAATCACATGAAAGAAAGAGATGAAGTGCTGGTATAGTACCTGGCACGTAATAACTACTCAAAAATGTTACATAGACTATTGTGGGCCCATCTGAAATGTCATTTATTCTATTTACTGAAGGCTTCAGCCTTTCTCAGTTGTTGATTTCCACCTCTTGTCAGAATAACTCAGTCTACTTATATTTACTTATTATCAATTAGGCGTACCTTGGAGATATTCAAGGTTTGGTTCTAAATCACTGGAATAAAACAAATATCACAGTAGAACGAGTCAAAATAAGTTTTTGGATTCCTAGTACGTATAAAGTTATGCTTACAACATACTGTAATCTATTAAATGTGCAAAAGCATTATATCTAAAAAAAAAAAACCCAAACAAAGCATACACTTTAATTAAAAAAAAACTTTATTGCTAAAAGATGTCAACCATCACCTGAGCTTTCAGTGAGTTGTAATCACTGATCAAATTATCATAATAAATATAATAATAATGAAAAAGTTTGTAGTATTTTTAAGAAATATCAAAACGTGTTACTGAGACACAAAGTGTGTACATGCTGTTGGAAAAAGGGCACTGATAGACTTGGTACATGAGGGGTTGCCACAAACTTTGTTTAAAAAAAAATAGAAAAAAAAAAACCACATAGAAAACCCCCCAAAACTTCTCAGAAAAAACAACAACAAAAAAACCTCACGATATCAGCAGAGAACAATAAAACAAGGTATGCTTGTACAGATATTTATCACATTGTTTTTGTTTCCTATTAGATCCCAAGTCCCTTATAGTCAGAATTCATATCTTTGTTCATCACCTTCAATTCCTGGAACATGATAAAAAGGTTAATGAATGTTGAGTGAATGGGTAAATTTTGAAAAATGTTTTCCTAGGAAAGTTTCTGCCAAATGACCTTCATTTAGTCAGATACTTACTTATGATGTCATATGGAAAGCAAGAGACTTTCTTTCTTTCTTTCTTTCTTTCTTTCTCATTCATTCATTCATTCATTCATTACAGTGGAGTACTATGGCAACACTCTGCTGCTTCTGTCCTCTCCCCAAATCAGGACACAGATGAGGAAACCTGGAATGCTTCATGAGGCACATGGATATTGAGAAAACTCCTAAAAGAGATCGACGTAATTCTGCACAGCGATAAGCATATATGGTGTGGAAAGGGTAAATTAGATGAAGCAGGTGGAAGATAAGTGACTAAATGACTGTGACTAGGTAAGAGTGTGACAGAGTGCGACTGTAATGGTCACAGAAGATAATGCTAGGAATAGACGTTGGGCACCATATTCTGGAAATTTTTGAATGCCTGCCCGAGGAGTTTGGGTTGTATTACCTGTGTTTTAGAGAGCTATTGACTACTTTTCAACAGGATCACGCCATGATACGAGGTGTTTTAAAAATTTTTTTTAATGTTTATTTATTTTTGAGACAGAGACAGAGCATGAATGGGGGAGGGGCAGAGAGAGAGGGAGACACAGAATCGAAAGCAGGCTCCAGGCTCTGAGCCATCAGCCCAGAGCCTGACGCGGGGCTCGAACTCACGAACCGTGAGATCGTGACATGAGCTGAAGTCGGATGCTCAACCGACTGAGCCACCCAGGCGCCCCAATACGAGTTGTTTTAAAAAGATGTTGGGAATAGTGTGTGCAATTGATGATAAAGGAAGCAGGAAGAAGAAAAGAATTTATTTCCTACAGCACAGAACAAGAAAGGTGGGCCAGAGCGGAGGTAGGAGCACAGGGAGTGGAAAGGGGAGGATACGGGGGAGCAATCCTGCAGTGATTGAGATGGCAGGAAAAACCCTGAAAATAGTCTTTAAAGAGAGGGAGGGAATTTACAGAATTTCATTCTGAGAAGCTAGAGGAAATGTGTTGCTTTTAATAATTAGGAGGGCAGGAAAAAGCACAAAATAAAGCAAGAGTTTCTTGTTCAAATAGGATGTGTTTGTGGTGGTGAGGTCATGGAAATGATAGTGAATATTCAGTCAGAGTGATTTCACTTGGAGGACGTCAGTACTAAAGATTGAAACTATGAGCATAGGTGACTGAAAATGATGGCATTGGAAGCTTTATATATGAAATCGAAAGATTTTTTAACCAGATAAAGTAGCATGGAGAACTTTCTTGGGAAGAATAGTCACTGGGTGATGACATCAGGTTTTTTCTTCCCCTCTAAGGTGGAGGGAGAAGATTCAATTACCCTTGCATATTGAAGGCGTGATGTTTATTCTTTTATCTCTCCATGCATGAAGAATTTTCATTAAGTGACATCACTACTGTCAAATGTCAGAATCTATCATTAGATTCCGGGAGTGTTGAAGGTGGGTGGAAGAGACTCTCACTTGTTTTGGAAGTGGAGAGAGAGAAGGAAGACAAGGTAGGAGAAATGTGGTTGGAGGGAATGTTTTAGAGGCTGAATCAAAAATACCTGAGTTGGTCAAGGTGCTTGGCAAATGTAACATTTACACTGAATCAAAGCCGTTTTGCTTTTCTACAAAATGAACGCTAAACAAATGGTTTTTCCTAGGCAAACACTGAGTGAAAGCCTTGGCATTTTACACCTGATGCCAATCCAGAGGAAACGCCTCAGGTTTACCCCAGAAAAGTGTCATCAGCAAGCCCCTGTGTGTTTGCATTGGTTTCTTTATTTGTGTCCTGCCCTTTTTTCAAAGTTGACAACTGAGGAAGACAGCTGAGAAGATCTATCTTGAGAATAAGTTGACTGTCCGTGGCACTCTGCCTGCCTGATTGCTTTAGGGGGACATTCAAAAGAAAGGCTTATTTTCTTTCACAACTAAACTTAAGTAGGCATGGCAGACACATTTTCAGGTGATGGCCAAGGCATCATGCTCTTGTATAATTACCTCCCCTTGAGTAGAAGTGGAATCTGTGATTTGTCTCTAACCAGTAGAATATGGCAAAGGTGATGGGATGTCATTTTCCATATGGTTACATTATATAGTACTGCATCCTAGAAGACTGGGGCGTTCTAATTTTGAAAAAGCAAATGCCGTAATGAACTCTGCTTATGGGGATAGCCACATGGTAGCTAGCTATAGCCAGTGTCCAGGAACTAAGGGCCTTAGTCCTACACTCCAAAAGGACTGAATTCTGTCAACACCACATGAACTTGGAAGAAAACTCTGAGTTCCAGATAAGAGTAGAGCCTGGCTGACACTTTGCTTGCAGCCTTTGTCAGATCCTAAGCGGGGAACCTAGCTAAGCCGTGTCCAGACTCTTAAACAACTGAAATCATGAGGCAATATATGTAGATTGTTTCCAGCTACTAATTTCGTAGGATTTATGACATAGCAACTGAAAACTATTCTAGCAGGGAAAGTTCTGATTGAGTGATGAAGACCCCTAGAAGAAAAGCTTTGGATATTTCAGATTCATTTTCTAGTTAATTATACATTTCTTGTGTTAAAATCTATAACAAAAAACTAGAGGCAGAACATGAGGACCCCGTAACTCATCACACCAAGCATAGTCCCTTTGGAGATGGCAAGTTTGTTCCATAATCACCTGATGAGTGGTAAGAGCTAAGTGACCCATTGCCAAGAGACAAAATAGGTCCTTTCATTCTGCCTGTGTCCTGGTAGTCTTTGCTAGCCTGAGGTTCAACTTCTACTAGTAATTACCTTCTCACGTTGTTGTGAATAATGGAATCTTTTTCTTTGGTGCCTGCAGATGAAGCAGCATCAAATGAGGAAACGCATTGGTCCCTCTTCCCACCCACTATTTGTGTTCATTGTATTTCCCTTTATTTCTCAGAACTTCGTTATGTTTTTTGTATTCTAATGAAAGTCAGTATTAATTGACTAGGTGACTCTTACTTAAATGGCAGAACAGAAGCTTTTCTACTTATGAAGTGTTATTTCTTCCAATTTTAATGAGGGACATAAAGCTACGGTCGAGAATAAGTCAGCTGTGCCACCACTAAGAAAGGACATGGGTTGTTTGGGTAGTGTCATTACGGATTTGGGAATGAGTGCCCTTAGGAGACTTTGAAACAGACTTTGGGCTTTTAATCTCTTTGGAGATAGAGTACCGGTATTACCTTAATTTTTCAGGTGGAATCCTGAGGACCAGAAGGGGTAGGTGATTTTTCCATTGCTAGGGAATCTGCCCCCTTCTTTATTCACTAACTGTGCTTGACTTGGGAAAACCATGTGCTTTTGCTGGGTTCCAGTTTCTTATCTGCTAAAGTGAACATAGGCAGTCTTACCTGTGAAAGAGGAGATTTGGCCAGATAATCTGCTGGCTCTTTCAAAGCCATGAAATCCATTCTATATTGGAATCAACTGTAGTTTCTCCAGTGGTTTAACATTGTCAAAGCTTACCTAAAATAGAATCCTACTTACAAAGAACTCTGAAAGCTCAACAGCCTAAGTGCAATCCAATTAGAAAATGGACAAAGCACACGAATAGACATTTCACCAAGGAGGATGTACAGATGGCAGAGAAGCACATGAAAAGATGTTCAACATTATTAACCATTACAGAAATACAAATTGAAACCACAACGAGATATGGCTACATGCTTATCAGAATGGCTAAAATAAAAGATGAATTTCCGGCAAGGATGTAAAGTCGATCACTCATACATTGCTGGTAGGAATTGAAAGTGGTACAGCCATTCAGGAAATGACTTTGATAGTTGCTTCTACAACTAAATGTTCAATTGACATAGGATCCAGCAATTGCACTCGTGGGCGTTTCCCCCAGAAAAATTCTTTTCAGCACAATAGAAAAGAAAGGGCTACTGAAACATGCAGCAATTTGGATCAATCACAAGGGCACTGTGCAGAGTCAAAAAAAAAAAAAAACCATGAAGGAAAGGTTGCATACTGTGTGAGTCTATTCATACAACTTTGTGAAATTATAGAATTATAGAAATGGAGGATAGATTAGTAGTGGCATGGGGTGGAGATAGGTCAGAGTTATAAAAGGGCAACAAGAAGAATCCTTGTGGCAATGGAACTGTTTGTTCTGTATCTTGTCTGCAGTTCTGGATACAAGAAACTCTGTTATAAAAGTTTATAGAAGCTAATACAGGTACAGCAATTCAGTACTAGGAAAATCTGAGTAAGACAAATGGCTTGTATCAATTTCAATTAGCATACAGTTCTATAGTTTTGCAAGATGTTACCTTTGGGGAAAGCTAGGCTAAAGGTATACACAATTTCTCTTTATTATTTCTTAAAATTGTATATGAATCTACATACACATAGACTCTAATTCTTCTTGATAAAAACTATAAGAACTCTTGCAGAAATAAGATATGAAAGCATCAACATGCATTTATTAAGCACTTATTGTATGTCCCTGGGCTAGTCACTGCCCCTTCCCTAGAGACTTTTGGCCAACTCAGCCAATTAATAGTTAAATATTTCGTATGGTCCTCAGTTAAAACAACAACAAATAATGACTTGAATCTTTTGACATTTGATTGATAGCATAACTAAGCACTAGGAAATAAGTTGGGGAGACTTGAGTGTAATTCAAAAATAGACATTCTTAAAAAGAAGCACCTACTTATAGCATAACATCCCACAATCCTCTTAGAGTTTCGCCCTGTAACTGTAACAACCCACATCTTAAAATGAGGGTGGGAGGTAGGACACAGGAGCCTGCCACTGTCTCCTTTAACTGGGGTCCATCGTTCAGGGAGGTCAACTGACCTTTTATGCAACTTGACATACACATTAAGATTGATGGACCTCTTGAAAAACATGTTCTATCTTCAGAAGTAACAGTTAATAAAAGCTTCATCTTGGATCACTGTAAAATGCCCTATTACATGCTAATGAAATGTTGTAAACAACCTTCTGAAATGATCGTTTGAATTGAAGGTATTAATAGACCGAATGCATCCACAGAGGAATGCTCGGTGCCAATGTTATTCTGTATTCAGAAAACTATGCTATTATTAACTACACCTAACAAAATTTAGAGTCACCATTTACTGAAAACAAAAATTGTTCTGTACTTTGTGCTAGTTCATATTTGGCATAATAGGTCTCAAAATGGCAGCATCTTTCTCCTGAGAACAACCTTGCTATGAGCTTAATTTTCCCAGTGATTAATCCATAAAGATTTCTAAAGGTGGTTAATATGTGAAGCTGTGGTGGCAGCAGATGCTGGTAAGGGCTTGAGCTTAGCTGTCTGTCTTGGCCAAAGTAGGTCATGCATGGGGCGCTTAAGGAATATTTTACTTCCTGAAAATTGAGCTATGCAAATTAATTTAAAGAATGATATGCATAGATATGGTGCTTTTGAGACCACGTGCAGTCTCCTTACATGGTCTCATTCTTCATCGCCTGCAAAGGAACGAATAACGCCATAGTTGGCATCCATAGAGCACCTGGCTTCCAAAAACCCAAAGCACTCTCCTATTTGATCTTGAATCAATATTCAGGACTGTCATGTTGCCTTCTTTTGGCATAAAGCCTCTGCACGCATGCTTTTGATCCCATTACCTTATTTTTCACTCCCTTGTTAGATTCTATTTGTACTCCTGAAGGTAGATATTCCCTGGGACCTTTATGTCCCACCACTTAAAACCTGGCAAACGGGGTGTCCAGGAATGGAGATATGTTAATAATTTTATTTGTAAAATCACGATGTGGGATGTTGAGGATTGAAGGAAGAATACAGCTCCAAATGTTGCTGAAGTTGCCCATTACGCAGACTTGCTGGCCTCTTGTTAGGCCAGCCTAAGATTGAATCCTGGGATGGACTGGCTTTCAGCCAGTTTCTTGTAACTCATCCACCTCCCCTATCCATTCCCCTTTAATTTCTCTTGGGTTAAACTATTAAACATGATGGCACTTATTTTCCCTGGCTTGATGCCTGGAATCTCTTCAGGAAGAGAAATTATCTCTTTGTCCGGTCATTCCCTTGCTTTTAGCTCCGGGACTTTGAAAGCTGGCATCTAGGAGCTTTTTCTCCAGACAGCCAGCTAATCAGGAAAGACAGCGCTGGAGGAGGAGGGTCTGTTCATCCCTGCTTCTCCTCTGTGTCCCATTTATAATTGAATGTCAGGTATTGAAAGGCACTATGGAAATGCACTGCCCGACAAAGGAATTAGATAGCCAGGAAGTGAATTTGGGAATGTTCAGTTATTTGTTGAATTAAACGAGCAACAGAACATGAAAAGCTCCAAGGACGTGAAAGTGCCTATGAATCAGAGCTAAGGAAGTTAAATTGCTTCCATTTCTCTGAAGAAGAAGAATGAACGAAAGTCTCCCCAAAACACGATCTTTTGTAGTGTGGAGCCAAGAACTGAACCAATACTGGACAGATTACGTTAGACAAAAAACGCACAGCACAATAAGACACAGGTTATAGGTGTATGGTTTGCAGAAAGGAGATAAGAGGAAGAGAAGACCAGAATAAATTGTGACTCGGAAAGAGGGGGAGAGAACCAAGAATGGAATTAGTATTTACAAAGTTTTCAGGGAAAAGAGCTGCTGCAGAAGTGACATTTACAAATGAGGGGATGGATGATGGTCATAGGAGGTTAGATAGTAAACTGATTTTAAAAGGTGTCACTACAAGGTAGGAAAACATAAGAATGTATAAAATACCTATTGATAGAGGATGAAAGGAACCACTCGAAAGCTTCTGGCGTTAATTGATTATATCATTAGGACATAGATACAAGGATACTGAATGCAGGAGACAGATTTGCACAGTTGAATTAAAAAGTTTTTACATTAGCCTGTGTGAATGGCAATTTGAGGTCCGTAGTATGGCAAGCTCTCACCACCTAAATGTGTTAAGTGTGGTTATCGGCTAAATCTTAAAATGGTAAAAACTCCATGTCACTGAGATGATCCAGACAAGCTAAGTCATAACATCTTCATAGTAGAATTGTAAAATGTTACAAAAATCGCAAGTCTTTGAGTAGGCCCAACTGACTTTGATGTGAAATTGCATAATCTTATTTATCGAATTAATACTTTTTCTTAGCTATGTCCAGACGTTGAAAAGTAGATGAGCTGTGGACCAACACACAAGGGTGAGTGTCCAAGTATCTTGTGGTAAGAAGTAGTTGTCAAATTGATGAATTTCAAGTCCGCTCTTAGTAATTTCATTTATAATCTGGACAAAATAGAGTATGAGTTTGGGACAGATGTGAATTTTTAGTACAAGCATGGACTTGGATAACCTTGAGAAAGTTCTTCAATGTCACTGAGCTAGTTTCCCTATTGTAAAATAGAGCAATAGCTATTTCATGACACCTGTCCCCATGGGAGGTTATAAACATATTGGGAGAGCCTAAGTGAAATGCCTAATACAGTAGGCAGTCAGTGCATGCAGCTTCCACTTGCTCTTGTACCTGTTCTTAGCAGGGTCTAGCTGGGATGCCACTTTATTTTTGTGTGTATTTACTTGTTGTCTTTGATACTAGTAACTGTACACAAAGTGTTGGTTAGTTTAAGATGGAAAGTTACAGAATACCTCATTCAGACATCAAAAAAACATTAATAAATGAAAGAATGGAGACTTAAACCCTTGAATTAGTTTTAACAAGGAAGAACTTGACAGAGTTGAAAATGCCAAAGACAATGATGTCTTCAATAGATGAACTTGACCTGTAGGGTGCTGCCTCAGTAGCAGAAGATAACAGCAGCAGTGATTACACTACTAGGAATTTATCCAAAGGAAACAAAAATGCTGATTCAAAGGGACATATGCACGCTGACGTTTATAGGAGTGCTATCATCAATAGCCAAATTACGGAAAGAACCCAAATGTCCATGAACTGATGAATGGATAAAGATGTGGTATATTGTACAGTGGAATACTATTCAGCAATGAAAAAGAAGGAAATCTTGCCATTTCCAAAATCGTGGATGGAACTAGAGTGTATTATGCTAAGTAAAATATATCTGAGAAAGACAAGTATCATACAGACAAATACATGATTTCACTCCTATGGAATTTAAGAAACAAAACACTTGAACATAGGGGAAGGGAAGGAAAACTAAGATAAAAACAGAGGGAGGCAAATGATAGGAGACTCTTAAAGATATAGAACAAACAGAGTTGCTGAAAGGGAGGTGGGAGAGGAAATGGGCTAAATAGGTGATGGGCATTGAGAAGGGCACTTGTTCAGATGAGCGCTAGGTATTATATGTAAGTGATGAATCACTGTGGTTCTACTCCCAAAACTGTGTGTTAAGTAGCTTGAATTTAAATAAATAAGTTAAAAAAATAGGAATGAAGGAAGAAAGGGAAGGAAGAAGATAAACCTATGGCAGCAGGTATATGAAAACTTGACCAACATCACTAATCATCAGAGAAATAGGAATCAAAACCATTATGAGATATCACCTTCACATGTGTATAGATAGTTATTATGAAAAAAAAGTTATCGGTGATGATGTGGAGAAAAGGGACTCTAATCTACCACTGATGAGAGGTAAACTAATACAGCCAGTTTGGAAAAGAGTATGTAAATCCCCTATCTCACATTTTCCCAGGTATTTATTATTCTAGGTATTAAATTTTTTTTTCTTGAGCCATCAGGATGATCATATACTCTATTGTCTAAATTAGGACGTATTTGAGAATGAAAGGATGTACTATTAATTATCTGAAGACCACAGACTCAAACCAGGGTAATTCTAGGCAGAGTTGGATATGTTAACAGCCTATAGATTTGGAAGTATATTTTACATGTACTGTAAGCAAATTGTAATTATGGATATTTGTGTCCCATTTTTATAATTAAACATAAGTACCAATATTTTGACTTGTTGAGATATTTTATAGCTCAGAATAAGGACAGTGCATCTGTTACACAGGCTTTATTATTAAACTCCCCACTTAGGGTGGGCCCTGGGCTTTCTTCCTTCATTCTAGAATTTTTGTAGAATCAAAAGCAAATCTCAAAACTGATGATTCATCCAGTGACCCCATGGAAAAAGCTGTCTCTTCCAGTTTGTTTTCTGCCTCGTAGATTTCTTCTTTAGTCAACAGAGCTTCCCCAAGGTGAATGTTCAGATGTCTACTGATTGTTCTGTGCTTTTTATTCACATTTTCTCCACACTTAACTTGAGATTAGATTTGAAATGTATGGTCAAAGGTCATTGTATTTAGTTTTTCTTTGTGTGTGTGATTGGTAGTTTTAGAGCAAAATCTTGATGAGCCCATACCGTTCTTCAGATAATAGATTATTCTAAGGGACTGATTTAAGATCCCAAATCTTGGATGTTGCTAGTTTCGGTGGTACTGGGAGGAAAAGAAAAGGAACATTTCTTGAGCGCTCACTATGTGCCAGACCTTATACCAAAGATCTTGTCTATGTGCTTTAGTCCTCTTTTACAGAAAATGTGTTCTTTTTGTTTTAATGTAGACATAATTTAAGCATCTGTGCCTCCAAATGAAGCCTGTTACTCTTGACGTTATTTCTTACTAGGTTGTTTCTCTCCCATCCCTCACCCCACCCATGCTCCTATACCATGTCTTACCGTTCATGAGAGGTATAGACTTGAGCAACATTTAACATCCATCTATCTATCTATCTATCTATCTATCTATCATCTGTCTATAAATGAACAAATTCTGCATGTATCACCATATATGTGAGATCCATATAATTCTGAATAAACTGAAAAATAGAGTTTAAAAAGAATATTTTAAATTTTGAAGTATTACCTAAAGTGAGCATTTTTTAAGTTACGGTATTGCATGAAGTCATGGGTGTCTTTGTTGATAGGGTCGGAGAAAGAACTGATCTTAGGAATCACACTGAGGTTTGACTTCCAGTTTGGCTATTTGGCAGCTGTGTTGGCTTGGTCAATTTTCTGGGATATCATTTTTTGGGTTCTAAACAGGGAAAGGATAATTTACAGGATTGTTATGAGACTGAGTGAAATTAAGGTATGTAAAATATATGTAAACACCTAGTGTACATGGTATTTTCTATTTTGACATTTTACTTTTTTCAATTTTTTTTAATGTTTATTTTTTTGAGAAAGACACACAGAATGGGAGTGGGGGAGGGGCAGAGAGAGAAGGAGACACAGAATCTGAGGCAGGCCCCAGGCTTGGAGCTGTCAGCACAGAGCCTGATGTGGGGCTCGAAGTCACAGACTGTGAGATCATGACCTCATTTGAAGTGGGACACTTAACTGACTGAGCCACCAAGGTGCTCCACTATTTTGACATTTTCGAAATAGCTATTATGGTGTGTGGGTGGCTCAGTTGATGGAGCGTTTGACTCTAGATTACAGCTCAGGTTATGATCTCACGGTTTGTGAGTTCGAGTCTGGCATTGGGCTCCATGCTGGCAGTATGGAGCCTGCTTGGGGTTCTCTCTCTCTCTCTCTCTCTCTCTCTCTCTTTCTTCTTCTTCTTTCTTCTTTCTTCTCTTTGCCCTTCCTCAGCTTGCACGCATTCTCTCCACACCGTCTCTCTCAAAATAAATCAATAAATTTAAAAGAAATTGCTATTATGAGATGTTCTCTGAAGAACCTTGAATTTGTGTGATTGGGGCTATTGCCTTGAGCTAAAAAAAAAAAAAAAACAAACCCTTCCCAGTGGTTGCTTGGGTAGTAGTCTGTTGTAAAGTTAAATTATACACTTCTTTCTTTCCAGACTTAGGACGCTAATGTTTCCTAGAGGCACATTCCGGAGCTTGGCCTTTTAGTTAGTTTTCCCCAGCAAATACATCTTACTCTAAAAAACTATTTGAGGTTTTTTCCTGGTCTTTACAACCCAATTTTACTTGTGTTAGAAGAAAAATCTCCCCTCTCCCTGTGTGCAAATGGTGCACATTTCATGGACAAAAGGGATGCAATCAACGGAGAACTGCCTCATGTTCCCAGCACCAATTTTACCAGCCCATCTTCCTCAGCTCCTACAGAGTGTACCTTCTGTCCTCTTATAACGGAATTGTCTGTTCTTGTTGCTAAGGGCAGCCTCTCTACAATCTTTCTGATCTTCTCGAAAGATCTGCTCACACCGTTGTTGCTCTTCCATCACCACTTTCTGTGTCCGTATCAGATCCTTCCTGTGGGCGTACAATTATCCCTTCGTAATATTTTATTCATGTTGGTATTGAATCCCCGTCTTCCCCCACTGCAACTCTCTTTCACAGCAGACATCTCTATGGATGTTTTTACTGTCTCTACTTTTCAGCTTAATTTTTTCCACAAGTCAGCCCAAGGAGGCTTTTCCTTCCCCCTCTCCCTGGAAATGGCTACTATCATGGACGCCAGCAATGTCAGCATGCCAAAGCCTCTGGGTAATTCTTTGTCCTCCTCCAAGCTGATGTGGTCAGTGGCACTGCCATTATAGACAACGAACTCCTCAAAGCACTTTTTAACTGCCTGTCCTTCAGAGACCATATTTGCTGCTGTGCTTCTAACTCCCTGGCAGCTTTCATTTTCTTGCTCTAGCTTCTCTTCCTATACTGAACTACTAAATTTTGAAACAGTCCAGTCATTTTGTTTGCTTTATATGAGTCATGTCTAGTGTTCAGTCACTCACAGTTAGCTTTTTCTCCTTATAATCTCTATCACTCTACTTTTCTCCTTCTCTCCTTAAATTAACCGACTTTTATCAAGTACTCTGTTTTTTTCTGGGCCCCAGGCTATGCGCTGGAAATGAAAAAATAAATAAGATACATTCTGTCTGTTCAATTCATAGTCTGCTGGCAAAAGGTAGACATGGGGGAAAAATAACTATAATAAAGAACCATGAAAGGACTAAGGTAGAGGGACACAAGGGACAATTCTTATTTTCTGATGGATTTCTGTCTCTTATATGAGAAGCTTTTCTCAAATGTCTAATGGTCTCAGGCTCACCACTCACGTTAGGTTAAGGAGCAGAAATCCTGATTCTAAGCACTGTCTGTGTGTGTCTATGTGGGGGTGTCTTCTAGACCTTTTTGTTGGTGAGGGCAATCACTTGCCTATTGGTTTCACTAGCTCTATTCTCTCTGGTCATATTTCCTTCATGACTTTGGATTATTTTCAATTACCTGTGGAAGGTACAAGTCTAGTTGATTTTATTTTAGAATCTGAGTTGGGGAAGGGATTGGGGGCCTCATTACCCAGTGGATTGTCTTTGACTTAGCAATTCTCAGTTGGGTAACTCTGCTCCCAACTGTGCCTGATACTCTCTAGAATCCCTCAATTAACCCTATTGAGAGAGTAAATTGTCCACCTTTGGCTGAGTTTGGAGCGTGTTTATTTTCCTTCTAAACAGATTTTCAGCCAATCAGCTCTATCTGTATCTCTTCCTTTCAGAGGTACCATGTAACTTCAATTCTTTAACACTTTTGTGATTTGTGGTATATAATGACCAGATTTTGGGCTTCCCCATCAACCAGGCTGGTTAGGGCTTTCAGGTTTGCTAAGTCATTTCCCATTCATTCATAGGATTTCTAGCTTCTAAAATCTTGATGTTTTCTTCACCCTGTTATCTTTGTCCTTGAGGATCTATACTTTTGAAAGAAATTATCTATTTCCACCTTAGAAGAATTTTGAGAGGGGAGAGTTCAATGTGTATATAAGATCGAAAAGGCGGTGGGGGGGGGGGGGAAGATGACCAAATAAACAAGAGTAGATAAAGTCAAACTGAAGTGGAAGACAGGAAGCAATCCCCAAAAGGTCAAGATAAACAGGTAGAGGGAAGAATGAATAAGAGATTGAGGACAGGCAGAAGACCAGAGATACTCAAATAACAATGGCATTGATATGATCACATTAATGTATTTACTCATCTATTCTTTGATGCAACAAGTTTCTCTAGAGCCTTTATGTTAGGAACTCTGAGAGGTGTTTTACACACCAAATATGTGAGTTGAAAGTAAATCAGCATTTTTCACTGATAAAACAAGAGCTAACATTTATTGAACCCCCAAAAGGCTTAGAGCTTGGTATCTTCATATTATTTCAACTAAAAAAGATATCTAAGAGTCTAGTCAGTCAGGCATGGTTCTATGTGATCAAATACTAATTTGTTTTACAGCCTCTGATAAATTCATGGTTGATCCCTACTGTGCTAGTGATTACTTTTTACACCTCTGTAGGTGCTCCTTATCTTTAAAACCATAACTGTTTGTGAATCTACTCATATACTGATGGATTTATATTGATAGGTGACCAAGAAGTAACAAGGGGATTTTTTTTTCATGTGTTACAGATCTTCACTTACTAACTTGTAGTTACCTACAGGATACTTACACGGTATTTGGAAATTTTGCTTGAATTTAAGTATTCAGGGCATAATGAAAAGACTTGTTAATATTGAAGTACCTATATGGCTAAAGCACCAGAGGTTTAGAAGAACTTAGGAATGTAGAATTTGGTAGTAAGAGTAACAAAAATAACATTGACTGAATATTTAGTATGTGCTAGACATTCTAAGTTTTGAACTACTATGAACTCATTTAATCCTCAAAGTGAAGGAGACTTTATCTTCATGTTAGAGATGAGACAGCTGATGCATAGATTCAAAGACAGTTGGAGATGTTTGTAGAGTACCTAGACCATAATTATCAACATGAACTTTTGCTATTGGACTTTCTCCATTTGTCAAAATGAGAACTGGATGGTAGTTAAAGCAGTAAAAACAGATTTTACTGAGGAACTATTGTAATACGGGGAAAAAAAGATCTTAGTATAGAATTGGGCTCAGTGCCAAATACAGCCC
The DNA here is from genome assembly GCF_027475565.1 of Acinonyx jubatus. Classification (NCBI taxonomy): domain Eukaryota; kingdom Metazoa; phylum Chordata; class Mammalia; order Carnivora; family Felidae; genus Acinonyx; species Acinonyx jubatus. The sequence continues at coordinate 23,732,042 of NC_069380.1, read as the reverse complement.
GGGCAAGTGGGAATTCATAGTCAAGGAAGAAGGTGGAGGGGTCAGTGGATACAAAATGATAGCGAAAGTAGAGTAGTTCTTTGCCAAACTGAACCTCACATGATTCTTGCTGAAGGCAGGCCTGAGTGGTCACATTTTACCTGGAAGGTAATGGAAGAAAAAGAAGGTGGGTGGGGATTCTGGCTAATCTGACTTAGTATTCTTGGTAAAACGAAACACTACAAGGACAGTAACAGAAACCAAGGGTCCAGTCTAAGTTAAGCAGAGTGCTCAGAGGAGCCTGACTTAAGTGTGGTGGACCAGAGAATTTTCCCTGTGGGATGGCAACTGAATGATCATGTGAAACACCTGTTAGAAAAATGCCAGAAAACATCAGTGGTATCCAGGGACTTGGTAAACCTGGTAGGCTTTTGTTTACTTGTTCATTTGCTAGTTTTAAGATTTGATTTACACTGATGACTGAGTAGACTTGGTAAGTAAGGTAGAGCTTGCAAAAAGAATTAGGAAACTTTGAAATTTTTAGAACATTTTAAGAATAATGTGTTAGAGATGCTTTGTCCTTGCCCCTGCCATTTATTCAAAACCATCAGTGGATTTTCAGGGGATGGATTTGTTTGTGTCAGTTTTATGGAAGGAGGCACTTAGGGAATTCTTGGTGCTTCAAATATCTGTCTAAACCCAGTTTATGAATTATTAATGAGATACTCTAATATCAGTGTCTCATTAGCCTTACAAGTAGTCAAGATTTGCAAATGAATACCTATACATTACTGATATGGATTTTGACCTCATGAGCTTGTATTTTCACTGTTAAAATAATGAATGGTCATGCACCCTTCTAGCTGTTGATACTCCCTTCAAGTGCCTGAACAAATCAATGTCAAATGCAAGTGCTTTATGGATGAATGGGGCTGCACAACTAAGGAGTTAGCACTTCCATATAGAACATGGTAGTTCTAAGGAATTCCTTTTTAACTTCTAGTCACAAAAGATAATTTCGAATTCTTGTAGTCTTTGGCTGTTGTATGGAACAAAACTAATATAAATTAGAAACATAACCTCATAGCTTGTTTGATGCTTAAAGAATGAATTAGTGGCTTATCACTATTTTCATCTTTAAACTCCATAGGTAAGCTTATCCTTCTTTATGCACTAGTGTGTAAGTAGTCTAATAGCTACATCATCCCCAACAGGATCTATTATTTGTATATGCCATTGTATCTAAACTCCATAACCTTTCTTTTTTTCTTTCCTTCCTTTATTTTGAGAGAGAGAGAAAGTGAGCAGTCAGGAGAGGGGCAGAGAGAGGAAGACAGAGAAAATCCCAAGCAGGCTCTGCACTGTTAGCATAGCGCTGGACTCAAGTCTGGATCTCACAAAGAGTGATGTCATGATCTGAGCCAAAAACAGAAGTCTGGCACTTAACTGACTGAGCCACCCATGTGACCCAGCTCTATAACCTCACTCAAATAAAGTTTATAGAGCTTAGAATTATTTTTTTCAAATTTTTTGCCAGCCTTGTGAAATTGAGCAAAATTTCTAGCCCTTCTGGGTCTCACTTTTTTCACTGGTTAAATGCAAGCAATGTCATCATACCCATCTTAATGGGTTATGTGACAATGAAAAGTAGAATTAAGGCAAGTGAAACGTTGGGCAATAATGATCACTCAATAAGTGTTGTTAATATCAATGAAAAGTGCTCATTTACTTATAACCCCTATGAAGTATTCACCTTAAAGTATGTTCTGGGCATTTATCCTGCTCTTTTATGCTGTATCTCTGGAGTGAGAGGCAAAGGTCATCCAGTCTAAAAAACTATAGTCCAGTGAGTCTGTGAAATCCAATATATATGATTCAATCTCCCATTGTTACACAGTTGCTAAGGAAACACATGTTGACATTACATGAAAACGTTCCTCGGTTGAAGTGAGTGCTTAAAAAAGATTCCATTTTCTAGCCTCTCCCTGGTCCTAACACTAGCATCCATCCCTACCCAATTTTTGTCCCTGTAAAAATATCTGTACAGAAGAGCATTGCTGAATATCAGTTACTGTAAACACCCCAAAATTCAATGCAAACATATTGAAAATCTCAAATCATGGTGGAGGGATTTTAGGTTTCATGACATCCATGAAAGTGATTAATCACATAAAAATGACTGATAGTGTAAGTCTACCACATTTTCAATTACCAACTGAAGAGAAAAATAATGAAGTGATGGACCTGAAAAGAATTTGAAAATTAAAGGCTTAAGTGGCACAATTTTTGTGTGTGAAACATGTGTCTTTATGATCATAAGAATCCAGTATAAATTATATACAGTATATTTGTGTTTGAAAAATCATGTTCATATACTAGTTTTTTTCCTAAGAATGCACATTTGCAATTACAATGTAAATAAATACTAAACATGAGATTAAAAAGACAATTCCATAATTTTAGTTTTTTAGGATGTAATCTTAAGCAAGTCTTAATGTCCTAATGTCTTCTTTCTCACTGTATTCACATTAAATTTAAAAAAAATAAGTAAAAATAAAATAAATAAATCACCTTTGTGAAATGCCTACTACCCCTTCGGTAAATGAACATTCAGTATAAGCTTCTTAAGTATGCTCAGAGGCTATCCGCATAGGTCAGAAACGACTCATTCCAAATTCTGCCACATGGTTTATGTAAACAGTAAAATCAGGGGAAAAAAAATGAAGATTCAGGTTGTTCTTGTGCTTCTGGATTCTTAAATGCCACCTCCCTGTACTTCCAATTTCCATTTACCTCAAATAGATTTTCATCCCTGCCTGAACATGCCAATTAATATTCTAGCTATCATTATGTCATTCACCTCAAAAAAATTTCCAGTGAAGCCCAAATTAAGTTATTGAAAACATGAAGTTGAATAAAAAAATAAGACTTAGAGAAAATTTTTGCTGAGGGAGAAAAAAAAATGCCCTGTTTAACATACAATTTTACTATTACCTTCCAAGAATGTCAATTCCTTCTTCAGCTCTGGTCAAGAGTGTGAAATCATTTCAGAATTTCAATGTTGATTGCTCCAGCATTTACAGGGGAGAAGCAGAAAATAGTGGTTAATGCTACAGTTTCTGTTCGAGACCATTCCATAGAAAAGAGATGAAGGCAAAAATGTTTCAAGGGTAAGTTGTTTTTTTGGAAGTTTGGCAGAGTTTGTTGACAGTAGATGAAGTAATGCGGGGTCATTTATCAAGGAAAAGGTATCTCCATAGATTTCTAAAATTAACAGCTCTACCTCTGTGCTCAATGCAGTCCTGTCTTGGGCCATCCGGAATCCGACTATATAAGACTATTTGCTTTCCCTGATTCATGCTCTGGCCTCGTCTTTTCTTCTGAGTTTCCGTTAGTCATTTGATCCCTTCCTCTAGCTTTAATTCACACATGGAAGCAGATGATTCCCAAATTTGTATTTTTAGCCCTGTCTTACCTTCCAAGCTCAGTCTCACATTCCTAACTCTCTCTGCTAGACATTTGCACCTAAGTGTACCACCCGTATCTGAAATGCAAAGTGTCTAACTTACTTTCTTCCTGCTTGCTTTTTTGAAAAAAGGTAGTGATATTCTTTGATGCAGTATCAAAATCAGATTGCGTGTAGTTGGAAGTTTATCTTGCTTTTACATTCCTGTTTTCACCAAATTCCACCAATTTTTTTTTTAAAGTAAGTCCGTTCAATTCCATAAACCCGTCTGTTGGACATGAGCTACAGCCGCAGCTCAGTGCTGGAAACTGGGGTATATGGTTAACTTACCCTGAACAAAATGGAAATCTTGTGCCCAGGGACCCTAGAGTCCAGTTGTTATAATGTGTGTACAGTTTTCATTCCCAGGACCATTGGATTAATTGTTGTGCATTCCATATTCTCCTGCTCCAAAACCACCAATGCTCGTTTTCTACTGGATAATGCTAATATTCTGAATTCTGGGTTTCAAAGTAACCCTTAATTGGCTCTTTCATACTGTAATAACAGTTTATATGTTTCATTAGTTCACTGTGTGCCAAGATCTAAACCCATTCCACCCATTGCTTCACAGTTTTGTTAGGTAGATACTACTCTTACCCTTTTACAGATGAGGAAGCTGACACAGAGTGATTAAATAACTTGCCCAAGGTTGCACAGCTTGTAAATGAAAGAAAGATCCAAGGTTTGAACCCTGGAGTCTGATTCCAGAGACCAGTCATGGAACCACTATGCTCTCATGCCTGCCCTGTACCTCTGGGCTATGCTCTTCCTCAGGCCAAGTCACAGGGAAGAACTGGAACACCAAAAGCCAATCTGTTGACAGGGCAGTCACTTAAAATTTGTGATTTGGCTTGAATGGATGAACTGCACCTCTCTGAGGTTGGTTGCATGAGAATTTGAAATAAGAAACAGCAAGACTGCCATTCACACGGATGCTTAAATATGGGACTTCTATGCTGTACTGTTTTGCCAATTCTGATATTATTGGGGATGTTTTTGAATTGAAAACTTAAGATTAAGATAAATTTGTAATTCACATTATTTACTGTAAAATGCCTTTTTGATAGGTATTTAAGTTGCATTTAAATTGCTTTATAACTGTCACATCTGTTTTTCTTTCTAATCTTGCCAACTTTTTAGTATTTTTCTACAAATTTTCTCTGGTAGCTTGTCAACTTTTTTGGTTTTAGCAATTAGTATCCAAAAATTAATATTTAAAGTGTTTGTTTTGACACATCTGTGATTTCTCACCAGTCCAGATTTAATGATCCAGAATAGTAACCCTTCCTAGATTACTCAGTCCCCCCTCACTGCCTGATTTGACTTGACACTTCGCTTTTTTCTATTTTCTGCAAACTTGTACCAATTACTCATGTCGTAGTTAATCTTGTTATAAGCACTTCACATTTATCCAGATTGTTTTGGCTAATTTCATTTTCCTTTAGATACTTTTAAAAACCATTTTTTTTTCTTGTTCAAACTTTATTGTTAGTATTCTTTTTCAACTGCTTGAAAGATACTAGCCATTTGCAACAATTATGGATCTAAAAATTTTAAAATAAGTTTAATTCAAAACTAGATTGACATTTTAGCCCATAACTTAGAAATAATATTACAATTAGAAATATTTTGAATATTTGAATCTGTATAATAGAAATCTTAATATGTGACTAATATTTCAAGTTAAATTTTATTCAAATCAATGACATCTCTGAAAGGAATCAAATTAGCCCAGATGATCTTGTATTAAAAATTATAAGAAAAATACCATATATGAAATCATTTTGATTACTTCTGATATATTTATATTTCATTATGTTAAAATATATATTCATATTAAAAATATATGTATATATTTTCTATATTCTTATATTAAAAATATATATTTTATATATTCATATATTTTATTATGATAAAACATACTTCTATTTCATTATATATATTTTGAAATCTTTTTGTTAAGTATCTTAAAAATTCCTGTTAGAAATTAGAACATAATATAAATACAATATAAAATTCAGAAAGCTGCCTTTTTTGCAAGCTATCCACTAGGTAAAATAGCTTTCTGAAAATCGATTTAAAAATGTTTCTAACATCTATTTTAAGTTTATGTTGTCCTACACACTGAATCCAATGGTCAAGGGTCAGTTTTATTTCACTCATTATTTAAGTAGCATTTATCATAATTCTTTTTAAAATACTTCTTTCACTTCTAAAATACCATATAGTAAAGTGGTCCCTTAATTCCTGGGTTTGCTTCTCTGATTCTGTCTCTTCTTGACTTCTAGATATTGGAGTCTTTGTTTTCTCTCCCTACACAACTTTCTACTCTACATCTCATAAAGGTGCATGGTTTTAAGAGTCTCTCCTACTGTTCTCTTCTGAGCTTGTATCTCTAGTCCTGCCCTTGCTCCTGACCTCCAGACTTGGAGATCCAATTGTTGTCCACTTAGATTCTTTACAGGCATTTCAAATTAAACACACTGAAAACAGAACAGTGAATTCTCAACTCCTCTCATCCAAATTATTAACGATTCTCACCTGTCCTAGTCATTACTAATTCACAGTCCTGCTGTGACCAGCAGCTGGTCCCTGCTTCTACTCTGGATCCTCTAACTTCTATTTTCCACAACATAGCCAGAGGAGTAATGTTCTAAGAGCATACTCCAGACTCAGTACTCTGCAATATCTTAGTATCTGTAGATCCCACAGGCCTACATTACCAGGTCTCTGACTATCTCTTCATCTCCAACCCCATTTCCTTACTGTGTTCCCTGTTTAGTTCCAGTGAGCTAAAAGTTATTTCTAGAACATACCAAGTTCATTTGCATCTCTGAACCTTTGTACTTGCTCTTTCCTATGCTATAGCACTGTTCTCAGCCTGATTTTCTTTCACATGATTTACATCTTTGCTCACATATCTCATCCGTAGGGAGGACTTCCCTGACCATTGCATGTAGAATAGAACTCACCCCTTTTTATGCCTTGAACCTGTTTCATTTTCTTGATAGCTATTATTACTACCTGACATTATGGTATGTATTTTGTTGTTGTTGTTCCTGTCCCTCTGACTAAGCTTTATGAAGTTGGGGATTTTGTTCAACTCAATGCTTTCCTGGTAGAGCACCTGGCACATAGCAGATGTTCAGCAAACATTTGTTGAATCCATGTACATGGAAAATGCCACTTTCTTGACTTGGTGAAACTTTGGTACAAATGGCAGTCATCAAACTACCAAAGGTGTCCTTATGGCTTTCACCATCTTGTAAAGTTTTCAACGTCATACATACATTATGTTGCTTAAAAGCCACAGGCAAATGGGGCACCTGGGTGGTGCAATTGTTTAGGTGACCGACTTCGGCTCAGGTCATGATCTCGCAGTTTGTGAGTTCAAGCCCCATGTCGGGCTCTGTGCTGACAACGCAGAGCCTGGAGCCTGCCTCAGACTGTGTGTCTCCCCCTCTCTCTACCCTTCCCCTGCTCATGCTCTGTGTCTCTCTGTCTCTCAATAATAAATAAACGTTAAAAAAAAATTAAAAATAAAAAAAGCCACAGTCAAACTTGGTATGGAATACAGCAAGGTCCTTCAGACAAATTGATCTCTTTACCTCAAAGACAAATTTTTAGTTCCATGGAAAGATTTCTAACAAATGAAAGTCACTGGGCTGCATCATGTTTTTGCAGGGAAAACAAAACAAAACACCACCACAAGGAAAGTTAGACGGTCATTCCAGGTTCTAAAATTTCTCTGAGGAACAAGGTCTTAGCTTGAGTTGAAAACAGCCAATTTGGCTGAAATCAATAGAATATGAATGTTGGCTGGAATGTGCATGGTTCTGACCTGTTAAAGAGGGCTTTATTTTGTATGCAGATTTATAGCAGTGGGCATTATATAAAATGCATGGTGGTTTTTATTGTGTAGCCTTCCGATAATACATGAGCAATGGTGTCAATGTTCTGCTAGGAGTTATCCTCACCCTCTGAGCACACCAGACCTTATATTCTGTTATAGAGCTCATTTATTGTGCAACAGATCATCTCCAAATGTGGGAGAGATTAAGATGCCTCACAGGTCAGAAAACTGCTGAATGGAGCTGGTGATAGAATGCTTGAAGGATGGCCTGGGTACCACAATGATATCTTAACACATCATCCTCAAACCTGACTGTTTTGTCAGACAATTTTCCTGGCAAGAAAAAAAAAAAAAAACCAAAACAGAAGAATCAATTTGCTTCTGTGTATCTGCGTGTTCCTGCACCTTCAGATCAGCGTGGGTGTATTAAAGGGCATGTGGCTAAAATAATAGCTACCAGGAAAAGCAATGATAAATTGAAAATTAAAAAATTGCTATTGAAGATAATTTTTTGCTTATTTTAGTACATTCGTGTTTATGTAGAATTCCTGAAAGCGCATTTTGACTCTTAATCTTTGAGTACTTGCCTTTTATGCCTTACTCGTAACAACATAGCATTGGTTCAACATAGAGTGTTTTCAGAACATTTGTGTTCTTACCAAATAACTTGTTGTTTGTTCCATTTGTCCCTGATTTCAAGTCAAGGGGCGAATATACCCAAGACTCAGAATTTAGATACTTCAGATTTGGTATCTGTGAGATGTATAAACAGAAAAAGAAGACCTTCCCTTGTTTTTTTGTATTAATTCATAGCTGACAAAGGAGGGAATTTTAGATCTCTCTCCCCTATGCAAATTGAACAAACATCCATTCCAGAGGGTTACATTCCAACTGATAACAGTACTGTGGTTAAACTTTTAAAGGCCAAGAAAGACCAATGAGGAAATGAGGGGGCAGAAAGGCCTTTTAACATGGTGAATAAGCAGTCAATCGGAATTGTTTCTTTCATTCTTTTTTTTTTTTTTTTTAACAGGAAACTTCCTGGTAGGGTCTGGGGTAAGGGAACTTTGCTTTTTTAGCATCTTTTCTTGCCTTGCCTTTGGCCTGCATGCACAACCTTTATCCCGTAATCTGCTCTGTTGGAAGTTTAGGGCATCAAGATGGTTCTGAAGTGACTATTGAGGGCATCCCTAAGATGATAAAGAAATGTGTGAAGATGTGTGAAGCTAGCACTGCAAACAACTTGGTAATGTTGGCAGTAGGAAGGATGTAGGATTTGGGTCTGATTGTGTTTTTGAGATTCAGTTAATTTTTATTCCATTAGCTGGCAGGACTGTCTTTATTTGGAGATAGAAAATACAGTCTTACGTTGTGGTGGGCATTAGCTTTGGAATCAGGTCGCAGTTTGAGAATGTATTCCTATCAACCACTTACTATAGTATTTTGAACAAGTTCGTTAACTCCAAACCTCAATTTTGACATCTGCAGATAGCATAAAAACAATGTTTAAATGTTCTAACAATTAGAAATAGTTGAGGAACAATGCCTGTCATAGAGGCTGCCCCTAATTCTATTGTACTGCTTTCCTGAATTTTTCTTCGTTATGCTTTCTATTAACATACTCCCCACCCCATCACCACCCCCACAGAAGCTGTACCACACTGGGGTCTGTTACCCCAAGGTCAGTGCTGACTTGTCCTTTGGGTAAATGAAGCTGTGATTGTGTTTCGTTGGGGTGAGGGGCATAGAAGAAATCACTTAGCTGAATAAACAAAAATCTATCAAGATGGTGGCTTTGAACAGGGACTATTTGAGACTATTGGAGAGGCAGTGTGATGAATAGATCAGGAAACTGATTTTGCCTTTCTGAATTTCGTTTTCTTTTTGGATGGGGAGCGCTTTCATTTCAAGGGTGTTTTAATGCTTTTTTTAGGGGTACACTGCTCCAACCTGAGGGTAGGGAGAAGCCTTTTCTTTGATTTTCCTTACCAGATGGGAGGCAGATGGTAGTGTTAAAGGAGTGGGGGAGGAGGAATAGAAGAATTCAGTTAGTGGTGAACTCCAGCTGGGCCCCTACTGTTGAGTATGTATCTTGTATTTGCAACACCAGGGGACTGAGTCACACACTAGGGTGATCGGAAAGAGAAACCAGAGTGCTGGTTCATATATTCTACAGTATCCTCCACATTAGGTCAGCAGCTGGCCTTGGAGTTCCCCCAAAACAGTAGATTGCTTTTGACCAGCTGGGCTTTTTGTTACATGATTGGTAAGAACTAATGAATCTGTAAGCCTCTCTGTCCCTATCAGAAAACATTAGAGTACCCACATGCATTACTGTGAGGCTCACATACTGAGATTTCAGAAACCTTTCCCTGGAGACCATCATTTTGTCCAAGTTGGAAAAACAGGGACCATATTTACCCTCCTGCCTGAAACATTTCACTCAGATAAAAATACATGAAACAACAGTTTTTAAAAGGTAATGGGTATGATTCCATGAATGTGATCTCTGATCACATCAGGCAGGATGGGAAACAAGCAAAGCGATAGGGGAAAAAAGGAAAATGCACTCTGATTGCCACAAATACTGGCTTGAGAGAACTTGCAGCCCATTGTGCAAAGAGGAGGAACCCAGAAAGACCCCCTCAGTTGAATGAGACTAGGGTGAGGGGCCAGGAGCGATAAGGCACCTAGAGTTTGTAGGACAGAACACAGTAAAGACGATTGCTGTGCCCAGCAGAAACATACCAGAGATGTGTGAAGGGATCCTCAAGTATTAGGCAGGGAACTGATGATTGCAAACATAGAAGGAAAGTATTCAAGACTGGAGAACTATCTGAAAGAATGAGAAGTGACAGTCCCTGGAGTTGACACAGGGCCAGGAATTGCACCTCTTTCCACCAAACTGCAAAAAACCTTTATTCATGGGACATGAACTAGAATAATCAGAAGAGTCTTCTGTCAGAAATGGAGAATGAATAGCCTCAGACTATATACTTCTCTTGTCTCACCTACCAAATAAAAAAATAATGCTCACAGGGACCAAACTGTTTATCAGTAAGTTGACTGCATCGTAGAACAAAGTTGAAGAGTATTTATATGGATGTGAAAATATCCATGACCTAAAAGGTAAAAATCACAAAGGCTGGAATCCAATTAAAAATTACAGTTCAAAAAGAAAAAAAAAACTTCTTGTCATTATTAATTGAAACATAAACAAATCATGCTCAAGGACATCATACCTCTGAGATTGATGTCTTTTGCTTTGTTTTCTCAGTCAACTAGCCTACTTGATGTTGCAACAACTTTGAGGATCACAAAGAAACCAATTTCATCTTTATAGAATCACATTTATTAAATTTTTCAGTTAGTGACAAATGAAAGATCATGAGGTTCTTACCTAATTTCACTCTTTAAGTCTTCCTTAAGACATAAAGACAAAAACACAACCCAACAAAACAAATGTGTGCGTTAGTAGTAAAAGAACGGGTGTGATTGGTCTCTGAACAACGATACCTACCCCCATTGTTATACAGGACTATTTTTCATAAGAATGTTCAATTGTCATGTCTTAATTTAAAACATAGTATGAAATTTGGGCACCTCCTGTCACAAGATTTCAGGAAAGATAATAAGGAACTTCTCAATGTTTAGATCAGAGTTTTCAGACTTTAAATGACCTTAGGGTATTTTTGTTGTTGGTGGTAGGTTTTTTGTTTCTTGTACTTTTGTTTTTGTTTTGTTGGTACCCCTTACCACTTCTTTTCACCTCCCTGTGAGTTTGGTTTCAGTCTGTTTCCTAGTTCTGCCTCTCAGACATAATGAAACCATTAGCAAGGAAACTGTTGTCCTCTGTGTTCTCTTTAAATTCTTGTCAATAGACTAAGCTGGTCTTTGTGGTCCCTTTGATTCTGGAAACTGCTCTAGTCCCTTGTCTTGCTGCTTGATTCCTGGCAACCAATTCAATAACCAAGTCTTGGTGGGTAAGTTTATACCTAGAAACTAAGAAGAGGCACCAGGCATGAGTGAGCTGATGGATTCAGATCTTACTTTGATCATATAAAAAAAGTAAGTGGCTTGAGGACAAGGGAGAGTCCTTTGTCTTTGATTACTTAGCGTTACAATTGATACATAATATAAATTCAACACAGTTGGTGAAGGTCAGGAGAAAATATCAATATAAGAGCCAGCATACAAACTCACTTTATAGAAAGTGCCTGTGATAACTAAAAACACAAAGAGGGAAAACTTGCCTCATTGCTGACAAAGGGAATGATGCCAGCCACCTATCAGGATCCTGGAGAAATCTTGGTCTGCCTGGTAGTATATTGAAGGAAGTAACAAAGGATCAATTCATAGCTCTCTTTCCCCAGTTAAATAGTATAGAGTTCTAGGAAACACATAGTTTTGGAGAAGACCACGACATTATTTTTGAGGGTTCAACTGTGGAGGGTGAGGGGTGCCATGGGAAAACAAGGACTATTTCACTCAAAGCTAATTTTAGTTTTACCGATAAGGACTTGGAAGGGTTTCAGCATAGACCCTGGAAATGTAACATTTGCTATAGTAAATAGGAAGTGTGTGAGCAGTAGGGCACTTCCCTTGAAAATTCAATAATTGGTGGGTGTAACCATTTTCCAACTAAAAATTCAGGAGCACTAGAAAAAAAAGAATAGTAGATGCATTTAGTCTGTATCTCTGAAGTAAGGGCCAGACCAAAGAGATAATCACATATAGATAAATAGATGCAAAAGGTAGAGAAAAACATGTGGAAAATTCTCCCCTTCACTGGAGCATTCCATGACCTTGCTTCCCATGGTATTAGGGCTCCTAATGATTTGAAGTTAATTGAACTAGACTGTCTAACATTCTTGGTTAATATCTAAGAGGAGAATTTCGAATATACCTAGATAAATCACGGGAGACCTGAAGGAAGATCTATTTACATTAATTGTAAGCCAAGATTAGGTGAAAGAATGCCTGTCTTTATTAAGATGAAAACTGAAATGATAGAAATGAGATTTTTTTCTCAGAGATTCTGCAAGAGGAGAATTTCAACACTTACATAAATGGTGAAGTTTCTACCACATATTTTCAAACAAATAACAGTTGTAGGAAATATTGCACTTAGAATAACATGGAGTTTTTGGAGAAAGATTTTGTGTCATAAGTAATGGCAAGTTAGAAGAAGAACCTATTTAGGGGAATCTGGTTGGCTCAGTGGGTTGAGCATCTGACTCTTGGTTTCAGCTCAGGTCACCATCCCAGGGTTTTGAAATAGAACCCTGCATTGGGCTCCTCATTGAGCATGGAGCCTACTTGAGATTCTCTCTCTTCCTCTGCCTCTCTCCTCTGCTTGGGCTCTGTTTCTGTCTCTAAAATGAAGAAAATCGATTAGAAATTTTTATTGCAGGGGCACCTGGGTGGCTCAGTCGGTTGGGCAACCAACTTCACTCAGGTCATGATCTCACAGATCATGAGTTCAAGACCCACATTAGGCTCTGGGCTGACAGCTCAGAGCCTGGAGCCTGCTTCGGATTCTGTGTCTCCCTCTCTGTCTGCCCCTCCCCCATTCATTCGCACTGTCTCACGTGCTCTCTCTCTCTCTCAGAAATAAACATTAAAAAAATTTAAAAAAATTACTACAGACAGAAAAAGAAACTTTAGAATTTGCTATGAGTGCTTGTGTACACAAAAGAAGACAGGAACTTGTTAGGAAAAGACAAGCAACAGACTTTATTGAATTAAAGACCTGGTAGTGCTGAGGAAAAAAATGGAGACGGGAAACCAGAACACAATTAGCAGAAGTAAAAATAACATTAGACATTGTAAAGGGTTGACAGAGTTTTTGTTGAAAATCAAATAAATGAGGTATAAAGCAGATTGTGAGACTCCATCTTAGAAAACAGGGTAAATAGGATAAAGGAAAAGAAGGATAATGAGATGAAAGTGATTGAAGACAACAGACAGGGAGGACATTTAACAAAGACCTAACACAAGGATAGTTTGGTTTTTCTGAGGAAGTGAACAGTATGAATTGAAAGGATGATACCATTCTCAGTTTTAACAACAACAACAAAAACCCAATACTGAATTGAAAAACCCTGAACCAGCTGGTAAAAAGACTCAGTCCACCAAGTAAAGTTAATGAAAACTGATGAAAATCTGCACATAGCAAAGGTTTGGAATTTTGTGAGACCTGCAAGAATAGAGGGGAGAAAAGTGCTAATACAGGGGGAAAATAGCGAATTGGTCTCAAACTTGAAATATTAGATACCCCCCCAACAAATGGAGAAATATGTAAAGTGAATTGGGGCTATTTTTGTGACCTCACCCTTTCAACTCTATGTCATAGCAGGTGGTTTTTCATCTATGACAACAATGAAAATGTAGTTTCAGATCAATAAGGCTCAAGGTGGAAGTCCTTCCACACACACTGTGTGGCAAGATATATTTTACTCAACTGAGAAACAATTGAAAGACCACAAAGGAAGTCACAGTCTGAGAAATAATACCTATGAAAACTATTTGAGAATGGAATTAATTCTAAGTAAAAATGATTAGAAAAGATGCAAATATTATTCTTGAAAACATACGGACTGTAGCAGAAACACAATGACCGTAATGAAATGAAAGTTCCAAATCATACTTGACACAAGTAAAAAGAAAATGTCAGAGAAAGGGAAGAGGTGCATTATTTAACCTTACATAGAAAAAGAGAAATTCTGTTGACATTAAGAAAATTGTTTAGATTGTTTTTTCTAAAACCTGAAAATTCAGTACTTATAAAAATCACCTGATGTGGCTTTCCAATTAGAGAAGCAAAAGCAATATCTAAAAGGAACCAACTGGGAAAAAAAACAATCAGAAATAAGACCCACTGTGCCTGTTATGACTATAAATTACACAAAGTTAATTGAATAAAATGTATACTTTTGGGTACCAAACCAAAATGGAACTTTATACCATTAACAAGTGACGCACCCATAACACAGTGCCTCATGAAAACTAAGGTACCACAAAAAACCTAGTGCGAGTGAACATTTTTTTTTAGAGAGCAAGAAATTTAAATTTTTTTCTTTAATGTTTACTTTTGAGAGAGAGAGAGAGAGAGACCAAGTGCAAGTGGGGGAGGGGCAGAGAGAGAGGGAGACAGAATCTGAAGCAGGCTCCAGGCTTAAACTCTCAGCGCAGAGTCCGACGGGAGGCTTGAACTCATGAACTTTGAGATCATGACCTGAGTTGAAGTTGGATGCTTAACTGACTGAGCCACCCAGATGCTCTGCAAGCGATCATTTAAAAAAAATTTTTTTTAACATTTATTTTTAAGAGAGAGAGCTCATGAGCAAGGGAGGGGCAGGGAGAAGGAGACACAGAATTCGAAGGAGGCTCCAAGCTGTCAGCACAGATCCTGACATGGGGCTCAAACTTGTGACCTGAGCCAAAGTTGGACACTTAGCCGACTGAACCAGCCAGGCGCCCCACAAGTGAGCATTTTTAAAGAAAGTTGGGTGCAGTATTTTCAGACAAAATGAAGTTTAAAATATGAACCATTAAACTGATTAAAGGTGGAATTGTATGTTATAATGAAGGAAATTACCGAAAAATAAAGTATGATTTTCATCAACCTTCAGGGAGGTAATATCACAGCATTAAAATAGATACTACAAAATGATTAAGGATGAACAGAGAAACCAGAAAAGATAAATATAACCAAGTAGATATATACATACATAAAGCAATTTTTAAAAGACTGTGCAGTGGAAAAACCTGAGATGCTTTTGTTCTCCTAGATGATAGTGTTCTGGATTTCACAAGTTCTTAAGGGTGTGGTGAGATATATCCTAAACACTTCAAATTGTTCCAGTCCTCCTGGGTGTGCAGTTAGGCAATGTGCATCAAAAAAACCTTTAAAAAGTCAGTGTTTTAAATCTATTCTACCTCTAGGAAATTATCCTGGGGAAATAATGGGAGCATATACACTGATACATTTACTCATTCACAAGAGGATTAAAATCCCTGTATTAAGATAAATATACTTGTTTGAATAAAAGATTTAAATGCAACAATGAAATCCTCCTCCCCAAATACTAGAGGAAATCAAATGAGAATCATTATATAATCTTTAAGTGTGAAAAATAAATATGGGACATGAAAAGACTATTTGAGCCTTTAGGACCTTTCCTGTTAGTTTTACTGGGACTCTGCCTACGTATTTCCATCCGAAGAGTTCATTCCCACCCATTCAAAGGTCACCGTCCTTGCCAACTTGCCTAAAAGCCTGGCTTCTCCCTCTGCAGCTCTGCAGTGCAACATCACATCACCCTCCTTTGTTTTGTAAATTGTGCTTGTCCCCAAATGCATTTATAATATATATTTATTTGTTCTCCCACTGGAATATAAACTCAAGAGCTCAGGGGTATTTTTATTCATGATGATATGCGTTGAGACCAGAAAACTCTCCTGAACGTTTGTGGTATGAATGAATGCATCAAGTAATGGAACATAATATTAAATATCAGTTCAAAATGATAATGCGGCTGCATATTTACTTCTAGAAAAATTATTACAATAAAAGGTGTTCATACATAGATACAAACCTATTTTTGTAAAGCCAGCACATATTTGCGTGTGTCAAAATGTGAAAAAGCAGTTGGGCTATTTTAATTTGTTTTCTACTTGCTAGTTGTATTCTCTACAAAGGTATGTGTAACCTGTGGGACTAGAAAGAAAAAATTTCAAAAATAGATGTTGAATGACTTGTGAGGGTGTCCTTGCCTCTGTATTTTGTTCCATGAAGAAGCAAGCAATGTGCTATTTATGTGCAGGGTGTGACTAAACTAGGTAGGTCTATGTTCTGACAGGTTATTTTTATATCGTGTTCCAAAGACTACCATAGCTACTACTCTTCTAATTTACCAACATGTCCTTGAAATGTTGGCTAAAACAGTTCTGGTAGGAAGACTGTGGAGTAGTACCAGGCTAGGACGGGCAATTGTGATTGTGCTATGTTGACAAGATGAGAGACAGGGGTGTAATACGTGAAAGATGTGACGTTGTGACCAGGAGAAAGTGGAGTTTGTGTCGTGGTGGGAAGAGATTCAGACCATACGCCAGAGAGAGCAGTGGGCTGGGCAGAAGAATATCAGAGAAAGGAGACGCACATTCAACTTTTTAAGGACCGAGTCCTTAAATAAGGGACACTTCATGAAGTCCCCTGCTACTTACAGGAGCTATTTAAGCTGGGGCTATTTTTTCTTTTGTTTTCAAAAAAAAATATCATTTTAAATTACAAAAGTTACACGTGTTTGTTGTGAAAAAAAATTGCACAATGTGAGGGGAATAAAGTGAAAGGTTAAATGCTGCCATGACTGTGGTCGCTTCTACTTTGCCCCCATATGCATTGTTATTCCCCAGACCAACCACTTTGTTTTCTACTTCATCTAACCTACTTTACTATGCGTTAAAAGTACTTACCTATCTACCTATCAATCCATCTACTTACTTTATACAAACCATGTTATTCCATGCATAAGTTTCAGCCAATGGCTTTGTTCACAGCGACATTTCCCATTTGAAAACACAAGGATAGATCCTCAGAGCAATTATGCTATTGAATACATGTTCTAAATACATGCTTGCAGGTATGTCTGTTGAATAAATTTCCAGAGCTTTCTGGGTCAAAAGGTATGCAAACTTCATTTTTATTGATATCATCAAGGTGGTCTCCAAATAATTGTAATAATTTGTTCCTTTTAGAGCAGGGTATCAGAGTGCTGGATTCTTCCTACCTTCATAGTACTAGATTTATTATTCTTGTAAACCTTTTCTAATTTTCCAGGTGAAAATCTAGAATATCTTCTAGTATTTTCCTGTTAAAATTAATATTCCTTTGATTATGGGTAAGGTAAGTATTGCTTTCTAGATTTATTTGCTATTTTTTTTTTTTCTGTGAATTCTCTATTCACATTGCTGGCTCATTTTTTAGTTGTCTTATTCATCTTTTGTATTGATTTGTAAGAGTTATCTGCCTGTCAAGAAAATAAGTAATCTGTCATGTATACCTACATATATTTCTTCACTTGCCATTTGCCTTTTGACTTTATTTCTTTTGTAAAGCTTTAAACTTTGAAGGAGTCAAGTTTATGTTGACAGGACATTTTATTAATAGTCTAGAAATTTCTATGATCTTCACAGCCTTTTACACTACTGTTTTGTACTATAAGGGCTTAATAAGTGGCTAGTTTATTCTCTGGACTGGGGAAAAAAAATCTCACAAAGACAGCAAGAGTTGGAGCTTAAACCTAATGTGTTTAAATGTGGGACTCTGACCCTGGAGGACTATAGAGAGGTCCCACCATGAAGGTCTAAAGTTTTCCTCTTGGAAAAGAACATTAGAAGGGTGGTTCAGGCCAATAAACTTGGCTCAATAATTAGCCTATGTTTCCGGAAAGGATAAGCACAGTGAGCCTAGAACTGACTTGTGGGCCTAAAGGGAGGAGACTTAAAAGCAAATGTTAAAATCCTGTTTCTACTGTTGCCTGCTGGAGTGCAAGGCAGTATACTGCTTGGGTATGAGTTCCTCTAAAAGAAGGTAATATATGTGGTATAAAAAAATTAAAAATAAAAAAATTGTATCTTATTCTGAGAACATTGCACAGTCTGGATACCTAGCAAGGATTCCAGAACATCAGCAGCTTTGTTAGTGAATTTTGAAACACAGGGAGCTCAGCCCTTCATAAGGCACATGTGGTCAACAAAAGCAACAACCCTCAGTGGAGGAGCAGTGTGACTTTTTATGTGATGACAGCACCACAATTCACACTGGTGCTGTCAGAAGTCAGTGACGGGGAATCAAGAGAGAGCAAAGGACAGGAGACTGAGTAATGGACACTGTAAGAGAGAACCTCCAGAGGCAGCTGACACGATTCCTTTGACATGGAGAAGAGTTTGAATGAGTGTCAGGTGAGACCAGGAAACTTGAGAAAACAACGTTGATTTGTTTGAAATTTAAATCCAGAAATTTAAATCATTAGGCTATTGTGGCCCGTATGAGAACAAGGCATTGGGAAAGGAGAAAGAAACCTAACTCAACTCCTACATAAGTGGTTGGGCTGGCAGATAAGAGACCTAAGTGTAGTATTAAAAAACAAAACCCAGTTGAGTAAGTTTGAGGATCTGATTGGCTTTAGGTGATTGTTAAATCAGGCAGCATCTTAACTAGCACATAAAGGGGAGATCTGAGGAGTTGTGCAAAATGGAAAGGTTTTATAAGAAGGGGGGACAAGAAAGTTAATGGTAAAAGAAAAGACTGTTCTAGGCAAGGTCAACCACCCTAAAGGGCAAGGCAGGGAATTTTATTTAGTGGATTTATCCCATCTTCCTTTGGGAGATAGAGAGGACCCATGTGACAGACTACCTCATTGACAATCTGAGAATTCATGATTGACAGATGAAGACGTAAATGCCCAGGAGAGATTGAAAATACAATTATGTTAGATACTAAGCCCCAGTTTGGTGACTTGGCCTAAGGGACACCATTTTGGAGCCTATTTTTTTTTTTTTTTCAAACAGTAGATACCATGACAAATTACTGCTGTTGGAATTGCACTGCTAGGTATTTATCTAAAGGATACAGGTGTGCTGTTTCTTTCTTGACATACATATATTTTTAAAGTTTATTTTTGAGAGAGTGAGAAAGCAAGCAAGCAGCGAAGGGGCAGAGAGAGAAGGAGACACATAATCCCAAGCAGGCTCCAGGTCTGAGATGTTAGCACAGAGCCTGACATGGGGCTGGAAATCACAAACTGTGACATCATGACCTGAGCCGAAGTTGGAAGCTTAAATGACTGAGCCACCTGGGCGCCCCTAGGTGTGCTCTTTCAAAGGGGCACATGCACCCCAATATTGATAGCACTATGGACAATAGCCAAAGGAAAGAGCCCAAATGTCCATCCACTGAAGAACAGATAAAGAAGATGTGGGGTGTGTGTGTGTGTGTATATATATACAAACATACATGTATGTGTATATATCTTTGTGTATGTATATAGATATATGTACATACACAATGCAATATTACAGGAAATTGAAAAGAATGAAATTTTACCTTTTGCAACAATATGAATGATGCTGGAGTCTCTTATGCTAAGCAAAATTAGAGAAAGACAAGTATCATATGACTTCACTCCTATGTGGAATTTAAGGTAAAAAACAGATGAACTTAAAACAAAACAAACAAACAAAAAAAACCAGATGAACTTAAGGGAAGCAAAAATATAAAAACAGGGAGGGACAAAACATAAGAGCATCATAAATACAGAGAACAAACTGAGGGTTGCTGGAGATGTTTTGAGTGAGATAATGGGCTAAGTGGGCAAAGAGCATTAAGGAGAACACTTGCTGGGATGAACCCTGAATGTTATATGTAGGGGATGAATTACTGGATTCTACTCCTGAAATCTTTATTGCCCTATAAGGTAACTAACTTGGATGGAAATTAAAAAGAATTACTGTTGTTGCATACGACTGAAGTTATTTAAAGCATGATGACTGTTCTATGTATTTGGCTGGCTGGAATTGTTTGGAACATAGCATTAACCGAGAAAGAACTCACTGAAAATTAAAGCTAACATAGGTTTGTTTATTTGGGCTGTTAGAATTGCAACTTGGGAGACAGATTCAGGTAGAAACCTAACTCATGTTCTGAGAAAGACATTGTATGTGTGCATGTGTGTGTACAGAATTATATAGGCAGAAGGCTACAAGTGTGGTTCTCAGGTCTGTCCTCTACAGGAAACAGGGATTGAAGCTAGGTTAAACTGGGATTCATTGAGTTACTATTCAAATGAGGAGTTGAAACTTGTTAAATTGCATTGATTCCTTTTGACTTGAATAATGCCAGTGATCCAGGCCTCAGGGTGTGGAGGCAGTTAAGTGCTGACTGAGGGCTTCCAGCTGATGGAAAGGTTTACAAAATAAGTTTATAGTTTCTCCAATGAGGACATGCATAAATTCCTCCTCCCTATGGCCTTCCAACTTTATTTTGAAAAGCGACCCTCGTAACTAGGTTTGTTTGGTCACGCAATTTTGAAATTTCCTTTTACCTTAGCTTGACTGTGCTGATGACATTGGGCTAACTCTAATTTTCAGAAGGTGAGCGAGCCAGGCAGGATAGGAACCATCAACCATCTCTATCTGCCCTCCATATTAGCTCTTGTGGGACAACATATGTGGGCAGAGCTGGTGTTCAAAGGTATTTGGAGCTCTTAGAGGACCTGTCCCATTAGTCTCCCACTTGAAATCTAGTGTGCATAAAGCAAGCTGCTTTAAGCAGGCAGTACAAACCCAGATACAGGAGAATGAGAAGTCACTATAAGCAGTTTGAGGTGTCACTCATTAGATTATAAAATACCTGAGATCAGACTGCTCCCCCTCTCCACCCCCCCCACCCAGTTCTTACACTGTGTACACTTTCATTAGATAGATGATGAACTGATGACCAAATTAATTCATGCCAGACAGCACCAAGCCCTAGGAAGCCCTGCCTGGAAAGGAAGGCTTACAAAGTTTTGTGGACCATTGTAAAGAACTAGGGTGTGGCCACTTTAAGATCTCATTTCCAGTTAGCTTTCAGTAAAGACAAAAGGAGGGTGGGTAATGATAGAGAAATGTCACTAAAAATCTGTGAGATTAATTCTTCATTATAATGACAGTGATATTAGGAGGATATGCTCTGGTTGGACGTCATATAATTGCAATCTGTTACTAGATAGAATGTGGCCCTTATCAAATGTAGGGAACTAGAAGTAGGATCACTTCATGTAGCTTAAAATAGGTAGTTTTTAAGACAGCAGCTAATGAATTTCTGGAAGTCATTTAAGAGGGAATATGGTCAAAAATAAAGATTTAGGCAAATGTTTAGAAAATGATTGATAATTTTCAAGGAAAATTAAGTCCATTGGAAATATATTCTGTACTGTTTGGAGATGATTGAGTTCAAAATGAGTTTACCCCCTCAAACAAAAAACTCAATGTAACTTTATGCCTAAAGAAATTAGAAAAAGCAAATCCCAAGGTGAGTAGAAGAAAGTAAATAGAGATCAGGGCAGAAAATAATTGACATAGAGACTTAAGAAAAAAACAAAAGCAAAAAATACAAAAAAAAAATAGAACGAGGAAACCAGGATATGTTTTAAAAACTTTTTTGCTTTATTTTTGTGACAGAGTATTGGGGGTGTAGGGGCAGAGAATGTGGGAGGCACAGAATCTGAAGCAGGCTCCAGGTTCACAACTGTGAGCACAGAGCCTGAGACAGGGCTTGATCCCACATACTGTGAGATCATGACCTGAGTGGGAGATGACCTGAGTCAAAGTCAGATGCTCAACTGACTGAGCCACCCAGGCACCCCAGGCATATGGTTCTTCAAACAGATAAAATTGACAAATCCTGGGAGGGCAAACTATAAGAGACTCTTTAATACAGAGAACAAACAGAGAGGGTTGGTGGAGGGGAGGTGGGTGTGGGGATGGGCTAAATGGGTGGTGAGCATTAAGGAGGGTGGTTGTTATGATGAGCATTGGGTGTTTTATGTAAGTGATGAATCACTAAACTTTCCTGAAACCATTATTAAACTATATGTTAACTCACTTGGATTTAAATAAAATTAAAAAAAAAATTGACAAACCCTTAGCCAGATACATCAAGAAAAAGAGGGCTCAAATCAGTAGAGAAGTAAAAACTAATACCACAGAAATGCAAAGGATTATAAAAGAATACCATGAAAAACTGTATGCCAACAAACTGGACAATCTAGAAGGGATAAATTCTTAGAAACATAATCTTACAAAACTGAACCATGAAGAAATAGAAAATCAGAACAGACTGATGACATGTAACAAAGCTCAATTGGTAATTGAAAAAAATTCCAAAAAATAAAAGTCCAGGACCAGATGGATTCACAAGTATATTCTACCACATATTTAAAGAGTTTATAACTATACTCCTCAAACTATTCCAAAAAATATAAGAGGAAGGGAAGCTTCCAAATGAATTCAATGAGGCCAGCATTACCCTGTTACTGAAAGCAGGCAAAGACACCACAAACAACACACAGACAAAAAACCAACTAAGGCCAGTATCCTTGATGAACACAAATGGAAAAAACCTCAACAAAATAATAGCAAACCACATATAACAATAGGTTAAAAAGATTATTCACCAGGACCATGAACAGGATGCAAGAATGTTTCAGTGTTTGCAAATCAATCAGTATCCTACACCACCATCAACAAAAGGAAAGATAAAAATCACCTAATTATCTCAATAGTTGCAGAAATAGCATTTAAGATTCAACATTCATTCATGATAAAAACCCAACAAAATGGAATTAGAACATACTTTAACATAATAAAGGCTATATATGAAAACCTAAAACTCAAAACCTTCTCGGTGGTGCACAACTGACAGATGTCCCTCTAAGGTTAGAAATAAGACAAGGATGTCCAGTCTTAGCAATTTCATTCGACATAGTACTGGAAGTCCTAACCACAGCAATCAGACAAAAAAAAAAAAAAAAAAAAAAATGAGGCTTCCATATTGTTAAAGAAAAAGTTAAACCAATTATTTGTAGATAATATGATACTAAACCTAGAAAATGCTAAAGACTTAACCAAAAAACTATAAATAGTAAATGAATTTAATAAAGTTGCAGGATACAAAATTGTTATAAATTCGTATTGTTTCTAACATTAAAAATGAAGTCACAGAAAGAAATTGCACCAAAAAGAATAAAATACCTAGGAAGAAACTTGGGTGAAAGATCTTACTCTGAGAACAATAAAATGCTGATGAAGGAAATCAAAGATGACCTAAATTAGGTATTCCATGCTCATGGATTAGAAGAATATTGCCATATTCTCAAACGTTTGAGTAAAACGTCCATATTACTCAAAGCAATCTACAGATTCAATGCAATCCGTACCAAAGTAACAGCATTTTTCATAAAACTAGAACAAATAATCCTAAAATTTGTATAGAGCCATAGAAGACCACAGATAGCCCAAGCAATCCTGAGAAAGAAAAGCAAAGCTTTTCCAATTTCCAAGCGATTCCAAATTTCAAGACGTCCTACAAAGCCATAGTAATCAAAACCATATGGTACTGGCACAAACATAAGCATACAGATCAGTGGAACAGAACAGAGACCCTAGAAATAAAATCACATTTATATCATTAATCTATGCCAGAAAAAAGAAAGAAAATAAAATGGGGAAAGACCATCTTTTCAATAAATGGTGCTGTGAAAACTGGACGGCTACATGTAGAGTGAAACTGTACTACTTTTAACACCACACACAAGAATAATAGATTAAATATCTAAATGTGAGACCCAATACCATAAAAATCCCAGAAGGAGAAAATGGGCTGTAATTTCTCTGCCATTGACCATACCAACACTTTTTCTAGATACCTGTCATAAGGCAAGGGGAACAAAATCAAAAATAAACTCTTGGGACTACATCAAAATACAAGGTTTTGAATGGTAGAGGAAACCATCAAGAAAACACAAAGACAACCTACCGAATGGGGAGGATACTTGCAAATTATATATTCATTAAGAGGTTAATACCTAAAATATAAAGAACTTAACCCATTGAACATCAAACAATCCAATTAAAAGATGGGCAGAGGACTTGAATAGACATTTTTCCAGAGAAGACCTACACATGGCCAACAGACAAATGAAAAGATGTTCACCATCACTAATGAGAGAAATGCAAAACTACAGTGAGATATTACTTTACATCTGTTAGAATGGCTACAATCAAGATGAGAAGAAACAAATATTGGCAAGAATGTAGCATAAAAGGAACCCTTGTGCACTATTGATGGGAATATAAATTGGTGCAGCCACTGTGGAAACCAGTATCTTTAAAAAATTAAAGATACCACCTGATCTAATAATTTAAGTACTGGGTATTTACTCAGGGAAAATAAGTTAATTTCAAAAGATACGTGCACCCCTATATTAATTGCAGCATTATTTACAATAGCCAAGACATGGAAGCAACCTAAGTGTCCATCAACAGATGAATGGATTAAGGAAACCTGGTATTTATGCAATGGACTGTTAGCCATAAAAGAGGATGAGACTGTGCCACTTGAGACTGCACACAGGGACCTAGAACAAAAGTTCCAAACGTTTCTAAACAAGAACAAAAAGCAGAATTGACTTATAAATAGAATAAACTAATGGTTGCCAGAGGAGAAGGGGATGGTGGGTTGGGCAAAATGAGTAAAGGACAGTGGGAGATACAGGCTTCCAGCTATGGAATGAGTGCAACACAGCATAAAGAATATAGTCAATGATATTTTAATAGTGATGTAACAGGACAGATGGTAGCTTATACTTGTAGTGAACATAGCCTAACGTATAAACTTGTCAGATCACCAGGTTGTACGCTTGAAACTAATAGAACACTATGTGTCAGTTATGCTCAAATAATACAATAAATTCCTAGTTCAGGGCTCGAGTCATGAAGCATGTGGATTAGTTGTTTCAAGCACCAGCTGTGGCATGAACATTGCTAGGTTTAATTCCAGGCTTCACTATTACCTGTTTTGGGTAATGTGCCATAATTTTTCGTTGCCTAAGCTGCCTGGTAACCATTGTTATCACAGTAGTCCTAATTTCATAGATACCTGTTTAGGTCAGGTTGGAACGTTGTCTTGCCTAGAGTGAAGATTTTGTCAATACTAGCCTTTAAAAGCGGATGGCTTTGAGGTACGTTCTTATTTTTTTTTTAATAAAGACATATAATTGTGGGTTGACATTTTCTCTCTCAAAATAATTTTCTGAACTAAGGAACAAAAGAAAAAACCAAACTTGGCCAGCATGAATTATGCTATTTCTGCCCTGATTTTGTTCATGAAGCAGCTTCATCTCATATCAAGTAAGGAGGGTTTAAAAGTCCAACGAGGTGGTGAAAGGTCAACGTGTAGCAAATAGAAATAGAGGATGCCTAACTGAATTTAAATTTCAGATGAACAATGAATACATTTTTTTTCACATAAGTGTGTCCCACGCAATGTTTGGAACATGCTTACTTTTAGAATTTTTTGTTGCTTATTTGAAATTCAAATTTAACTAAGCCTTCTACGTTTTATGTGGCAACATGAACACATGTGGTGCTAAGGAACCCTGGGCAGTGTGTCTTTGCAGAGTGATGAGGCAATCATGTCTTTGGGAAGCTGATAAATAAATTTTTTTTAATGTTTATTTTTGAGACAGAGCATGAGTGGGGAGAGGGGCAGAGAAAGGGGGAGACACAGAATCCAAAGCAGGCTCCAGGCTCTGAGCTGTCTGCACAGAGCCAAATGTGGGGCTTGAACTCATCAACGGTGAGATGATGACCTGAGCGGAAGTCGATGCTCAAATGACTGAGCCATGAAGGCGCCCCAAGGCTGACCAAATAGAGTCCTTTTCTGTCTATTCTGAAACATACTTTATTCCTGTCCCCACCTGCATCACAAATTAAAAAAAAAATTGTACACATTTAAAATACATTATATTTCATTTTGTAGTAAAGTGGGATGGACTTAAAGCTTTACAATTTCTGGAAAACTGTAATATTTAGTATGAGGAATTGGTAAGCATGTCCTAGGCAAATAGGTGGTTTATACCCTACAATTTACTGAACAGTTTAGTATAGATGAAACTCCTTTTTACATGATTTGTGGTGTTCTTCTGAGTTGTCAATGTGTGTAATATGAGTTCGTTACAATCATGCTGTTCAGAATCCTCAAACCGTGTAGAAACAGTCATGAAAGTTGAGTGTCTGAAAAGGGGCTATTATCTCTTAATGAGAAAGAAAGCCAGCACTCCAGAGAGAGACACTAGTTAAAGAAAAACTGCGGACTACACTGTCGTGGTAGTAGCATTTTGTATTTCGTTGGCAATTTTTTGAAGAAATGCTCCAATTTGGGTCAGAGTAATGGTAGGCCATATACAGATCACATGTTGTTTATATTCCCATAGTATTTCTTAACATACTGAGTTATGGGGGAGGGGGCGAGAAAAAGAAAACAAAACTTTGTTTCAATGCTTCTACCTCAGAGTTTGAAATCCTTTCTAAAATGTATCTCTTCTCTCATTGATACTATTTGAGGGCTCCCCTTGCCATCAGAAGAGTATCTCCCTGTCCTTCCTTGGTCTTTAGACCTTGGATCTACCGGGTTTCCAACAAGTGAACCTTTGCGCATCAAGGAAGGTCTGTGTTTGTGTTGGAAGATGCTACCTTTTTAAGTTAAAGGGAATAATTTAGTTCTTACTTCTACTTGGGCTTATTTCTGAAATCTAGCACAACACCCACAAAATGGAGAAAATAGAGTGGCTGCAAGAGAAAAAAAAAAAAAAAAGAACAGCTTGGTTACAAGGTTGATGAGCTTGCTTGGGCGTGTTGTGTTAAGGGAGAGCCTCTGAAATCCTCTGCCAGGATCCTAGACAAGGCTGAGGAGTTACTACAGGAATCAAGCAAGACAAAAGGGCAAATAGGAGATTTGACCTTTAAAATATTGTGCCCTTTTCCAAAGAAATGAAGCACAACCATGAAATCATAATTGACAACTTTCCCCGCCTACCACATTTTTTTTTCTTAACAAATTCTAGGGTCACTGTGCTTAAGGGTATGTCAGAAACAATGCTGTATCACGCTGTGATCAGTGTCATGTGTCATCTCATTTTGGTGAGTCTGGGACGGAAAGGGAAGGATGGATGTGGGTAATGCCTATCTGTACTATCATAACTTGTACATCTGTGGCACCAAAAAACACTTTCTTGTAGCACTGGCTCTATTTTACAGTTTTGTGGGGCTTCTTAGAATGTCAGGGATTATAATAGACCGATCAAATTGAGGAAAAACTGAGTTATTTAAAACTCAAATGTGGGCTTGTCGGATAATTTTTTTTTTTATTTTTTTTTTCCTCTATCAAATTCAGGGCAGGAAACAGGAGGAAGGCAAGGCTCTGATGATAGGACTGTGAGCTTGCAGTTTGGTTTCTCCTTTGATAGGACTACTGGCCAGTCTTACACTGTAATAGCTTCCAGCCTGTTTGGAGAGGAGTGCTTCTTCTCACTCCTGATGTTTCTTCCAGGGTAGATGCAGCACCAGTGGGATATCAGTCTTTGCCTGCTTCTACTTCCTCATGCAAGTTCTTTAGAGATGTGACAGTCTCAGTAGGGATTTGGCAAGGAGAACCTGGACGTAAACGTTTTCATTCCTCCTTTTCCCCCCTTTGGGAGCAAATGTGCCCACAGAGCACGTCTGCTCTTACCTTTCTGGTCAGTTTTGTTGTAAAGGTTGGGAAGCTTACAGTCACAACTTGGAAGGGGAAGTCTGTATGTTTGAGGGATTTAATAGAAGGAAACTTAGCTCCCTGTAGATACAAGCCACCTTCCCTAATCTTTTCCTTATAATAAGTGTGGTGTTCTACTTGTCTAATGATACTGCATTTTTCAGTTGTTCCTGAACCTCTGTGAGGGAGACAGATATTACCTATTGAGCCCATCGGTGCCTCAACACAGTTGTTCAGTGCCGTTCCATGTACCCCAAAAGCATGCCAACAGTGACATGAGACAGAGAAGGGATTCAGCAAATGAAACATCTGGCCGGCATATGAAGAAAGACTGTGAGATTTGGGGGAGTAATTCATAGAGGTGGTGAAAACATAGAGGCTACCTTCAGAGCCCAATGACCAAAAATGACATGCAGGCATCTCCTGAAAGTAAACATTCTCCTTTATAATAGACTTGGCACTAGACTGACCAATAAAAATAGCTAGTAACATTTATGACAAGGTAAGCAATTATCAATATGTATTTTTTTTCCTTTTAATCCTTACCACTAGCCTATTAAGTACTATTTTTGCTCGTTGTACAGATGAGGAAATGGAAGCAGGATAAGAAACTTGTGCAGGGTCACAAATAGCAACTATTGAATAGGTGGTAAATGGTGGGGCCAGGACCTACAGCAAGGTGGAGTGGCTCTCAACCACTCTTGTACCGTCCCTCATACGAACGCCACACCTGTAAGTTAGAGTTGACAAAACTGTATTTTGTAGGTCCCTCGATATTTTTTTCAAAGGATATAAAAAGTGTTCATTTAGAAAGCCAAACTGGAATGCTTGCTAAGCCCTTAATTTTTCTTCCTGAATGCTCTTTCGTATCTTGTGTCAGTGAAGGGGCTGTACAGCAAGCTCACTTCAGAGAAATTGCAAGACAATTGAAATTTGAAGGGGAAAAGCATATCAATTTAGGGATGTTGTGGGGCAAGACAAGAAAATTGAATCGGAAAGCCATCAAACCAGGAGCTGGGAATTGTGTTTAGAATGGAGACAGAGTTGAGAGAGAACCTCCCCTTCCCCACCCCCACCCAAGCAAAGAGGTTTATCACTGAGTCCTGTAGAGCAATGAGAATCAACCCAACATGCTCTTTGGAAAGAAAAAGACAACTACGTTTTGTTGCATGATGTTTCATCAGAGCAGCTTCAGAAACAGATTGAAAAATTTCTGGAGCAACAGCAGCATGGGAAAAGGATACCAGTTTCTGTGGCATGTGTGTAATATGCAGCAAAGAATTCATGGAAAACACAGCTGTCTTTTAGATCCACGTGACTAGAAAGCAAGCCTTCAAGATTTTACTACTGGGAAATTGCATGCCACTTTATGTCGCGAAAAAGTAGGTAACTTGCAGTATGAGCATTGACCTCTCCGGAGACCAGTGGATTGCAAGTTGAAGATGCAGCATTGTAGGGTTAGTACTGCTAGTCTAAACACAGGGCTGATTTTGCATTGTTCAATATTTGAAACTTGGAAAATCTTGGCAAGACATTGACGTGGAAGATACTCGTAAATTGTTAGAAGTTTGGGAAGGTGACCAGAAAGATCACAAGGGAGTGCATCTCTGCTGTAGACTTTGCTTTATGGGAGAAAGTATCTTAAAAGCTAAGATGTTCACCTCTCGAAAGAAAGCTATAACATTGATTTTATTTCTGCCATAGGGATGTTCATTATGGTTTAGGATACTATAAATGCCTTTAAACCAAAATAGAATCAAGGATAGCACAATAAAGCTAAAAGATACTTTTAAAAAGACACGCATGGGAATACACTCACTATGAACTTTTTCGTCTATGGAAATCATCATATTTGTTGACAATGCTGGGGGTGATGATGACCTCATTGGTCAGAAATAGAAGGAAGTTAATCTCAGCATCAGGAAAATTATATCCAACTGCAGCCTGTGAAACCAAGCTGTTCAGGGAATCAGTTGAAGTCTGTAGTTGGGTGTTCAGTAGGGATTTTCCTGAAAGACAGGTGGACAGAAGAGTTTAGACTTGAATGCTGGCAGATGATTAGTCTTTTGAGAAATAAAGATTTAAAAATTAGATGCTGTTTTTAAGATCAAGTGAAAGGATAATATCCATACTTCACAAATCACTGATGAGCCACAAGTAATTTTGGATAAGAGCTCAGGCGTAACTGAGGCCAAGTCAGAGTCCAGATCTCAGATGCCCAAAGGAGTGAGGATATTTTGAATACTTAATCTAATCCTTATCATCTTGCCCCTTAAGGAAACCTTGGCCTTGAAGAAGGAGCGATGAGACGTATCATAACACAAGGGAATTTACATGGACATCCTTTCCACATGTTAAGTCACCTGAGGTCCTATTATGTTGGAGATGAGTGTTAGGTGTGTGGTTGAAGCAATAAGTGAGACATGATCCCACATGTGGAAGAGATAAGTGGGGTTGGGAAAAAGCAGAGCATGCTTGTGGGCAAGGTAGGAACATGGGACGGCTTGAAAACTGAGTAGGAGAAAAAGAGGTGCTGATGTAGGCAGAGTGCATAGGACAGCCCTCTCAGTCACAGTTGCCCCTTAGCTACCGGTATAGAGAAAATCTATTTGGATAAACAAGCTCATCTTATATGCAAATAAGTTCATAAAGAGTATCTTAATTTGGCTCATTCAAAAACAGATACTGGGGCAAAAATCTGTGTGCAAAGAATTTGTTTGGGAGATAGATGTAGGGAACACTGGTAAGGGAGTGAAGAATTGACACAGAGGAGATAAATCAGTCAATAGGGAGTACATCATGATGCCGACAACAATGGTAGGAGACTAGAAGTTAATCCATCAAGGAAACCCCGGGAAACACACAAAATACACTTGTCAGAATTCACTAACTCGAGGAGGAGGGAGCTAGGGTTTTTATACAACCAATTTCCTCGAATCATTAGTTGAAGCCTGCGAGGTGAAGATGTTAATGACCCACAGCTTCTGGCCTGATTCATACATACTTCATCCTTACTCATTCTGGGAAAACCGTAGGCACAGATAGAATGTTATGTAAGTTCCCAGGAATATGGGCAGTGAGAGCTTGTATCAGTGAATCAAACATCCCCTGGGGCCCCCACCCGGTGGACCGCTGGACAACTTGATGCCTTTGGCCCTGGTGAGCCTGGGAAGCCACCCAGAGAGGTTGTGTTTTTTTTGTTGTTGTTGTTTTGCTTTTTTAACAGAAAGGTATATGTGTATCCCATCTATTCGTATTAACACTGTATTGCAGTCTATGTGCTACCTGTCTTGTTTCTGTGAAATTACGTGTAAATAATATAATACATAACATGTATTTTTTTCAAATTCATCATTAGTCATTTCCAATGGGATGTGAAACTTGAGTCCAATTGTTACTTTCTAGATAGGACTAGGAATTTTGATGGGTTTGTATGGAAGGTAGGTAATTTGAGTTGACATCCTGGAAAGAAGGCCAGAGTTTGAATTATACCTTTGCTTGTAACCCACTGCCTCATCCCCAGTCGCATCCCCAAAACTGGTGGTTGAATAGTATTGGAAAGGAGAGTTAAAACGGAGGTGGGAAGTTCATTCAAAGACAAACTTCAAAAGTTCTACCGTTTTAGTTGTGTTTTTTGAGTCTATAAACCCTACCTCTTCCTTCACTAAGCTATATATACCTGGAATTTCATAAGTGACAGCATTTGGAAAACAGGATGCTTAATAAATATTGAACAAGAACAATGAGATAATCTATATCTCCCACCATCTGCCGATTTTCACACTAGTATTCAGTTTTCTTGTTCTTATACCTCCTTTTCAATTATACTCCTTGTACCAACATAAATAATTCCTTTCACTGAAGGAAGTTATGAAGTATCTTTTTATTTTTAATCTTCTAAAAATGAATTATATAATTTCATATTCTTGGAATGATTCATTTTCCTTTTAGTTTCACTTCTGAAACCTTTTATCCCATATCATTTACTTGGGAGTGGGTGGGGGGGTGCTAATTTTATTGATTTGATTACATGTTACAATATGATAAACATAATCACAGTGATTTTTATATTGTACTAGATAGCTTCCTTTTTTTAGATATTGTATAGTATACAGTGTGGTTGTTCTTGGAACTGGTGATGATACTTGGCTTTTAAAGTACCTCTCCAGGTCCTAAATCTATTCTGGTCCATGTGGTAAAGATTTCAAATGTCCAATTGTTGAATAAGTTTTATTTACCATCACATTTTTTTTTTTTGATTTGTTAAATTTTATCGCCCCTCCCTTGCCCTCAGCCTCCAGCATACTCCCTTAGAGTAGTACAGGCAAGGAAGACCTAACTATTGGGAGGAATCCCTAACACTTTTTCCAGGGCAGAATTCTGGCTAGTCCAAAAAGGGTCTTTCTTTTGAGGATTTTTGGGAAACTAGACAGTGAAATTTTTATTAGTATCGGCGACGTTTGTTTGGAGCAAATTCAGCTCCAGGAGCTGCACAGTTGAACGCAGGAGGGGTTCCACCAATGGCCCCAATTCCTTCCATGGTAGCAGCCTGGCCAAAGCGTTCAGTTGTTGGTGGGGTCAATCCCAAGGTTCCATCTGGCATCATAGTGGCAGGTCCTGGAGGAGCTGGGGTACCAGCTGGCACTGGAGCAGGGGGCATGGCGCCTCTGTTGTTTATGCCCATAGCACCTCCCATGGCCATCTGGCCCATCCGTATCTCCTGTTCTCTCGCATCAGGGAATGTTCCCTTGAATCCTTCCTGTTGCCGCCGCATCTCTTCTTCACGGCGCCTGCGCTCTTCCTCCCGCCTGAGCTCCAGTTGCTTTCGTTTTTGCACTTCTTGGTTGTGCAGCTCTTCCATCCTCCGGAGTTCTTCTTGATGCCTCATCAAATCCTGTCTCATTAACATGACTTGGTGCTCATGGCGAGCAGCCTCCATCTCCATCTCCAGCTTCTCACGAGCTTCCTTGATGTTGCGGTCCACTTGGTCCTGCTGCTGCTTCTCCATCTCAATGAGTGCCTTCCAGCGCATGGCATACTCATACTCAAAGGAGCCAGGCTGTGCAAATCTGGGTGGCTGTTCTCGCTCCTTATGAAATTGCTGGTTCTTTATAACCAGCTTCTCTGGAAGTCCCTCTTCATCATCCAACTGGTCCATGGGCTCCACAGTCACAGGCCGAGGAAATGTGGTTAACAAGAAGGAGCCTTCACTGCACCTGTCCAGAGCTTTCCAAGCAGCTGGCTTCCCTGAGAATTCAACAATGCCTTTTCCTGAGGGCCTTCCTCTATCATCCACGATGACTACAGCCCTTTCCACTTGGCCTAACACAGAAAAAGCTTCCTCCAGCAGTTCGTTAGAAACATACTGAGGAAGGTTTCGGACTGTGAGCGATGCACTATGGCAGGCAAAGCGCACACGCAGCTGCTTTCCACGAAGTGGCATGTTGTCCAGCTCTACTTTGGCAATCTCTGCTAGGGTTCGCGTTTCCAAGCAGATAAAGCCAAAGCCCTTATCCTTATGAATGAAGACTTTGCCTGCCTTCCCATATTTCTCAAATAGTTTCCTCATCTCCTCCTCAGTGATGTCAGGAGGAAGATTGCCCACAAAGAGCCGGCTACGTTGGGTGAAGGTCTTCTCTCCTGGTTTCCTAAAATTCTTCAGGTCAATAGTCAAGCCTTCATTTTGGCTGCTGGCTTGTTGCCCATTTGCAGGTATTGGTGGCAGTGGTGGCTGTTGCTGTTGGTGGTGCTGCTGGTGGTGATGCTGATGATGCTTCCTTGGAGTATGGTTTTGCTTCTCCAAGTTAAAGGTTTTATTGCTCTGCATTTTTGCACCCCTCTACCGACTGTTCTCTCCTCAGAGTAACGGTGACGCTACACGGCCTCTACTGTCCCGAGAAAAAAAACTACCATCACATAATTTTCAAAAGTTTTCCTGTACCATTGAAATTCATCAGGGGCCTTTAAGACATGGGTTATTAAAATGTGCACAATAGAATTAGGACAAATCTTCAAATACCACTCCCATTTTGTGCCTGGATGTCACATACCTGACTCACTGTCATTACTTGGTGTATCACTTGGCAGTAAATTCAAACTTTTGTCTTAGACTTTGGTCCTAGTGATGATGGTGCTGACAGGGATGTTATCAGGTACTGGGGAGTGGCATGGAGAAGAAGCAAAGGTGAAAACATGGTGGAAATAATAAGGACTAGCTAAAGTCAGTAGATGACAATTTGTCCTATCAGTAGTGGTTTGCTGAGAATCCTGGGGCAATTTAGAAAAAGTCCTCCAAAGAAGAATAAGAAACATGTGGAAACCTTTATAAGTTCCGTGACATTTCAAACTCGCTCCTATTTCAGGACCTGTGTGCTCTTTCCTTAGCCTGGAAATCTCTTTGTCCGTTCTCTTCTTGAGGTTGTGTACCAGACTACCTGTAGGTGCTTGAGTCGACCATCTCTGTTTTTCTTCATTTCGTCAGTCTGGCTAACCACCTTAAATATGTCCTTGCCAGTTCCCCATTTCCTTCTTTTCTGTGACTTTTTATGTCCCACAAAATGTCCATGTGGGTGTCTTCTCCTAATTTTTGTCTTATAATAAAACGTCTTCTCCCTGATACAAATACCCAGTCATGTCGTATTCTGTTGTCCTGTTTTGTTTTCTTCACCATAGTTACTGTCTGAAATTATATTACTTATTCATACATTTTTGGGGGTGTTTATTGTCTCTGTCTCTTGATTGGAATGTAAGTTCCATAACGGTGGGGACTTAATTTTGTCCACAACTGAATCCATGGTGTATAGGATTGCTACATAGCAAGTACTACATAAACATTTGTTTAGTGAATAAATCTTCATGAAATTAGGAGATGCTATGAGGAAAAGGATAGTTTCTCAAGTTTTTCTTCTAGGAGTTCAGTTTGATAGGCAAAACTTCTTCCCTGTTACACTCCAGGGGTGTATGGTTTTTACCATCCAACTTTTTAGGGATTATCTCTAATGAGTGGTATTTGGAAAACCTCTCATTTTCCCCATCACCTCAGAATTTCTTGAACCAAAACTAGTATTCTGCTTTTGAAAATTACAACCTGTCCATATTTTATTTACCACAGGGGTCCCTAGTTTCCTATTTGGGCTGCAAAAAGTTATAGGCAAGATAGCTATAGGGGATGAGCTGGGATGTACTGACATCCCCAAAGAGACCAAGGAAATGAAGAAAAGTAAATGTGCTAAATTCAAATATCTACAGAGGACAAGTATGCAACTCAAAGGAGAGATTTGGGTACCATTTTTTTCTTTCTTTTTTAATGTTTATTTTTGAGAGAGAGAGAGAAACAGTACAAGCGGGGAAGGGGCAGAGAGAGAGGGAGACACAGAATTCAAAGCAGGCTCCAGGCTCTGAGATGTCAGCACAGATGCAGGGCTCAAATTCATGAACCATGAAATCATGACCTGTGCCAAGCCTAGATGCTAAACTGACTGAGCCACCGAAGTGCCCGTGGGTTCCATTTCTTTGGATCACAATCCTGTGGGCTATAGGCCTGTGTTCCCACATTTTATTATTTTCTAAGAAAAGACAATTATCTAGATTTGTTTTTGAAATTTTGTAAATTTTCAATAGGGGGATAAAAAATTTAAAGATACTGAGCAGGACAAATAAAGTTTGTCTAATGATCCTAGATAGCCAGCATGCTCCCAGGCCATAAGCTAAAAGAAAGTTTTTAGGCATATTTCTGGACTTTGCAATGAGTTGTTATAAGAACATTTACCTAATCTTTTGGAGTGAATTGTGAGGGTGGGGTGGGAAAGGATTCTAAAGTGATGCTATTTGCACAGATTAACTTAGTTCTGATATGAACTCTCTAAAGTGTTAAGTAGTGTTTCTCAAAAGCTCTGTGCTTAAGGACTGGTTATATATACATGTATGTATATATACACATATACACATGTACATACATATAAATATTCACATATATATGTATTTTAATTACAAATATGTTATAGTCTGAAGTTATGTAACATACAAAATAAATGGATTACTAGAAAAGTGATCATATGCTTAGATATGGCAGTAATTTCAACCTTACATAAAATTTTCTAAAGGTATAGTCTCACTTTGTGTTGAATTCCTTGCAGACCAGTAATTAGCAGTTGACAAACCAGGATGACACTTGGAATAGTGACTAGCATGCCTCAAGGCCAAGAGTAGCTAGCACAGATACTCTTCCCTCTGCTCTACATGTTTGTCTTACATATATCAAGTGTCTTAAAGGCAAGGTCTTTGTATTTTAATGTATTTCTGAGCCTCTCAGCCTGGCATATAGTAGGTGCTCAATAAATGTATGTTGAATAAACCAAAGTACTAAGGTAGAAGAAATTAAAAAGTGGACTGTACATTTTATAGATAATATATATTTAAATTTCTCATACTTTCCTGTGATAGAACTTGATATCATGAACATTCTTCTATCTAATGTCCACCAACATGACCCTGGTTGGAAAGGATCCCTCCCAGGGTCTCATTTCCTGTGGACTTAAATGAACAGATAAAAACGCTCCTTGACCATACATCATTTCCTTAAAGACTACATTATTCCAATTAATTTCAAAGCTGGTGACTTAACATATACTAAGTTTATTTCCTACTGTCTAAAAATGGGAATTTGCTTATAACAAAAGCCCTCCTTATAATGTGACTTAATCTTGAGTAACTCAAGTCAGTCTGTGCACATAACAGTGCTCTGTTCAGATGCCATGGAGCCTAACTACTGAAATACTTCTTCAAAACTAATTGTTTACAAAATCTTTTTCTCTTTTTTACAGAGAAACAGAGAAGGAGTTTATTCCTCCCATTTCTTCTGTGTTGCCACTTTCCAAGGCAGAGCTCTTGCTCTTAGCTATACGTCCACCTTCTCTATCGACTTAGTTTTCTGTATGGTCTGCATTTCACCCAGTTAACCACACACACCAAATTACTCTTCAGAGAGGAACTGATTTCGTTGAGTTGTTCTCTGGAATGCAGTAAGTTAGGGAGGGTTCTAAAAACTGAATGAACAAAGAAGAGAAGGAAGGAGTGATGATCTTAGACTTAGTTGCTTTCTACTTTATTGAGTAATGAAATTTCATTTGGGCTGTAAATTCTTACCCTGGGGGCTGAGGCTCCCCATGGGCTGTTCCTAGCTGCAATAATGATGGAGATCATTAGAGCCAGGCTCTTCAGGGATCAATCCACAGCTGGGAAGTGCTTTCATAATTTGGTGAAATGATTGATAATTTCAATCAATGTCTCTTAATGGTCTTATCAATATGTTATTCTGACTGAAAAATTAATAAAAATAGATACAAAAATGTTTGTTTGCTTTATGCCTATCATGAGGATGATGAGTATCTCCATGTTATTTGGGATTAGAATGGAATTTCATATATTTGCTCTAACAAAATCAGCAATAATTAGACCCCAAAGAACTGCTTCATACATTTGTTTGTCTCCAAGTTCTCTTTGTAGCCTCAAAGAGAATTCTCATGATGGAATCATCAGAGCACCATCTTGTGAAATTGGTTGAGAAATTTGAGGGTGATTGCCTTTCCTTCTTTGCAAAACTGAAAATGCCAACTCACATGCTTGTGGTATGATATTTGCCTATTTGAAAAAAAGACCGTGGATACATTTTAGGCTAGCTCTTTAGGTTTTTTCTGAGCTGTGTGTCCAGAATGCCAGCTGTAGTCTTGCTTTCTCTAATGTTCGAAAGCCAGACCCACTGATCACCTCCACCTGCAGTCTGAGGTGCAGGTGGTTTTAGGTGCAGGTAGATTAAGGATTTAGAATCCTTACTTGTAAAAGGATACCTTGAGGATAGCAGTCTGTCTTCCATGTTGACTCTTAAATATATCAATCTCAGCCTTCTATATTGTCTGAATAAAAGGGCTATCTTTCTGTCCCCATTTCCTCTCCTAAGAATTGAATCTCTATGGTAGCATCATGCATAACTTTTGAGAATCTCAATGCTTGAAACGGGGTTCTTTCCCTTTGTCCACCTGAGTTCTGAATCATGTGAGAAGTAAAGCAGACAGGTGGGGGTGAATCCATTAGCTTTATTAGTGATTATAGCTGGATCAGAGGATATGGCTTACATTTGCTTCTTTGGTGGGTTCCCTATACCAACCTCCAGAACTGGATACTCATCCAAACATAGGCAGCGCTGAAAGACCGCACACCTTCCACCCACCCTGCACAGGGGTTGGTGCCTGTAGAAGCAATGGCCTGGAGAACCCCAGGGAGGTATATGCTTCCTGCAAGGGCTGCCCCTAGGAGGAAGGGAGTTAGGAGAGGCTGAGTTAACTATATGGCTTTTCAGTGAAACTCTAGGGAGAAGAGTGAAGAGTGGGGACAGGCCAGGGGTGTTATGGGAAAGTCTGTATTCCTATTGCTGCTGTGACAAATTATGATAAGCTTAGTGACCTCAGACAACACAAGTACCTTAGAATTTTGGGGGTTGAAAGTCTGAAAGTGGGTCTCCTGGGCTAACATCAAGAAGTCTGCAGGGTGCATTCTTGAGGCTCTCGCAGAGAATTTTCCAGCTTGTAATGGCTGCACACATTGCTGGGCTAATGGCTCCCTTCCAGTAACGGCATCACTTCAATTTCTGCTTCCCTTGTCGTGTCTCTGACTCTGACCCTCCTGCCTTTAAAAAACACTTGTGATGACGTTGGCCCACCAATGGAGACCTTCCAGGATACTTGCCCCATTTCATGATCCTTAATCATAACTGTCAGGTCACATATAATATTTGCTAGGTGTCAGGCATGAGGATGTCGATCTCTTTAGGGGTGCTATTATTATGCCTATCATCTGTCTTTATGGAAACCAGGGGAGTTGAGAAGTAGTATTGTGTCTAACTTCTTCCTGGACCTTGGTGTCCTGTCCGGGCTGCTACATCAACATTAATTGATCTAGTGACCAGCCCTCCTACATGACACCAGAATTTTAAATTCTGCCGTTGAGACTTGGTGTGCTTCAAATCAAGAGAGAGCACTTTATGCATCATAACTGAAATTAACCTGACCTGAGATAGCTGTGCCTTAATACTACTACAACAATACACAGAGCCTACTGCTTTCGAGCTTTATATGAATTATATTAAATTAAAAACAGGTATTAACTTTGTAACTTCACTAACAAGAACTGAACTTAAAAGGATAAATTACTTGCTGGACAAGTAATTTAGACAAGACAGCTAGAAAGGATTAGACCTGATATTTCAACTTAGGTCTTTGATTTCAATCCCATGTTTTCTTTTTCTGTAATTTTATTTAGTTTTGACAGAGAGACAGAATCCAAAGCAGGCTTCAGGCTTTGAGCTGTCAGCAGAGCCCGATGCGGGGTTCGAACTCACAAACCTGGAGATCATGCCCTGAGCCAAAGTCAGATGCTTAAGTGACCGAGCTGCCCAGGTGCCCCTGTTTGCTGTTTTTCTTGTTGCTTCTTCATTTTTCCTGAGGCCCTGTCCCACCATGAATGGGCCTTTTCCTGTTCTTCATCATTCTCTATCATTGTGGCTGAGGACCCATCATGTCTTATTCCCATTGACATAAAACAGTAGTGAATCACAGAACCTCCTTGTGTATGGCTTCTTAGACTCCCTCTATTTCCATTTTAGTACAGCTTCAGAGAGAGTTTCCTTCAAAGCACTTGCCTGTGAGTGTATGAGCTAAAAGAATGTCTTTCAGTCAAACTCAGAGAAGCCTATCCCACTGCCGCGCTTGGGAAATGTGATGTCTGTTTCTTCCCAGGGAGTGAGCTACTCTAGTTCTGTTCCAGGGTAACTTGGATGATTGACAGCAAGTAGGGCATACTGAAATTTAATGAGAAGAATGAAACCAGTTGCTTATCAACTTACGACTAACCAGAGAAATAGTCCAAGCATGAGTCTAGGCTTTTTAGGGTACACATCCCCTTTTTCTGGACCGCCTAACAAAGTATTTGGAACAAACATGATTTGGAACAAAGACTGACATATGGTTTTTAGCAGAATTGCCTTCAAGTGTATCATTGTTAATATTAGGATCTATTGAGATCTTAGTATGTGGCCAATAGTGGAAAGGAAACCAAAATACCTAAGAGTGAGATAATACCATAATCTATATCAGATGCAATAAAATTTTTCCTTGGTTTTATCTTTAGTAAGATTGCGTATGAGACTAGCTTTTAGCTTTAATATGTATTCGATCTTTGAAACAATCATACTAAGGAAACAAGCCTTTATAAAGCAGTAATGACAGGATTCCTTCTCGAATTTTATTGTTAGCTTAGAAAATAATTATCAAAATTTTTAGGTTCCTATGATTATATTGCCTGGCGAATTTTCATTGTTGCAATTCACATGGGATAATGGAATTTAGCAAAGATATAGTGTTTAAGGACATTAGCTTCAATTTGTGGTATATGTGTTCACTCTCCTCAAAAACTCAAATGTTTGAGACCTAACCAAAACTGGACTATAGTGTTACCTTTATTTCCCCCAAAGGCTGCTTTTTTTAAATGCACTTTATTTTGCTTTTTGAAGCTTGTATGATGTTAAAAATGTTGTTTCATCCTGTTTATACAATGAAAGAGTCAAATAACTATGCAAGATTGGTAGGATGCAAAGTAACCTTATTTCCTTTTCTACAGACGTACCCTCTTAGAATATTTTTACCTAAGGTTTTGCAGTTTACTTCCATGTCTATATATAATATGTGTGTATTACTACTTTTTTTTTCTTTTTTCTTGTTTCAAGTTTGTTTATTATTTTGAGGGAGAATGAGCCGGCCGGGGAGGGGCAGAGAAAAAGAGGTAGACAGAGGATCCCAAGCAGTGTCCCCCTATCAGTGCGGAGCTCCAAATGGGACATCATCTCAGGGTTTGTGAGATCACAACCTGAGCCAATATCAGGAGTCACACGCTATGAGTTAACACTTAACTGAGCCACTCAGGTGTCCCACTACTTTTCTTCTTACATCAATTTTTAATATTTTCTGTTGATTGACACTTGGAAGATCAGGAACTACCAAATTTTTCCCTTTTTACCTTGACAGGCATACCTGCCTTTCCCTACTCTGTTGACTCAATATAACTAGAATGTAACTTCTGTTAAATCTTACATTAACTATGGACGTGTTATTTAGAGCTAAGTTAGTAAGCTATGATCATATTTCCTTCACGTACAACTTTTGGTCTTTCCTGGCATTAGTAATTATGCATGTTTGCTTATCTTTCTATATTTGTGATATTAATCACATACTTTGTAACAGTTGTGTAAATATATTCTCTGTACACACAGGTTTATCTATTTATAGAAGTCTCTCTTGATGATTTCTGATCTGTTTCCTTCAGGCTGTTTGCTTTCTATATCTGTGTCACAGATGTGTTACCTTGGGAATCTTCTGTTTGTTTTTTAAAATTATTATTTAAGTTTATTATTTATTTTGAGAAAGAGAGAGTGAGAGCGAGCAGGGGAGAGGCAGAGAAAGAGGGAGAG
Source organism: Acinonyx jubatus (assembly GCF_027475565.1). Lineage (NCBI taxonomy): Eukaryota > Metazoa > Chordata > Mammalia > Carnivora > Felidae > Acinonyx > Acinonyx jubatus. The sequence continues at coordinate 23,690,830 of NC_069380.1, read as the reverse complement.
AGACAATCCCAAACAGGCTGTACACTGATGTAGGGCTTGAACTCATGAACCTCAAGATCATAACCTGAGCCACAGTTGGGTGTTCAACAAACTGAGCCACCCAGGCTCCTGTGTCTTCTGTTTCTTGTGTCCCTTTGTTTTTAATATGTGGTTTAAGGACTTGTTTTATAGGAACACATTTTCTGGTAGTTTTCTGGGAATAGTGTATGAAGAAACACATTCTGGGATCTTGTGTTGCTACTATAAATGTCTCTCTTCTGTCCTTAAACTTGATGGCAGTTTGGTTATAAATAATTATCTTTCAGTATTTTGGAGACGTTGTTCCATTTAGATTCCAGAATTGCCATTGAGAAATTTGAGGTTTTTCTATTTCCTGATCCTTCACGTTTGACTTAATCTTTTTCTCTCTGGAGACTTGTATGATCTTCAGCTCAGATTCTGAAATGTCTACAATGACGTAGACTAGTGTGTCTAGTTTTATTCTGTGACTTAGACATTTGATGGAATTTTTCAATCTGGAACTCATGTCCTTAGTTCTGACAAACTCTGTTGAATCATTTCTATAATGATATCCTTTGTTTTCTTTTTCTAAAATTATTTAAGTGAATATTGGATGATCTGTAACAGATGGAATGTGGAAACAGATGTGAGAATCCAGCTGTCTTTTATTAAGCTAGACATTAAAGAGAATTGAAAAAATCTAAAGCAAAGTAACGATTGTCACTGATGATTTTTTGTTTTGTAAAATATTTTTTCATAAAAATGCATTACTTTTGTTTTTACTTAAATATCCTACATAATATTTGGTTATGTGGAATACATGTTTTTAAATTTGGTTTCACTTCTAATAAGATACATACTGATAACCTACAAAAACAAAAGCTTTGGGGGGCCAACAATTTTTGAAAGTATTTAGGTAAGGAATATTTATACTAAAAAGGTTTAAAACTGCTGCTTTAAATGTTTCTTATTGGATGATTGAATTCTTTCACATATATGATCCTTCTCTTACCTCTCTGAGGATATTAATAGTAATGGTTTGGAATTTCCTTTTGCCTTGGAATTTTCTTATCCCTTGACAGTCTGTTTCTAAGTTTTTTTCTAATGTTTGTGTCTTTTGGTATCCATCTGAGAGGCATATGTGAGGTGTCTGGTGATTTTTGGTTGTCTGCTCGTAGAAGGGTAGGGGCTAGCAAAAGTGATGGAAAGTTCAGTGGGATTTCCTTTGGTGCCCTTCACTTCAGGTTGGTCTCACTGTTGAGGAAACTCCAGACGTGGAAGTTGGTATCTTTGGCTATTTCTTGTTAGGCTGAGTGGATTTCCCATGAAGATTCTTGGAACCCCTTGCCTGGAGACTGACAGGGAGAACTACCATTGTTTGGGGAGCCAAGTATCAGAATCAACCTGGGGATTTCAGCATTGACCATGCCCAAGTGTGATAACCTCCCTTGTTTGCAGTGAGGTAGCTCTGTCTTTATCTGTGTGTTTTCCCCTCAGGGCAGAGATCTGTACTTTATTTTCTCCAGAGGATAAATGTCCAGCATTCTGTACCAGGGAAGGGGCAGCAACTCAGCAGCATGAGTATGTAATGTAGGAATCTAATGGTTCTCATATGTTTTTAAACCAATCTTAGCGTTTCCCCTGGAGCCCTACCCTAGGAAGGGCTGAATTCTGAGCTTTTTGAGCATATACTGGGTAAATCAGGTTACTAACCAAAATTCTGTTATTGGATCTTTTTCTTCTAGTCATGTTAGTTTATGCTTGTAAAAAAAGAAAACTCATTGTATATAGCTCTTTTGGGGGTTGCTAAATCTATAGCAAAATTGGTTGGATGTGTTCAATGTGGCAACTTTACACAGAACCAGGCCCAATTTCTATATGGGCCGAGGCATGTGTCCAGTGTTTATTTTTATAAATGTTCCATTCTGAATGTTCAGTAATTATGTTCTCTTGCCAAAGTTGTCTTTTAGCACTCTGCCTAGTTTATTTTTAGCAGAGGACAGATACATTGACAAGTCTAATAATAAAAATCCTCCCCAAGGGTTGTTTTGTTTTTTTTTGCATTACGGCCTTAAATAGATATATTTGATTTCCAAGAAGTTGATTTTAATTTAAGAAAGAAGAAATTGCTTTAAAAAAAAAACAAAAAGTTTCACAATGATAAATGTTTGTCTTCAGAAAATGGTATCAGGGCAGTGTCATTTTCTACAAGAGATGAACTTGTCCTGTAAAAAAAATCATATAAAAATCAGATAAGCTGCATATCCTATAGGGATATTTTTGATATTATTAAAATTCATTAATATTTATTGAACTCCATAATTCTTGGACTCTACGTCATACCCCCAGTTGTATTTAAGGAGACTCCGTCACCATTTCAGGTTCCTTGGAGACCATTTAAGGCATAGTAAGTGCTAGAATCATTTTTAGAAAAATGACTAACCAAAATCTACCACTAGGAAAAAAAATGGGCAACGTTCCCTGGCTTGGTGTAAGTTTTTAAAAAGATCTTTGTATTCCCTGCTTATTTAAGTGGCTCAAGAAATGAGACGCTATACTTCAGGATCTTGTAGCCATGACTCCAGAGATAAATTGTTTGAGCTATAATTAACCCCCACTTCGGTTTTGGACACTTGTTCATCTTCTTTGGAGGGGTTAGCTTCACTTCTGCACTGAGGGCAGCAGTTTCAAATTGCCTAAGGCAATTAAAGCTGGAATCATGGAGCAAAAAGGAAAAAAAAATATATATATATATATATAATTTATATATAATTACACTTTAGTACTGCGGCTGCTGGGAAAGATTTTACTTTGACAATTTGCCTTGTCACTTTTCTATTGGTATATATTGTGGATACAATTTAAATTAAAATCTCTTTGTTTATTTTTGGTCTATAGTTGGGGCCCTCAAGCAGTAATGTGAGGACTGAGTGCTTACAGCTAGTGGAGGGATATAAATGTCAGTGTAATTGATGGGAAACAGGTTGCAGGTGAGAAGTCAGATAAGGGTGACAGATAATCAGCAAAAGTTAGGGATAGGACCTGGAAGTTTGTGATTAAAGTCAGCCCTGAAACACTGGACTCTTAGGGCTGAGTGGGTCCAGAACACTGCATGCAAGATAAATCCCTCAGGTGATTCTTACTGAGGTTTTCCTTTATAATTTTAAGGGCCACTTTTAAGACCTTTATAGATTCTTACAATTCTGTCGAATTACTTGACTTTAAGTCAAAATGCAAATATCATTAAGATTGTATACATGTAAATTGTTTATGTCTGGTGAAGATTTTTGAGATTTGCTTTTGACTTTTAAATTTTTTAATTAAAAAAATTTTTAATGTTTACTTAATTTTGAGAGAGTGTGCGCAAGCAGGGGACGGGCACAGACAGGGAGGAACAGAATCTGAAAGGGTTCCAGGTTCTGAGCTGTCAGCCTAAAGCCCCACATGGGGCTTGAACTCAAAAATGGCAAGATTGTGACCTGAGCCCACTTCTGACACTCAAACAACTGAGCCACCCAGGCACCCGCAGATCTGCTTTTGACTTCTAAAGAGATTTGGCTAGGTGCGCCTGGGTGGCTCAGTGGGTTGAGCATTCGACTTAGGCTCAGGTCATGATCTCACGGTTCGTGAGTTTGGGCTCGCTTTGGGCTCTGTGCTGACAGCTCAGAGCCAGGAGCCTACATCAGATTCTTTGTCTTCCTCTCTCTCTGCCCCTCCCCCACTTGTGCTCGGTCTCTCTCTGCCTCTCAAAAGAAAACTAATAAAAATTTTTTTAAAGAGATTTGACTATAATAATTTATAACGAGCTCTCATTTCTCTACAATTGTGCATATTTGGAAATTACTGGCAAGTGAGAAAAACCTCATTGTTTGCATATGTAATTATTTTGTAATGAACATAAATGTAATCTGGCAAGTGATAGGTTTTGTGGATATCTAACATATTTTATTTCAGTTTTTAAAGTTTTCTTTAATACTTTGGAGTCAATACTCACTTTTACATATATTAAGCTCTGAAAAGCTTGTAGGTCCCAAGGCCAGGTGTCTGTAATATTTGAAAGATAAACCCACTTAATGCTGTAGAGTTTGATCTTGGTGTAGGTGTCCAGGCATCGTCAGATGAGTCCGAAGTGTAGAAAACTTTGATCCAAAAGAGCATGAAGGAACACTGATTGGGACATTAGAATCAATAACTAACTGAAGAAGAAGGTTAAAACAGACATGGCAATGACCTTCAATTATCTGAAGAGATAATTAGTGGGGGAAAAAGGACTTAATTGTTTATGATTCATAGGCCAGACTTAGGATCAATAGATGTATTTTTGGAAATGTAAATTTTGGTTCAATTTTTTTTTATGTTTATTTATTTTGAGAGAGCATGAGTGGGGAAGGGGCAGAGAGAATCCCAAGCAGGCTCGGAGCTGTCAGCACAGAGTCTGAGGGGCCTCAAACCCACGAAGCCATGAAATCATAACCTGAGCTGAAACCAAGAGTTGGAAGCTTAACCGACTGTGCCGAGGCCCCCCAATTTTGGTTCAACATAAAAAAGGATTTTCTAACAATGAGAGAGTGTCGTTGATGGAATAAGTGGATTTCTAAGATCATGAACCCATTTTACTTGTTTATTTAGGAGGCACATTCATCTACGAGAATATGTAAATTTTTGACAGATAATTGGTTTAGATAACCCAAGATCCTCTCAAAGTCAAACCTGAGAGAAGTTTTAGAAACACATGGTTAGTAGGTAGAAAGTGGATTGCATTTGAAGATAATCCCTGAGAAGTTTGCCTTGGTGTTTATCTGTGGTCAATGAGTCTGTTGCCAAATGTAAGGATATACTTTCTTTAAATACATTTACTTCAGCAGCACTTTAATTTCATTAATTTTTTTATTAGGTATTTGCTAAAGGATATAAGAGGCTGCTGAAGCAAGGGAGTCTATCATATTTGTCATGAGATTTGAAAAAGCAGAAAAGTTGCACATTGGAGGAGCAACTGAAAGTACCACTACTCTGTCACCTTGGAGTCAAGGCTTTAAAAAAAAATTATAATAGTTGATATTATCTTTTTCTAATTAAAATCTGCACAAGATAAAAAAAAATAATGAGAATATTGGTAGGGCTGTCTGTCTTATTAGCCCAGAGTTGTGGATGTATTTGTTGGAAGTTTTAGTGTTAGGCACCAGTTTAAAGACAACGGGGTGAGTTTCAGGCAACGTGTCGATAGAATGTCCCACAAACAACCCTGATCCTTGTTCTCATATTACCTTCACACCAACAAAACCAGAAGCCTCTCGATAATATAATTTCTTGTGCTTATTGTAAAAGATAAGGTAAAAATTTGGACCAGTAAAAAGCTGTCCAAGATTTTTAAAAACTAAAGATTAAAAAATAAAAATGAAGCCACTTTAGTGGATGGACTTGTCTGTCTGAAAGGGGGAAAATTGTTAAGGCTCTAGTATTTAATGATATACTATTAAAGAAATGTTGTTTAAAGTATTTTTACCTACTTTGTGTGTGTGTGTGTGTGTGTGTGTGTGTATTTATTTTACCTTGACAGGAAACATGAGGTTTCTGGAATAGAGAACGGAAGAATTATTTACTTACAGAACATCTGTGTCCATTCCTGGGACCTATTCTCTCTAGAAACAACATGGTAAAGCCAGCTATCTCCTGCATACACAGTGGTTTTAAGGAGAGGAGGTTTAAGATGAGGAATTTTGGAGTTTATAGAGGAACTGCTTGCACAGCTATCTCTTGTCACTTTCAGACAGAAAGAATACTTTTTAGCTTTTATCATGTGGAATGTAAACAAATCCTTCCTAAAGAGACTAACCAAAGTGCCTAGGTCTGTTACTCTGTGAATGTAAACAAATGGCTCCTGGGAAGAGAAACTAGTACATTTCTCCAGCTAGCTCTATGTTTAACTTCTCAGACTTGTTTGTCATTTACCATCCTTTAACCAGGCTGCCACCACTCTTTTCCCAGGAAGCTGTGACCATGCAGAAACAGGAAATCAATAGTTGCTACCTGACATTAACAAACTCAGTACCACTTATGTATCACCTGTGGTTCAGGATCGGGTTCTCTTGTATCATTTCTCAAGTCTTTTAGTATGGGCTTTGTTTCTTGCTTATGGAAACTTAATAGCAGAATTGGATATTTGCATAATTATTCAGAGTTCCTAAGGTCATTTATATTAGACTATTGTTAGGGGCCGAATTGGGTCCCTCTCAAAATTCACATGTTGAAGTCCCAACCCTCATTACTTGAGAATGTAACCGTTTTTGCAGATAGGGCCTTCAAAGAGATGACCAAGTTACTGAGGTCATTAGGGACTTAATCCAGTAGGACTTGTGTCCTTGTAAGAAGAGAGAGAGACACCAGGGATGTGTGCACACATAGAAAAGGCAATGTAAGCACATAGGAAGAAGGTGGTCATCTGCAAGCCAAGGACAGAGGCCTCGGGAGAAACCAAATCTGCTGACACCTTGATCTTGGACTTGTAGCCTCCAGCAATGTGAGAAAATTAATTGCGGTTGTTTAAACCACCAGTCTTGTATTTTATTATGGCAGTCCTAGCAAACTGGCACAGATTTCACTCATTCTTGTACTTAGTACGTAAGTATTTACTGAGCTCTTGGAACATGTGAGGATGATCTATTAGGGCAGGCAGGACAGAAGTGCTGATAGGAAAAAAAAAATGAGCCTAGAAAACCTTATTTACAGAAGTAAGTAATAGAGTAAGAACTTTAATTCAGGTTTCTCGAATTTCTAGTATGTTTGCTTCTGTCTTTGAATAGAGCAGCTGTTTATGGAAGTTTATCCAAGTTAATGTGTTTCAATAATCCATTGTTGTGTAAAAAAAAAACACCTTGAAAAACCCACTGGCTTAGTAACAATTGCAGTTGGTTGTCATAATTGCGTGGGTTATTGGCTCAGCTAAGTATTCTTGAGCTACATATCAGTATAGTTGGGGTCACTCACATGACAGATTCACCTGGGAACTTACTGGTGTTGGAACATACAAGATGGCCTCTCATCCTTTGGGGCTTCTCTCCATATGGCCTGTCACCATTCAGTAGTCTAATTTTAGCTCCTTTATGCCATAGTGCCTGGCTTTCAAGGGAAAGTGTTTGAAAAAAGACAAGCCTCACTGTATAAATCTGCATCAAGCCTCAGATGACATCCTGCTTGCTAATGTTCCATGGCTCACATGGATAACTGGGGTCAATGGAGGAGCAGATGACACATGTCATGCACATAGGAAGGTGGGAATCTTTACAGGCCCATTTGTAACAGTCTATCTCAAGAATGTGGAAGGTAGTCCTTGAGTCGATTTTTGTACTATGAGAAAGATTCCCAGAATTCTCAGGTGCTGATAAGAAATAGACACATACAACCAATTTATCACTTGATACCAGGAATTAACAGATTTCTGTGTTCTGTTGTTACTGTTCTTCCTGCAAACATCTGTATATCATTTGGCTTACGTTCTCTCCACTAATAGCTCAGCTTGCTCATTGAAAAACATAAAAAAAACATTCTAATTCCTGCGTAATTAACACAGTGTTACAGTAGCATCAGGTGTACAATTCAACAATTCTATACGTTACTCATTGCCCACCACGGTAAGTATACTCCTAATGCCTTTCATCTATTTCACCTATCCTCTCGTTCACCCCCTGTGGTAACCATCAATTCTCTATATTTAAAAGCCTATTTTTTTGGTTTCTCTTTTATTTCTTAAATTCCACATGAGTGAAATCATATGGTATTTGTCTTTCTCTGACTGACTTCAGTTGATGTTATATCCTCTAGATCCATCCGTGTTGTTGGAAATGGCAGCTTTTCATTTTTCATGGCTGAGTAATGCTCCATGTTACGTGTATACTATGTTTTCTTTATCCATGCATCTGTCGATGGACACATGGGTTGTTTCCATAATTTGGCTATTGTAAATAACGCAATAAACATAGGGATGCATGTATCTGTTTGAATTAGTGTTTTCATATTCTTTGGATAAATACCCAAAGTAGAATTCCTGGATCATACAGTAATTGCGTTATTAACATTTTGAGGAATCTTCATCCTCTTTTCCAAAGCGGCTGTACCAGTTTGTGTTCCCACCAAAAGCGCATAAAGTTTCATTTTTCTCCACATCCTTGCCAACACTTGTTTCATGTGTCTTTTGGTTTTAGCCATGCTGACAGGTGTGGTGTGATATGTCACTGTGATTTGGATTTGCATTTCACTGATGATGAGTGATGAGAATCCTTTTATGTGTCTATTGGCTATCTGTATGCTATCTTTGGATAAGTGTCTGTGTCTTCTTCCCATTTTAAATTGGATCTTCTTTTGTTTTGGTTTTGAGTTATAGAAGTTCTTTTTATATTTTGGATACTAAGCCTTTATTGGATATATCGCTTGGAAATGCCTTCTCCCATTCAGGAGGTTGTGTCTTTGTTGTTGTTTGTTTGTTTTGTTGATTGTTTCCTTTCTGTTCAGAAGCTTTTTTTGCTTGCTTTGTGTCAGGGGACATATTTAGAAAAATGTTGCCATGGCTTATATCAGAGTCTTTCTTTTTGTTGTTAATTTAAGAAAAAATGTCAAAAACGAGTACATGATTGTTAAAACTAGTTGTCTTTCAGCACTTTTACTCCGAGATTCATGTCCTGTGCCATTGTAGGCCACTACTAGGTCATAGTCCTATACTAATTCAGCTGGCTATCACCAGAGGACAGGGTCATGGGGTGAAAACATGTTGACTTTTGCAAAAACAGAAGGTGTCTCTACATAAAAAGCCCTTAATGAGAGCAGCAGGAGACATGAAGTCTTGGCCAGTCTCTTTTATGCCTTAGTATTGCTTTGTTCCAGGTATGTTCTTTAGTAACATGGTTAGTCTGCTTTCAGTTGCTGAAAAAGGCTAATATCAGTGATCACCAAATTACTGCTTTTCCACCTTCCTTACAAATCCCTTTGCAAAAGCCCAAGAGCACTACCTTGTCTCAGAGTCATCATTTACCTAGTTCTGTGGATGGTGAGGCCCAAAATTACATGACTCAGTGAAGCTATCACTTCAGTACCAGACTTCCAGGGAATCTTGACCCTAACTTGGCTACTACTTCTAAATCTCTGAGGACCTAAAGGTTCAAAATAATCTAGAACTAGTCAATCAATCCTTGACATGTACAAAGGGAAAATAAAATAGTTGAAAGCTGCCAAAATTAAGAATAACACTATAATATACCATTGCCATAAAGTATAACCGACCTATTTAAATAAACTCTTCATTTCATTAAAAGGAGATGCCATGCATGTGAAGGGAAATAGTATACTGTAAAGCCATGTTAGCTGCCAATGCTGAGCAGTCCTATTACTACAAATCTATTTCTCTAAGAAGCTCACTCTTCCATCCTCTGTAATGACAATTGCATACTGTAACTCTCTTCTCAAAATTTGCATTTAGACCCCAATCGTCATTTTATCTGATACCTTGTTTTCTATGTCACTGAAGAAAATATTGTTATTGAGCTATGTCCACATCCTGCCATCTTTAAATCTACATATGTGAATATACCTTCATCTGCTTATCCTTTGCTCCTGCATATAAAATGACCATGTGTGCTTAGGATCCCTTCCATTTTCATTATCCTAAGGACTTTGTTCCTTCAAGAATAGCCCATCTTTTCTGTATATTCAACTTCTATTATTTCAGTCACAAAAGACCCTTCATTGACACTCTCTCCCCCTTCAACTATTTCATTATTCTCTGTTGCCTAAATTCTCAAAAATTTTGTGTACACATTTTCTTTCCTTGTGTGCTTTTTCATTATTGTACTCATTTTGTTCTTTCCATATATAGAAACTTTTTCCCCCCAAGGTTACTAGATAAGTCCATCTTTGAAAATCCTTTAACTTCTTATTCTGGATAATCCATCAAAACCTGATTGACATTGGTTCCTCCATCTGTGAGACCATCTCCTTGATATATCCTTGTTCACTGGACAGCCCTTTTCTATTTCCTTAGCTCCTGCTACCAGACTGCAGTATTGGAGTAATATATGACTCAGTACAGAAATCCTTTCTCTCATTCTGTAGTTAATTTCATTATCAGGGCTTTAGATTCTGTGTGTGTGTGTGTGTGTGTGTGTGTGTGTGTGTGTGTGTGTGTGTGTGTGTTTAATGTTTGAGAGGATGTAAGCATGTGTGTGAGCAGGGGAGGGGCAGAGAGAGACTGGGAGAGAGAGAATCCCTGGCAGGCTCCACACTCAGTATGGAGCTCAACATTGGTCTCAGTCCCACAACCCTGAGATCATGAGATCATGACCTGAGCCCAAATCAAGACTTGGATGCTTAACCAACTGAGCCACCCAGGTTCCCTTAGATTCTGTCTGTATTTTGACAAATCTCAAATTATCTTCACTGACGGCATCTCCATGATGCTAGACATCTTAAAAATATATATTTCATGTTTACTTCAATTTCATATTTTATCTTCACTTATATATTACATAAGGTCTTTCCTCCCTATTATTCCCACAGTCTTGCCCAATTTAGTAAGTAGTTTACCTACTTGAAGCAGGAATCTTGGGAATATCTCAAACCATGATCATTTAATCGGAGTTTCTGCTGAGGATTTACTGTACATGCTTGAAATCAAATGCCGTCAAGCAAAAAATGTGTTTATAACAATTTCTAAACAGTGAATAACAACATGTGAAATGCATAATAAATTGGCACTCATACTTTTTAATGGCCATTGCCACTGACACCTTCTCCTTCTCTTTTTTGAAGTGAGGGGGTAGTGGGAGCGTCCAGGCCTGCATCCACTAAAGTAAAATTAATATCCCATCTTTACACACCCCTTTGGTAGAAACAGCAGGTTTGCAGGTCTGTGGACTTACCAACTAAATGCTTCCCTAAAAAAAGACTAATTAAAGGTGTTGTACTCTTAGGATTGGGTGTAGTAAGATTTCCCCTTTTCTTCCATTTTTTGGTGTCATCTTTATGGCATTCTAGGAAATGAACTTGTGTCAAGTAAGTGCAATGGTAGAGAAATCCAAAGTCAAGCCATTTTTCCCCCCTTAAAATCTCTTGATTAACCCATTGAGAAGAAGTACCTTATTCATCATGGATAATAAAAAGTATCCCCTTTATCAGTGTTGTTGGAACACCTGTCCTGGTTTTACCCTAAATATATTGTCTCCAAATTATTTTGAGAACCTTGGCTATGTATATATACCAAGAAAATTAGGACATTGTAGATGCATGAGAAGTTGGCAAACATTTTGATGTAACACATGAGACTTCAATTTTAGCATCTTTTAAAGTTATTTAGAACTTAATAAAGATTACTTAGGATAATTTGTTTTTTCTAATTATCTTTGAATAGCAATGAAAATTTGAAGTTCCTATTTTTTTAAAAGGAGTTTCAGTACTTTTATCTTGTGGCATGTAAAATGCCTTCCTTGTTTTTCTACTTAATTTTTAAAGAAACTCTAATTAAAAAAAATCAAACTTAGTGCCAAAATTATATGTGACTCTTCAGGGTTCAATACACTAAAATTTAGAATTAAATTCTAGAATTTTAGCAAGCATTTCAGTTTAGTAATCATTTACTGAGCATTTTCTATGTGGCTGGCACTGACACAAGTAACTTTGTCAGCATTAATGGTGTGCACACTGCAGCTTACCTGCTGGCTTGCTTGGCAGGCATTGCTAATATTTAACTAGAGTCCTTTAAAACGAATTCAGTTGAAGCCTCCTTAGCATTCAGTCCCAGTACAGGTCACTTTCATGCCAGGCACAGTATATTTACCATTTCAATTTAGCAGGCTCCAGATTTGTGAAGGGCCTGAGATTTTATTCTACTAGCAAGCTAATAGATTATCTTCTTACTGTTTTGTTGGTGCTAGCAAAAGACATGAGATGCCTGGGACAGAGACAAAGAAGTTTATTACTCGTGGCATAGCAAGGATCTTGAGCATCATACTCAGGCATGACGATTTGCTGAGACCCAGTCCTCACAAGTTGTGTTAGAAACCTGAGTCTGAGGAACCCCAAACTTTAATAATAGGAGGTAGACCTGTTGGCTCTTTTATTCAAAGGGAGAAATTATTTCTATCTTTCAAGGCTGTTCCTACACAAAAATCCTTGAAAAGATAATCTTAAAGAATAGTCTGCGTCTTTGTTGGCAAGACATAGAAACAAACAAACAAAAAAACTGGTGGAGAATGATCTCTCAACAAACAGAATATTTGGTCTCTCAAAGTGTGAAGGTTGAACTCAGGACTTAATCCACTTAAAGCAATTATACATCACACAGCTTCTCCAGAAATCAGAAAAATAAACTGTACTTTAACAGATGGATATATTCAGTCACTTCCTATACAACTAGGAGCCAATTTTGAGCAAATAATTTAAGGTACAGTGATGAGAATTAATCTTGGGTTTTCACTTGGCACATACGTACTACATCTGGATTGGGTCTGGGTACCATTTTAGTTTTACAGGGCATTGCAACCATTTTAATTATTCTTTTTGACCAGTTATCCTATTAAGTGCAGATCTCAGTCTTGCTCTCTTTAGAAATCTATCAAACTAGTATTTTTTTTTTACTTAGTATTTTCCGATATACATAAAAGCAGGGAAAGGAGTACTTGTAATGAAATATAGGTATACATCACCCAGTTTAATCAATTAGCAACTCATGGCCAATTTTCTGTCCCTATCTGACTTCTCTTGGATATGTTAAAGAAGTCTCAGGCTTCATAACATTTTACTTGGGTTATTTAAATCTTAAGATATTTTTGCTGTTCCCCTTTTTTGCCTATTACCTTTTAAAAAATACTTATTTTGAGAGAGAATGTGTGTGTGTGCATGCAAGGGGGGGAGGGCAGAGAGAGAGAGAGAGGGAGAGAATCCTAAGTAGGCTCCACATGTCAGCACAGAGCCCACCGTGGGGCTCAATCCCACAAACCGTTAGATCATGACCCGAGATGAAGTCAAAAGTCGGCTGCTTTCTGACTCCCATTACATTCTGATAAGTTTATTCTAGTGTCTGTGCCTATTTGGAAGCCTGTGTAAGTTGTAGATTTGAATCTTGTTAGGGGGCTTGGCATATAGGTGCCCTGTACTATATATTTTTTTCTTTTATTCTTTGACAGTCTTCTCTTTATATTGACCTATGAAGATGGAAGTTCCAGTATGATCAAATTTGGGCACCAAGAAAGCTTGAATTTTTTTGTTTCTGATAAAGAAAAGCCCTACCTTTGGTTCATTTCCTTTTAACCCAGCAAAGATGTTCTTAAGTCTGTCTCACATTTTTGTTTAGGAGATATGTGGCCATGAAATTCCCTTCGACTTGCTAGGACACCTTGTACACCTGAAAATTGCTGTAACCTCCCTGAAGTAATGATTTTGTCCAAGCCATGAATTATTTTTTTTATTTTCCTCTGACCCTTCTCTCGGTGTACCTACAAGTTTAGAAATCAGTTATGCAAAGATGAACGTAGGGCTTAGGCTTCAAAATAGATGTGACCACAAACTCTGTGGAGACCTAGATCTGTATGTTGAAAAAGAAAGCAAATGCTTGCAGAACTTGTGATTTGGTTGAACACTTCAAGTTAATCTCTCATAAGTACAAAGTAGGGCTTCCTTTCAACTTGAGAGCATTCTTTTTGGCAGATAATGATTTGTCTGTAACAGTTTAGGTGCTAAATTCTTAACATACGCTGATAATTTAAAATTTGTGGTTCAAATGCTACTATCCTGTACTCCCATAATGGATAAGGAAACTTTGCTGTGGAGAGAGTGGGGTGGGAGATGGTGATGCACAAAGGAAGCAGTCTTTAGGGATGAGGTTGTTGATTCCATCAATCAGGTAGCAAAATAAATCCATGTAAAACAATTCTCAAAGATTGGACTTCCTAAATAAGAGGAAAGAACCAAGGAAGCTGGCAAGGGTAAAAAAAAAAAAGTCTTGGCAAATGGCTAGGAGTTTGAGATACAATTCTGGAGTAGTGGCAATTGAATGGTCGCTTGCCTTAGGTAAACAGATAAATCTTAGGAAAAGAAGAAAGTCATTGTGATTATAACTTTGCACAAAGGCACTGGCAAGTAATCATCACAGGATCAAAAGCCCCCCAAAACCAAGAAAAACAAACCATCTTTGGTGAGCTCCCTGTGTTTAGTGGTTTTTATTCCTCTTCTTTGCTTGGTTTTATAAACAGTTCTTTGGGATGCTTCAGATTTTCTTGTGAAGCATATATATAACTTTTAATGGTTCTCTCTGTTCACTGAGGAAAAAGATTTTTTCCTTCAGTTCCCAACATATTTTCACATGTACTACTACAGAATTTGTAGGGAGAAAATCTACAGGATTATTTTACGTGTACACTATACCAATACTCACGAATAAAACTTAATGTTCTCTTTTAATAGCATTTTGCAGAAGAATTTTAAGGAAGTAGCTATTAAGTGTCCAGGCTGATGTCTTAGGTAATGTTATCTGTGGCACATCTGTTGGACATGGATCATGAGTTTCATTTTATATATATATTATTATATATATAATTATATATAATTATAATATATATAATTTTTTTTGCTTAGCTTTCAGTCACATAAAACATTCTGGAGATGAATGTTTTTCATAAAAATCAATAATTACCACTTTACAATCTTATGTGTGACAATTTTAGTTTTGATTCCTTTTCACAGGAAAATGCAAGATTTATAAATAGAATATCAAAAGATCGCTTTCTGGAGTGTACCAACGGTGTTTTCTTTGATGGCTTCTGATAATACTAAGTAGGAAATAACAGCGTACTGAATCACACTCTTCATGTTATATAATCGCCTAAAGTCAGTTACATAAGGAAGTAGACAAATAAGGCAAAAGCCAAATGTCTGTTGGATTTGTGAAAAAACCCAAGGTACATAGAGTGGAAATGACCATTGGTTGCCATTCAGGGTCTTACTCACCACTCATCAGTCTTTCAGGTTGCTGATTGCAGTAAGCATCTTTATGTTACTTATACCTTATGGATTGCAAAGGGAATGAGAGGAGAAATTAATTTCCAGTAAAGAAACATAACCTTGTTAATTTCTTAAGGCCTGTGCTAGGTCTCAAAATCTTAAAATACCTGACTCTGAAGGACTGGGGGTGGGAAAGCCCAGATGTGAAAGGATCAGCTCTGATAGTCCTGTCTGTACCAACATTTCATGGAGGGCGCTGGTGGGGCAGAACAGAGGCAGTACTGAGTATGATTTTGGATAAATCACTTACCATTTCTGAGCCTCACTTTCTCCTCTTTTATAAAATGTGGACAGTATTATCTGTCCATATCAGGGTGGTGTTCAGAAGGTAAAATGAGATGATATGCGCTAAAATGCTTTATAAACTGAATGCTATGCAAGTATAAGATGTTAAAAATCTTGAGTTTTGTTCTAATAAGGCACACAAAGAATGACATCCCTGGAGAGACAGGATGGGGGGATAGTCAAGGATTTTGATATAATCTTGTGTAAGACCTGCCCTTGAACATGATCTTCTCAGTTGCTAAAGGGAGTAAGGGATATTCTTATAGGGATGTATCTTTTCTTCATCAACTTGTATAAATTTTTTAGAAGATCACAGCACTTTACTTAATGTTGTAGCTCTCCAATCACCTGATAGAAAAAGCTGTGCCTTTTGTCTTCTAAGCACACAATATAGGCCATGTCACAAATATGCTTCATCGGATTATCAAGAATATTCATTGTGCACACAACTCAAATAGCATCTGGAGGTGACATAGAATGGACTTCTTAGGGGGTGGAATGTAATCATATGCTGGCTGTATTAAAATCACTCATTTTGTTTAGAATTCAAGAGTATCAGAGGTAGTAAGAAGTAGAGAGGTCAAGAGGTTCATAAATTGCTTCATTTCTTTATTAACACATTTCTTACACAAAAATAGGTGGATCCAGTGTATGGACCAAAAAGCAAGACCTTTCTGCAAGCCATGTTAGTCTGCTTCCGTCTTTGGAGGGACACGAGGGAAGCTTTAAGAAGTTAAAGGGCATACTGATTTATTGCACTGATTAGCGAGGCCTTGGCCTCTTAAAGCTCTGTCTGGGAAATCCAAAATGGAGAGTTGAGACCATTAGCAATATGGTTCCAACAAGATTCTCCACTCAGTAATGACCGGCTAAGTATTCATATAGGAAACATTTGGCCTGAATTATACTGAAAATTACAACAGTCCTCCGTTTGACTTTGTATTTATAGAGAAACACTGCTTAAGTGTATTGTAGACGTTGGAACCATGTTGCTGGGCACACAGCTCTTCATGCTCTTTAAGGCACTGGACTAAACAGCCCATTGAGTCTTGGAGGGTTCACAGGATGGAACCACTCTCGATCTAACTTTCATTCCTAATGGACCACACAAAACAATACTGGAAAGAGCAAAAGGGAGACTGACTTGTGATCTCACTCTGTGTTCTAATTATAGTTGAAATTGTGCATGATTGGTTTCACATTACTGAGGTAATAATTTTTGCTTTTTGCCAGGTCAGAATATTAATACTGGCCCTTCCTGGAGTGGCACATAAATAACTTAATGAACATAAATGAATACAGACACAGGAGGATCACTATCCTGTCTCTACTTCGACCAAAAGCTGAATTTCCTGACAAAGAGCTCACGATCAGACTGACTAAGCGAACGTGCTCCGTCAAAGAGTACAGAGCTCAACAAATGTGCTGAGTGCATGCATCCAGCTATGCTTGTATGTCTTAGAAAACTGCCATGGTCTTTGGGGCCCAGGAATGAGAGCCAGCTGCCACTTGTGCCACTATTCAGGACTTCCACTAGGAAGCTGGACTCCATCATTAGCATACTGACAGGGGGGCCTCAGTGAGGGATAGCAGAAGAGGCAGACCTTTGGAAGCAGCAAGGTTTGGGGTTGAATCCTTGACTGTTTACTACAAATGATAAAACTCCCCTTGGCCTCATTTTACTCTGAAAAATGGAAATGTCATGCTTTCATGAGACAAAACTAAGTGAACACAAGTAAAGTGTCTAGAACCACGTCTGACTCCAAAATGGCAATCCGTGCATATGGCTTCCTTGCTCTTCTAACAGGTTACTGGAGAAAGAGGAATGAGCGTATTTAAGGTAGCTGAGGTTTAGTCCATTCACTTAGGGATCATGGAGTTGTCTTTATGTTGCAGGACAATGGAATCTAGAATCTAGGTCTGAGCCTTCCCTCTGGGTCTCCTTCAACCTCTTCCTTCTTTGCACATTCCGATTTGCAGCTGGCTATCAGGTGACACCAGGGCCTGTAAGAGGAGATCCAGATGCTCCTATAAATGCAGGTGCATTTTTCACAGTTCTGACTCCTGGAGAAGGATCCTTCATTATTCCTGTCCAAAAAATACTGTGCCTTAAAGAGAACTCGAGGGAATTTGCAGGAATATTTGTATTTGACACCATTCTACTTCTCTGCCTAATGCCCCTCCCAAAACAATTTGTGTTACTTGGCTGGTTTTTGTTTTTGTTTTTGGTTTTTTTTTTGGTCATCTTAAGGTCACTCTACTGCTGTAAAATAACTTCAAATGTTTTTGAAGTAAGTTTCTCCTCCTGTGCCCCCCCCCCCCCCCCCCGCCAAACAACTTCAATTTAGTATGGTTTCAGGTAGATTTTTTTTTTGAGAGAGAGAGAGGGAGAGAAAATACCAAGTAGGCTTCACACTGTCAGAATGGAGTCCAGTGCAGGACTCAGAGTCACAAACCATGAGATTATGACCTGAGCCGAAACCAAGAGTCGGATGCTTAACCGACTCAGCCACCTGGGAGCCCCTCAGGTAGATTTAAATAGAAAGGCAATGGCTTGCAGTAAACGTGTATCCAACTCAGTCAACATTTATTGGTCCTTTGTCCTTGGAGCTGTGCTAGGAGCTGGGGATACAAGTTAACAAAATACATCCCTGTCCTCACGGCCACATTCTAGGGATATCAGAGCCACATGTGAGGGGGGAAAAATAGCATTACAGTTGGAGTCACGGACTACCAGAAAGAAGGAAGAGCCAGGGACCATGCCTGAAGCCTTCTCATATGTTTCCTTAATTCTCACGGTGTCCCTGGGAGGGAGGTTTTGACATCTCCACTAGTATGTATTAGGAAATGTCTGGATAGAGATTTTGATTAAAATAACACATTAATGGCAGAGCAGAAAAACAAGAAAACTTGCTCTGCCTAGGGACTGGAAATCTTTACATGGAAGAAATGGCATTTGATGTTAACCTAGAACTAGGATGAGAAATTGGAAAGTTGTGGCTGAGACAGAGGAAGGGTTAAACATTAAGAGATAGTGGATTGCCTCCTTTCTTAGAAACAATGCTCGGAAACACCAGCTCAAGCACAGAGACTGACTACATTGGGAGAGGTGTTCTAATCAAGTAACCCTGATTCAGTTGCCCTTAATGTATACTGTTACTAGAATTTTCTGTCTTCATCAGTACCACTGTGACCATAGAGTAGCCATGGGCGGTTGAATTGGCTCCTCTTAGCTTAGAGAAACAAGCTGGAACTTGGGAAACTTTACTGAGTATCAATGGAGAAAGAACAAAATGCAACGAGTTTAAGGGCATGGAGATTACCATGTACTGGTTTTCCGATACTATTATAGATTTTTATTGCCAGGGTCCCCTTATCTTGACCAGCAGCCCTGTCTTTCACTTTCTGTAGGAGAGTGGGCGCCTAACCTTTATAAATGGCAATTAACAAACACAAATGGTCTGATCACATAGGCCAAATATCCTATAATGTCTTCCAGTACTTTCTCACTAGCTCATCCCATCTCGTTTCTGTGGGCTCAAATTCAATCTCTATTTTAACAGTCTTGAGTAAAATCTTCCTTACCTGTTGATATTCATCCGGTGCAACTTTTCTTCAACCTGCCACATAGGCACACACATAGCAACCTGAAATTTCAGGTAAAACACTTGTTGTATAAACCAGGCAAACAACAACTACTCTATCTTGGAAATTAAAATGCAGCATGATTGGGCTTTTGATGGAGTATAAGAATGAGACTTCTTGGGGACCCTTAGTGGCTCAGTTGGGTAAGCATTCGACTCTTGATTTCAGTTCAAGTCATGATTTCACAGTTCATGAGTTTGAGCCTCACATCCTGCTCTGTGCTAACAGTGCAGAGCCTGCTTGGGATTCTCTCTCTCCCCATCCCTCTCTGTCCCTCTCCCCGCTCCTTCTCTCTCTCTCTCTCTCCCTCTCCCCCTTCCTCCCTCTCTTTCTCCCCCTCTTTATCTCTTTGCCCCTCCAGTAAGTGCGCACGCGCGCTCTCTCTCAAATAAGCTTAAAAAAAAAAAAAAAGAATGAGACTCTCTATAGCATCTTAGGGTAGCATTGAAGCTGTGAGCTCTGAGACCATGAAGAAATGTTGTTTACTTCAGCTATTACCGTCTGTAAATGTTATTTCCTGCCTTTTAATTTTGTAATCCCCTGTAGACTAAGGATTACTTAATTATGATTACAGAATAAAATATAAATGTTTTCACCCTTGATAATGTCAAATGTGGAGGTGGGAAAAGGGAAGGAGAGAAGCAGGAAGGGATGAAGGTAAGGGTGTGAATACAGCTGATCTAAAATGGCTTAAATATTTCACTAAAAACTAAAAAAAACCAAAAAACCACCAAAAACCTAATGATATTGGGCTATACTGGAGGACGGGAGAGGATGAAGAATTTTAATCATATTAAATGCAATTACAAGAATTTTTTTAAAATGTTTATTTTGTGAAAGAGAGCAGGCATGCATGTGAGAGCATGGAGTCGGGCGGGGGAAGGGGGGGTGCAGAGAGAATTCCAAGCAGACTCCACATTGTCAGCACAGAGACTGACTGTGGGCTCGATCCCATGAACCGTGAGATCATGGCCTGAGCCAAAATCAGTAGTCAAGCCTGTGAGACACCCAGGCATCCCTACAAGAGTAATTTTTAAGGGTAATAAATCAACAGATAATATGTGTGGTAGTTAAAATAGAAGCATCATGGCATTTGAAAACAGAAGATCTAAAACCAGAAATATTTAAAAGTTACTGGCTCTGAAATGGAGTTTTGGAAGGTAAAGAGTAAGGTGGTAAGAGAGTGTATGTCGTTACAAATATTCTTGTACTATATTTTTTAACCATAACAATTATGTATTATTCAAAGTTTCTCTTTGGCAATCATATACTGGTTCTTTTGTGGGGGGGGGGGCAGTGGAGGATTCCCTGTCCCAGGCCAGGCTCAAATCTCTCTGAATCCAGTTCTTCTCCAAGCACATGCCTCTGAGAATCTTTGTGTCTCTCTCATATTCCTAGTGAGTTTAGCCTTTTTTTTTTTGTCTCTCACAACTGTGAGAGACAGTTTGTCTCTCAGAAGGCTAATGGACTTCCCCTTTTACCTTAGTTATTTCTTTTCCTAAAATCCTCTTTTTTTGAAGCAAAATTCTCTCCCTGTTAGCACCTTCGTCATACTCTTCATTAAACACTTTTGTCATATTCTAGAACTTTATTCTGTTCTCCTTTAGACAAGTTTGTTAATGTTACATTTAATGGTTTGTTCTCAGGACTGAGTAGAATATTCTTTTATGCAAGACTAAATAGGAAAGGACAGACCAACCCCTTTCTTGGATTCATATATTTAGAGTTCTCTTTTTTTGGACATTAAAATTAATTTTATAAATGCTATGCCTAGGTGCTTAAAGTAATTACACTTGACTAATTCTAGTCACCTGATTTGGATATTTATTGTGATGAGTATTCTTATGGTGAATGCTTATTGTGGTGGAGAGTCTTGTGTGCTTACTATTCCTTAATTCCTGTTAAATCATAATTTGGGGAGCCAAATGTATATTTGCTGATGTGAAGAATAATCTTAAGCAGAGGAAGATATTAATGTACAAAAAAATAACATTTCGTAACCTTTTTTCCATGTATTACTTTATTATAATATTGGCTAATTACAATTGTAATTTTGACTAATTGTAATATTGACTAATACTATTTACATTTTTATTCATTTCCTGAACTCTTATTCACTTGAGAGAAATATTTCCTAAGGGTTCCCTCCATATGAGGGTTTATCACTTGGTTGGAAATGGGTAGGCCGGCAGGAGCTAAGGGACAGATGGGACAGGTATTAAAGCATCATGATTTTAGAGGGAAAATATAACTCCCTTTGAACAAATAAAGGGTGACTGGGGGATTATCCTTAACTGTTGATTTCATTAGTGAATTTGCAACACTTAGAAGGATGGGCAAAGAATGAAAAGGCAAGTATATAAGGTGGGTGGTCTAAGAAGCTGAGTGATTCGTTGAGAAGAGAAAAAGAAACATTTAAGTAAAACCCAAGACTGCAATACACTTCTGAAAAAAGACTTTTCAGAATTATTAAAAACTAGGGAAGTAGAGTTTATGCTGAAGAATCTGTAGATAAAATTACTATAAAGCTGTTCTACATCACTGTCCAGCATGTAGTATTTTACATACCACAAAATAGGAATCATTGTATGACCAAGTAAATTAGTAAATTGATAAAAAAAAAAAAAAGAAGCAAGACTTTAACTCTGGTTTCCATAACCCCTTCAATATTAACATTCTATAAATCTAAAATCTCTATTCCCATATCCTCATTCTTCTAAGTCAGGCACATACATGGCAGCTGTCACCAAGAAGCCACTTCCAAAAAAATAAATCCTGCTCCAGGAAATTTCTAAATTATACTTATCCTCCCTTGCTCTTTGCTTTCAACCATTTTTATCTTGGATCCCTAGTGCTATAGAGCAGATTGCCATCTTGTTTTTATACTGTGTTTTGATAACTATCCCTTTGTATTCTCATTTTGTCCTGACTCTGCTTGTCACAGGGTCTCAGCTTTGGGCTTTTCCTCATGTAGGGGTATCGCAAAGATGTGGAATTCTACCTTAGCGTCCAACTATTATGAGGAGGGGAGCTGAGTCACATTTGTTCAGCACCAATTCTCATGTAACTATTACGTTCTGTCTTGCTTTCTAGCTTTGGACACAGTTGCTATTGTTGTTCTTTTTACGTTGCTTCCTCCCATTTACTTCCTACACCTACTTTACCTTCACTTTTGCTTTCATCACTACACCTCACTTTTCTTACACGATGACCAGTGAGCAGTCCCCTTGCTGGGATCTTCAAAGGGAAAACCCAAATCCTTAACGTACTTGACTGTGTTCAGAATTAAACATTCCCTTCTGAATAAATACTTGACTTTCCATATATCTCTCTGATAACTCTTTCTTTTGTTTCTCAGAATCCATTTCCTCCACTTGCTCCTGAGATCTTCTCTGGGACCTGTTTCCTCCTAGATCTACAAACTACAGCTAGAAGAGCATTTTCTTCTATTTGTAAGACCCCTGTCAACTATCGCTCATCTGCCCAAATCTCTCCCTGGAGTTCTAGACCTAAATATTCTTGTACTTACTAGTAAGCATCCCCACCCCATTGTCAGATCACGTACAGTGAAGGAAATCATATTTTCAAAAAAAACAAAAAACAAAAAAAGTAACATCAAGTTGGTATCATCTGTTTAAAATAATAAGTGTCTCTATTTCTAGGAAATGGTTATGTTTATGACTGTTAAAAATCTTAGAATTATAACCTAGAATCTTAGAACATAAAAATTACTGAACCATGTAGGAAAATAATACAAGCTGACACTTAGTAAGCACATACTTTGTCCCAGGAACTGTTTTAAGTCTTCCGGATGTGTACAATCATTGAATCCTTGGAACCACTATATAAAGTAGCACTACAATTATTGGCTGCTCTGAATAGAGAGCAGCATTTTTTCCAAGTCACATAGGAATAAAGTGGCCTAGGACTTAAATTCATGCCCTGATGTCAGGGTTCACATTCCTTATCATCTTTGACTTCCTTCCAGGAAGACTCTGAGAGATTGTAGCACATTGTTAATGAAATACTAGAAGACATTAGGAAACACATAAAAGAGATGAGGAGATAAAATGACTCTCTTTGGATATAGAAGAAAACTCTGAAACCAGACAATGACTCAAAATATGAGGAAGATCCAATACAAAGTAGATAATTTTAATGCTATGGTCAGGATGGAAGATCATAATATAGAAATTTGTGTTTCAGTTGAATCACTGCCATTGATGTGTTGCCTTCTCAGGGGACTGCTAATTCGATTTATAATAGGATGCATTATATATACGTATGTATGCATATTATAAGGCATTAACAATAAACTTAACAGGCAATAAGATCTGCTATAATAGTACACAGTACATTGGGTACGACTGAGTTTTTTCTTTCATTAGCTATGGGAGAATTTTATTTCTTCTGTTATGAATTCACCTCAACACACTGAGTGCATTGGCAATTCCTAAAAGACTCCATTATGTAAAACAACAAACAATAAAAAAAATGTATATGTACTTGTGGATTGGGAAGACAACTTGAAATGGATTTAGGAAAACTGGGTTTTGATAGAGTTAACAGTGGTTCTATTTGGCCCCAAACTGGAAGTCCCATGTCCTGGGAAACTTCTCAGTCCCAGGCAAACCGAAGTGTTTGGTCATAGCTAGATACACTGCTGTGAATTACCAGCCTTAAAACTCCAGGCAGATCCTTAAGTCTTTCTGATCCATCTCTCCTCATCCATGAAATGAGTCATCCCAGCACTAATGGGGCTGTGTGGACAGTGGTGCTACTGAGTCAAAGCAGGCATGTTCCCTGTGGGTGTGGGGGACCCTGGATGTGGTTCTCCTACTTTGTGTGGAGCACTGGCATTTTTCTCTGTAATGCTCATCAAGCTTAAACCTAGCATATATAACACCGTGTTGACCATTGCTTTATCTGTAGCTATAGTCAGAGCCTGACATAGTTTATCATCAGTCACTCTTTGTTGGATAGACAAATGGGTCTGGGGCAAGAGGCCTTGGAATAGAAAAGTGGTCATAGGGCACAGGTATTGCCCTCATCTACATCTGTCACCCACACTGTTCTCTACTGTCTTTCTGTAGCATTCCCTACTCCTTAAAAATACTTGCCTGGTTTACCACATATACACCAAATGGGAGATAGGTAGAAGGCTCTTTGGCGGAATCCAGCAGTGTAACAAACCTAGGGGTCTCTAGGCAGGAGTGGGGGCAGGACTTAAGAGCCTTTGCATGGACTATATTTACGCTACCTTGGCTACTATTTCTGAGGATGAAACATGCTAAAAACACAGATTTTTTAGAGACTGAAATGTTGGGTAATTGTGTTTTGTGGAGATGAGGGTGTCAGTGTAAATATTTACCTTATTCTTGCTTCTTCTTCCTTATTTTGTAAAACCATATGAGTGTTCCTAGTCATTACAAGAGGGGTGGAGTAGGAGGCTGATTGATTGATTGATTTCAGAAAGAAATGGCTTTTTTCAAGTGACCATTGAAGCTAGAGTTTGAATAATGTGTTTGAAAATTAGAGGGTTGAAGCTACGCACTAAAAGAACGATAGCAGTAATTTTCACAGATGTCATGTGAATGAGCCAAAGGAATCAATGGAGCGCAAAAAAAAATCAGTGACCTGAATATATTTCATATACTCATATTTGAAAACCTACGTATAATATAAATGTCTCTATTGAGGCAGTGTGACTAAGCATTTATTTATCCAAAATTTTAAAGACCTATTATGTGTGAGAATTTTGGTTAAAGAAACTGTATATATGTATCATGAATCTTTTTGGTTATTTCCAAGTTTAAGGCTCTCGTCTTCCACCATAGAAGCCTCACTACTGGGTGCCTTGTAAATATCCGCTGTTAATAAGAGTTTTAAAAGGACTTACTCTTCCTTCCTTTGGAGGAAAGAGTATATATCATATAATGGAAAATTACATCAAGGAAAAACTGGCCATATAGTCTAGACGGTGGAAAACAGATGTCAGGCACATACGTTAGGTTGAAAATAGCAGTTAGATTAAACAGAGGAGCAGATTCATTTTAATGACCCTGAGGTTATCTCCTGGAACTCAGGGACATAAAAGCAGTCAGATTTCAGGAAAGTCTGCCTCTGAAGTCTGCTCAGTCATCTCCGGAAAGGATGCTGCTCATCACGAGAAAGCAGGTGAGAGAGTGGGTGACTCAGTGGGGAGTCTCCAAAGTTACTAGGAAAACATTAACTCTGAGGGACAAATAAACGGCAGATGCAAGACTTGTGGGTTTGAGTCAGTTCTGAATCTTCCTACATCAAGAACATGAAAAAAAAAGAAAAAAAAGAAAGACATTTATTTTTCCGTTTTCCTGGATTGTTTTCCTTCTGAGGAGCCTTTTGCTTAAACTAAAATTGCATCACCTGCGCATGGCTTCCTAGAGCAGGAACTGTCAAATCGTGAAGTGCAATTATTATAATATATATATTTTAGCATTGTGCCCTACCATAGTAGGAGTCTGTTGACACATTTTAATGAAAATGCCTCACCCTCAGGATTTCTCAGGTCTGTGTGGCCTAAAATGAAGTGAGGAATTAGAGTTAAGTGAGTATTACTGACTGTCCATAGAGGCAAAATGGTTAATTCAAAACGCTGAACAGAAATTATGAAGTAAATTTTCAGGCTCAATTGTTTGATTGCTTTACCTTGTGTGTGTTGATAGGTCTGTTTCCAGCAGATACAACCTCTACTGTTTGGTGTAAGTGCTGCCTCCCTGGTTCCACCAGGTTGGTACATTCCAATTGAAAAAAAAAAAAAAATTGCATGCCTCCCTAGGGACTTGTTTTCAGTGTCCTCCATTCTTTTTTTTTTTTTTTTTAATGTTTTTTATTTATTTTTGAGACAGAGAGAGACAGAGCATGAACGGGGGGAGGGGCAGAGAGAGAGGGAGGCACAGAATCGGAAGCAGGCTTCAGGCTCTGAGCCATCAGCCCAGAGCCCGACGCGGGTCTCAAACTCATGGACCGCGAGATCGTGACCTGAGCTGAAGTCGGAGGCTTAACCGACTGAGCCACCCAGGCACCCCTTCAGTGTTTTCCATTCTTAAAATTACTTGTTCAAGATTTCTGATGAACTCTGATGAATTCATGATTTTCTTATGAGTTGGAAGAAATGGTGAATTTATACTTCTTTGCCCATTTAACAATTTTTTTTTTTTGACAGCTTACTATGCTCCAGGTTCACGTCTGGGTTCTTGGAATACATTGGTGAATAAACCAAAAGTAGCTCCCCTCAAGGAGCTTATATTTCGGGGAAGAAAGACAAACGTCATAGACATAAGAAATAGTAAGTTATATATTACAAGGTGATAAGTGCTATGGAGAGAAAAATGGAGGGAGGTAAAGAGAATAATTATGTTGAGCTGGAGTATGTGGAGTTGGGTGGGTGGAATTTAGTTTCAATTCAAAATAGTGTGGTTTATGTACAGCTCATTGATCAAGTGACTCTCGGAGCCAAAGACTTGAAGTTAACAAAATGAGCCATCCTGAGGGAAAAGCATTCTCGGGCACAAATAATAGTGAATGCCAAGGTGCTAAGTGGGGAGAGTCCTAGTATGAAAGGAAGGGGTTTGAGGTGACAGCCTGTAGGCCATGTAGAGTTTAAGGAGTTGTATTATGTCCCCCTCCTCACCCTTTTGCATCTGTTGAAGTCCTAACAACGAGTAGTTTAGAACACTGCTTTATTTGGATATAGGGTCATTGCAAATGTAACAAGGTGAAACCATACTGGGCTTAGAAGGGGCCCCTATTCCAATATGACGAGTATCCTTATCAAGAGGGGCAATTTGGAGATAGACACACAGGATAAAGCCATGTGAAGATAAAGGCACAGACTGGGGAGTTGCTTCTACAAGCCAAAGATTGCCATAAAATCACCAGATGCTAGGGGAGAAACATAGAACACATTCTCCCCCACAGCCTTCAGAGGGAACTGACTCTGCCAACGCCTTTAACCTGGCCTTGAACACCTTGAACACACGAAGCCTCCAGAACTGTGAGACCATACATTTCTGTATGCAAGTCGCCTTTTTATGTGGTATTTTGTTACTACAACACTACCAAACTGATACATAGGGAATTCAAAGGATTTCGGCTTTTACTCTGGTGGACAGAAGAGGAAGTAAAGAGTTTTGAGTAAAGGTAGGGCATAGTCTGATATATATATATATATATATATATATATATATATATATATACACACACACACACACACACACACATACATATATACACACACACGCACACACGCACACACATAAATATGTATATATACATATATACATACATATACAGATATATATATACACATATATATACATATACATAGACATGAATACAGACATACAAATATGTAGACATACGTATACGTATCTATACATATATATACATGTATATATACACACATACACATACATATATACACACATGTATACACACACGTATACACATACATAAAAATATATATATACACATATATACACACATATATAAATATATATACACATACATATTTTACCACTTAAAAAGTTTATTTTAAAACTTTAATTCCAGTATGTTTAATATATAGTGTTACATTAGTTTCAGGTATACAAAGTAGTGATTCAACAATTATAAACATTATACAGTGCTCATCATGATAAGTGTACTCTTAATTCCCTTTACTTATTTCATCCATCCTCTCACCAATCTCCTCTCTGGTAATTATCAATGTGTTCTGTATAGTTAAGAGTCTCTTTGTTTCTTTGTCTCTATTTCTTTTTTCTCTATTCATTTATTTCTTAAATTCCACATATGAGTGAGATCATATGGTCTTTGTCTTTCAATGACTGATTTATTTCACTTACCAATATACTCTCTAGATCCACCCATATTTTTGCAAATGGCAACATTCCATCCTTCTTTATGGCTGAGTAATATTCCATTATATATTCTATACCAGTTTTTCATTATCCATTCATCTGTCAATGGACAGTGGGTTGCTTCAATAATTTGGCTATTGTTGGGTGCCTAGGTGGCTCAGTTGGCTAAATGCTGGACTTCAGCTCAGGTCAGGATCTCCTGATTTGTGAGTTCAAGCCCCATGTTAGGCTTTGTGCTGATAGCTTGGAGCCTGGTGCCTGCTTTGGATTCTGTGTGTCTCTCTCTCTGCTCCTCCCTGCTCATGCTCTCTCATTCACTCTCTTTCAAAAAATAAACATTAAAAAAAACCCATAATTTGGCTGCTATTAATAATGTTGCAACAACATAGAGGTGCATATAAATTTTGCAATTACTGTTTTCATATTCTTTGGTTAAATATCCAGTAGCGTGATTACTAGATCATCTGGTCATTGTTTGTAATATTTCGAGGACCCTCCATAGGTTACACAGTTGTCGCATCAGTTTGCATTCCCACCAAGAGTGCACAAGGGTTCTTTTTTCTCCCTACTTTTCCCAACATTTGTTTTTTGTGTTTTTGATTTTAGCTATTCTAACAGGTATGAGGTAGTACCTCCTCATGGTTTTAATTTGCATTTCCCTGATGATTCGTGATGTTGAGCAACTTTTCAAGTGTCTGTTGGCCCTCTGGATGTCATCTTTGGAGAAATATCTCTTCATGTCTTTTGCCCATTTTTTAAAATATTTATTTTTGAGAGAGAGTGTAAGCATGGAAGGGCAGGGAGAGAGAGGGAGACACAGTAAATGAAGCAGGCTCTAGGCTCTGAGCTGTCAGCACAGAGCCCAATGTGGGGCTCAAACTCAGACTGTGGGATCATGACCTGAGCTGAAGTCAGACATCAACCAACTGAGCCACCCAGGTGCCCCATCTTTTGCCCATATTTAATTAGATTACTTGTAAAGTTTTTGTGTTAAGTTCTTTAAATATTTTGAATACTACCACTTTATCAGACCTGCCATTTGCAAATATCTCCTCCAGGTTGCCTTCCAGTTTTGTGGGTTGTTTCCTTTGCTATACAGAGGGTTTAATTTTGGGGCGCCTGGGTGGCTCAGTCAGTTGAGCGTCCGACTTCGGCTCAGGTCATGATCTCACGGTTCGTGAGTTCCAGCCCCGCGTCGGGCTCTGTGCTGACAGCTCAGAGCCTGAAGCCTGTTTCAGATTCTGTGTCTCCCTCTCTCTGACCCTCCCCTGTTCATGCTCTGTCTGTCTCAAAAAAAAGAAATAAAATGTTAAAAAAAAAGAGTGTTTCTTCAGAGGGTTTAATTTTGATGTAGTCCCAATAGTTTATTTTTACTTTGTTTCCCTAGGAGACATATCTAGAAAAATGTTGCTTAATGCAGCCAGAGAAATTACTGCCAGTGCTCTCTTCTCGGATTTTTATGGATTAAGTTCTTGAATCTATTTTATTTTTGTGTATGGTGCAGGAAAGTGGTTCGGTTTCATGCTTTTGCATGTTGCTGTTCCATTTCCCCAGTACCATTTGTTGAAGAGACTGTCTCTTCTATTGCACATTCATGCCTCCTTTGTCAAAGATTAATTTACTACATAATCATAGGTTTACTTCTGAGCACTCTCTTCAGTTCCATTGATGTATGTGTCTGCTTTTGTGCCAGTATCATACGGTTTTGATTACTACACCTTGTAGTATACCTTGAAATCTGGGATTGTAATACCTCCAGTTTCTTTTTTCTTTAAGATTATTTGGGAATTGAGTCTTTTGTGGCTTCATACAAATTTTAGGATTATTTTTCCTAGCTCTGTAAAAAATGCTGCTGGTATTTTGATAGAGACTGTATTAAATTTGTAGATTGCTTTGGGGATTATGGACATTTTAACAATACTTTTTCTCTCAAACTACGATCATGAAATATCTTTCCATTTGTTTGTGTGGTCTCCCAATTTTTTCAGTAGTGTTTTCTACTTTTCAGAGTACAGGTCTTTGACCTCCTTGATTAAGTGTATTTCTAGATAGTATTTTTGGTGTAATTGTAACTGGAACTTTGTATTAATTTCTCTTTCTGCTACTTAATTACTATAGAAATGCAAGGGGTTTCTGTGTATTGATTTTGTATCTTGCAACCTTATTGAATTTATCAGTTCTAATAGTTTTTTGGTGTAGTCTTTAGCATTTTCTATATATATAGTATCATGTCGTTTTTGTATAAGAAATTTATTGTCAAATTGGTTTCCATACAACACCCAGTGCTCATCTCAACAGGTGCCCTCCTCAATGCCCATCACCCACTTTTCCCTCCCTCCCACCCCCCCCATCACCCCTCAGTTTATTCTCAGTTTTTAAGAGTCTATTATGTTTTGGCTCCCTCCCTCTCTACCTTTTATTTTTTCTTCCCTTCCCCTCCCCCATGGTCTGTGGATGGAACTGGAGAGTGTTACGCTAAGTGAAATAAGTCATACAGAGAAAGACAGATACCATATGTTTTCACTCCTATGTGGATCATGTCTTTTATAAATCGTGAAAGTTTTACTTCTTCCTTACCAATTTGGATGCTTTTTATGTTGTATGATTGTTGTGGTTAGGACTTAGAGTATGATGTTGAATAAAAGTGGTGAGAATGAACCCCTCTGTCTTGTTTCTGAGCTTACAAAAAAAGCGATCAGTTTTTCCCCATTGAATATGATGTCAGCTGTGAGTTTTTCACATATTGCCTTAATAATATTGAGGTATGTTCTCTCTAAACCCACTTTATTAAGAGTTTATTTTTATTTTGAATGGATGTTGTACTTTGTCAAATGTTTTTTCTGCATCTTTTGAAATGATAGTACTATTTTTTATCCTTTTCTTGTTGATGTATGTGTCACATTGTTTAATTTGCAAGTATTGAACCACCCTTGCTTGCATTCCAGGAATAAATCCCACTTGACTGTGGTGAATGATTGTGTGTGTGTGTGTGTGTGTGTGTGTGTGTGTGTGTGTGTGTGTTTAGTATTTTGGATGTGATTTGCTGAAGATGTTTGCATCTGTGTTCATTAGTGATACTGGCCTGTGGTTCTCTTGTTGTAGTGTTTTCTTTTGGTTTTGGTATAAGGGTAATGCTGGCCTCATGGAATGAATTTGGAAAGCTTCCTTCCTCTAATTTTTTTGGAACAGCTTGAGAATAGGTTAACTCTTGTTTAAATATTTGGTAGAATATACCTGTGAAGATATCTAGTCCTGGACTTTTGTTTTTGTTGGGAATGTGATTCCTGATTCAGTTTTATGGCTGGTAATCAATCTATTCAAATCTTCTGTTGCTTCCTAATTCAATTTT
Organism: Acinonyx jubatus; assembly: GCF_027475565.1. Lineage (NCBI taxonomy): Eukaryota > Metazoa > Chordata > Mammalia > Carnivora > Felidae > Acinonyx > Acinonyx jubatus. The sequence continues at coordinate 23,659,612 of NC_069380.1, read as the reverse complement.
TGGAGATTATATGTTTCTAGGAATTTATTTATTCTAATTTGCCCAATTTGTTGGCATATAATTTTTCATAATTTTTCTTATAATCTTTTTTACTTATGCAGTGTCAGTGTTATCCTATTTCTGATTTTGTTTGAGTCCTCTCTCTTCAATGAGTCTGGCTTAAGGTTGATCAAGTTCATCGATCTTCTCAAAGAACCAGCTCCCAGTTGATTATTTTTTTCTATTTTATTTCTGCTCTAATCTTTATTCCTTCCTTCTGCTGGTTTGGGATTTTGTTAGTTATTTTTATAGCTCCTATAGGTGTGAGGTTAGGTTGTTTATTTGAGATTTTTTTCTCCTTGAGGTAGACCTGTATTGCTATAACCTTCCCTCTTAGGACTACTTTTACTTCATCCCAAAGATTTAGACTGTTGTGTTTTCATTTTCATCTATCTCCATCTATTTTTTTTTTAATTTCCACTTTGGTTTCTTAGTTAACCCATTTATTGTCTAGTAGCATGTTATTTAACCTCCATGTTTTTGTGCTCTTTGCAGATTTTTTTTCTTGTGGTTGACTTAGTTTCATAGCGTTGTACTCAGAGAACATGCATGGTATGACTTTGATCTTTTTAAATTTGTTGAGACTTGTTTTATAGTCTAATATGTAATGTATTCTGAAAAAGTTTCCATGTTCACTTGAGAAGAATTTTTATTCTCTTTTAAGATGAATGTTCTGAATATATAGACACAGCTGGTCCAATGTGTCATTCAAATCCATTATTTCCTCATTGATATACTGTTTAGATAATCTCTTAATGTAAGTGGGGTGTTTAAGTCTCTTACTATTACCAGTATTGCTATTGATTACTTTATGTTTGTTATTAGGTGCTTTGTGTATTTGGGTGCTTTCATGTTGGGTACACCGGTATTTGTAAGTATTATATCTTCTTGTTGGATTGTTTCCTTTATGATTATATAGTATCCTTATTTGTTTCTTGTTATAGTCTCTGTCCTAAAGTCTATTTTGTCTGATATAAGTATTCCTACCCTCGCTTTCTTTACACTTATTTGCATAACAAATGGTTTTTTGTCCTTTCACTTTCAATCTGTTTATGTCTTTATGTCTGGAATGAGTCTCTTGCAGGCAGCATATACATGGGTCTTGCTTTTCTATTAATTCCTTCACCTTATGTCTTTTGATTGGGGCATTTACTACATTTACATTAAAAGTAATTGCTGATAGATATGAACTTACTGCCATTTTTTCCCTTATGATTGCTTTTGTAGTTCTTCTCTGCTCTCATGATTTGTCACCTTCTTTAGTGATACACTTGGATTCCTTTCTCTTTATTGTTTGCATATCTATGGTTTTTGATTTGTGGTTACTATCAGGTTTGTATATAACATCCTATGTATATAGCAGTCCATATTCAGTTGATGGTCATTTAAATTTGAACCCATTCTCTTTTTTTTTGTTTTTAATTTAAATTCAAGTTGTATAACATACAGTGTAGTCTTGGCTTCAGGAGTAGAACCCAGTGATACATCTGTTACATGGGACACCCAGTGCTCATCGTGAAAAGTGCCCTCCTTAAAGTCCATCATCCATTTAACCCATCCCACCCTCCAGCAA